>NC_133202.1:9121725-9286725 GCF_958299795.1 Porites lutea | reverse complement strand
AATATCAACTTGTTTAAAGGAGAATTTAGGTCCTTAACTTCTTGAGCTCGAGATCATGCCCTTTCAATGAATTCCTTAATCATCGGGTTCAATTAAAGCATTAAGAACTTCTTCTGTTGTGGGCTCTTGGTCATGGCCGCTTCCTTCACAACTTTCTCTACAAACAAGTTGCTTGATAGCGGGAACATCATTCACTTTAAAACCTCCTTTCTTTAGGAAGAATCCCTGAAGGTCACAAACTTGGAAGTATTTCGCTTTTAGCTTGTAATCTTTGATCTTGACCAGATCACGAGCGGTTCTTTTTAAGTTGTCATTCGTGCACGTTATGACGTCAGCAATCAACTGAGACTCGTCGCCACGGCCCTCAACAATACTATTTCGAATGTGCTGGAATTCTCCAGTTACGTGAGTCACCCATTCTTCCAGAAAACCATTGCATTCAAACCTCTTTTCCTGAGGTTCTTTCTTTTCCGGATTTGGAGAATGTTTCACTGTGTAGGTGACTGCATATCTGATTAAGTATCAAGGTTTCTGACTTCGTTTTCAGTTAGTTCGAGGCATGGTACGCCTAACTCCGGATCAAGCCTCTTAGAAACCAAAAAACCAACATCTGGTAGGCCTTTGATGAGGCAAGCAAGTTTCCATCTCCTCCTTCCACTATTCGTTTGCAAAAACTCTTGTTCAGTAATAGATGTTGGGTTTTACCTTCTCGATCTTTGTATAAGCCTTAGCGAATTCATCTCTATTTAAATACAGTCAATGTTACGGGGACCAGAGTAAAACAAACTTTGTATATTTCCATAAATACAAGAGAAAGACAATTAACCCACATTATTCTTTATTCAAATATTTGTGTCGAATAGCAGAAATATTTTTGGACCTGCCTTGGGTGATGACGAGAGAAATAATGGGTCAGTGAAGGAACGAAACGATCCCGGCAACAATCGCGGGACGCATTTCGGCACCAGTCCCCTTATCGTCACTAAAGTGGCGAATGGAGTGCAACCAGTGAAAATCGCAAATTGAATAGCGCATGCACAGAGAGTTTAAGAACTTTTGTCGCATTTGAAGGACGTCATTTGTTAAAATTTTTCTCTAATATAAACCATGACAAAATTTGCCTTTACCATTTAATTAAAAATTATGAAACGCGAACACACCTCCACTTAAGAACAACTTTTAGAATATATTGCGCTATACATAGCTTCTTGTCTAAAAAACCTGGGAAAAAAAAGCTGCCGTTCAAACCCTAAATTTTGTCTGCGAGAGCATCCGGTTCAGTTTCGGCTTTAGTTTCACTCGCCGAGAAAAACTGTCTGCGAAACCGAGCAGAGAATAAATTTCCGTGACGTCAGCTGTTAGAAACCAATCACAATTCACCTTGCATATTCGAAGAAGTAGCGTGGATCTCCCGCAAACGCGTGGAAAAATGTGGTGGAAGATGCACAGGAAAGAATGGGAAGTTTTCGAGTTCGAAAGACTCAATTAGCATCAAGAGGAAGCCTTGCGGCTTGTCGTTGAATGAAAGAGCGATGTTTTCGTGAATCTTCCAACTGGTTTTGAAAAGTCTGTAGTATTTCAGGCTTTGTCAGGAGCCCTGGCTTTGTCTATTGTGTATTCTTATGTGAAACCATCAAACTAGAGAGGGAAAAACCGGATGTTCTCGCAGGCTATAACATGTGTACATGTACAGTAGCCCTTTTTCTACACTGGGAACCACAGACGTCGTTTTTTCCTCAGAACGACACGTTTACGGATCGTGGGACTGATTGATGAAATAAACACCAAGAGGATTCATATTAAATAAAATAATAGGGGACATTTTTTCATCTATTTGCCTACGGAGTCACTGAGTTATCACTCCTTGTCGTTTTGATCATATTCGAAACGATAAATGTCCTAATGACAGTAGACGCATCATGCCGTTTGTTGCTTCTGTAAGTTCCTTTCTGGTTCCTCGCAGGAAAGTACGCTTTGGAGAACTCTTCGATAGTATGTCAGGTGCCGCTTTAGATATTTTTTAGTATCCTTTATCTTTGAAAGCTAGGACATGTGGTAATTGATTTCCAATGCTTGATTGCTTCTTGGTTCAGACAGAACTTTGATCAGATCGAAAGCATTTTGTATTTGTTCTTATATTTCTTTAAATATATGTTCTTTTCTAGGATTTAATTTCCATAGTTTTTTATAAGATGAGTCGAAGCGTCGAAGCTGAAATGTCATCTTGACTATGATCAATTCACCGCTGTAAATATTTATTTCACGCTGGGTCCGGCCCAGGTTTATAATATTTCAGATAATTGCTTTGTGGAGATACTTGTAGGATTCTGAAATATTTACGAGCGATTGTCAGACTCTGAATCAGTCAAGCATGTGTCTGTACAATCAATTCACCACCTTTTGTCGGCGCTGGTTAAATTGAAATAAATCGCGGGTCTGAGCGAGATTTTATTAAGCTATGTTATTTTCCTTTCACTGTAGGGATTATTTTGTCCAGATTTTGTTATGTCACGTACTGACGTTTTTTATAAAGCGAAAACAAAGACCTTCATCACATACATACCTTAGGAAGTCGTTGCTTCACAAAGAAGTCAGCATTCAACGTCGCAGGAAACCTCGTTATAGTTGTGAAATTCACGTTCCAAATCGTATGAATTCTCATCAGAATCCAAGACACGCCGGCGCGCGACGTCGCGATGAGTCACTCGAGCTGCACTCTATCCTTTGATCTGACTGGCGAACGTCAAAACAAAAGGTTTTACGTCAGGGAAATCGTTTTGTCGCTCATGTTCGCAGACGTTATTTTTCGGAGGGAGAGAAGCGACGACCACAGATACGTCTGCGTTTCGCAGGCTACAATCGCATTTAAAATCGAGCAAATGAAGGTTTTTTTATTCTTGTTAATACTGTCTTAGACGAATCAAGTTAAATTGTGTTAAATACTTAAAAATGTGACAAAGATAAAACTAAAAACTGACTTACGGTTTAAAGTGACAAAATAAAAAACAAAAGTAACAATGTTTGCACGTGTAAATGAAAAAAGTGAAAACATGTTAAACAAACAGTTTTGCCCGGATGGAGTCTGATTGTGTGTTTAGGCTTAGTTTCTTCTCCTCAATAAACAGCATTTCGTAAATCAGGCAATCTAATTTTCCTGCACTTCTTGAGCACGAAAAAGTTGCTACTCAAGTCGCCTATGGTTTTTTCAGCGGGCCGTGGACATTCTTTAAATGCCTCCCGATTGGCGAGTGATGGTGTTCATCAATGCGTTGATGTAAATGCCGGCTCGTGTAGCCGCGGACATACTCTGCATCGCGCATTGTTGATTTATAAAGGGTGGTTTAGACTCACGCATTTTAAAATCATTATGCACCAATTTTTTGGCTCCTAAATACTGGCTGAAGGATGTAGCCGATTTACAAAATGACAGAAACAGAGAAAGACGTTCAAAACTATTGAGGCAAGACGACGGCGTCTTTGAAGATTGCCAGGCTTCCTGAGGCTTTGATAGGAATTCAAATTGGTGTCCGATCTTGCAAACCACACACTGACCACAACTTTTTGAACACAAATCCCTAGTGCGGATGAACCCAAGTCTTTTGCTTTGTGGCTTTTTTCCTGGCAGCCGAGTCTAAACCGGGCAATCAATTGTGGAGAAAAGTCTTCCAAAAATTTAGAAAATGAGGCATTGGGCAGCAGAGAACAAATTATTGTTAAATTTTACAACTTTCACACAGCCTGCGATAGGAACAACGAGTTGAATTGTACATTAAAAAAACATTAATTTTCCATTAATGGTGATCAAGATTTTCATTAGCGTTGCGCAATCAGCTTGTTCAAAATTGTTAGCATCTTTTCCTTAAAAACCAAACAGAAACTGAATATAAATAGGGATAGATTATAAATCATTTTAAAGACAGTTTTCTTACCTTTTTCGTCTCCATCTCTTAGATTCGATTGTCTTCTGTTACCGTCAGCAGAACAGACAAAAACTGATGGTGACTGTATTTCACTCTTTTGTAACTTAAAGGCAATATAATACGATACCTGTATCTACCATTAATTTCTGTCATACGCTCGGAACATTACTTTATGGCAACTTCAATTTTCCCCCTGCTAAAATGTCAAAAGAACATAGTAATTGCCTTGCATAAACCAAAGGTGATACCAGTTCTCATGTGCAAATATATATATTTATCAGAAAATATTTACTGACTTACTTCATTGGTTTCATAATCTTAACCTTGAATAACCGTCTTGGGGCCGATTCCGCCTAATGTTCATACAAAGAAATATTTAAAAATGGAGGAACGTAGCATGAATTTGTCCATGAAAATACGGATTGTACAATGTGATTTTGACTCCAGTTTTACTCAGAGTGGCAAACAAAAAAAACACTAACAAATTTTTATCCAAGACCTCGATGTGTCATACGAATCGAAGGTATAGATAGTTACTCAAGGAACAGCCAAATTATCCTTGCTCGAACTAGAGAAAATCTAAAACTTTCGCTTCCGGACTCGGTATAACTAAAACATCGAGTTTATCATCCATTACAATTCTAATTTAGAAATTTAATGATTTCATTCTGAATCCACTCTGTAGAAATATCACTGCTAAATGTCGTTTTAAACTTTTAATTTACTTGTACCTTAAGAAAGCCCTAATCGCACACAGTCGCTACACTAGTTTGTATCCTACTGACTACAGAAGAAGCAAAAATCGCCACAGACGGTAATAGTGCGTGGCTTTTCCATGCAACTTTGAAGTAGCTTCAAATACCCGTAAAACGGAGCACTAATGAAAAGAGGGGAACCGGGTAAAATGGGCGTCAGGAGTTTGTCGTTCAAATAATGAGTGTTTTAGTTTTATAATTTGTTTAACTACGGAACACAAAAGAGTTCTTAAGAACTCGTTTAAATGTGCCCGTGCAATCCAAATCAAATTTGAATTTGGAATTAGGTGTTGGTTTTTGAGGAGAGGGAAAACCGGAGTACCCGGAGAAAGACTTTTCGGAGCAAGAAAAAGAACCAGAAATAAACGAAACCCAGGCTTGAAATGAATTTAAGGGTTAATTACAAACATGTTTTTTAGTTTTGTAGTACATATTCATTCTAATCTCTTTTTAACTTATGAAACTGGAGAATGGAAGGCTTGAGCAAAATTTCTCGTCGAACCGAGCAGTTTATCGGTCACTATTTTACTTCGCCGAAATAATTCATTACCGAGATTCAAGGTGACTTAGTGACTTCGAAGGGTGGCTGTCTGTTCAAGAAAATCAATTCTTTAATTTCATCTAAAAACAGTTTTCAGGCGAGAAAATTTATGAAAAGTTTCATGAAAAAAAATTCAATTCCCTTACAGATAAATGTTCGAGTAATAAACTTCAATACGAATTTAGCACATGAAATTGATTGTAGTCTAGATCTATAACCAGCATAAAGAACCGGTAACACGAGCAAGCACTCGATAAATAAGTCTTATTTTCACACTGTAAAGGAAAAGCTTCGTGGGGCGTTTACTGATGAATTTAAAAAATCGTCGTAAAACATGGAACTTCGAATTGAAGAGTAAAGTTTGTTTTTTCTTGCTGAAGACTGAGGTCAGGGATACCTTACAGAAAGGAAAATCATTTTTTGGAGGAGCCATGAAAGCTCCCATATAAAAATGGCTGAGGTCTTTTAGAGAAGTTGCAAATGGCCCTTAGCTTGAAATTTTTAGTCTTAATATCCGCTTCCCAATATCAAAAAATGGCTCTAACTGCGTTGTAGCGCTTGGATACACAAAAAAAAAGCAAAAAAGACATGTTCAAAAATATCCCCATATATATGGATAATTTTATCTTGATTCATTTTATTGCGAAATATTTTTTGGACAGATAATAAACAAAATTGCAAGAAGCCGCTATATTCAAACTATTGATTCGGACATACACTTGCTGCCGTCTAATAATGTATTCAATTAACTAAAGTATAACTTTTAGTTGCATTTCGTTCTCCTTTTTACATCAAGAAAAATAACAGGGCAAAATAAGTATTTCGCAGGTAAGCAACAAAATAAACCATGCAACATTAAGCTGCATTAAGGCTAAGGGATTTGTCAGCATTTGACGCCTTTGCCTCAGTGAACTTTCCACCCAATTTCAGCCCTCCAAAGTTCTAGCAGTCAAAGTAAGGCAAATCTCATTTATTGGTAATTATCTTGGAGATAGTAAAGTATACAATGAATATTTCAATATTTTACAAGTTCTTTGAAGTATGTAAGAAGTCACTATAAGATGTATTTCTCTAAGGTGGAAGGCAGAGCAAAAGGAAACCAAACGCTTATCCATTTCATCGCAGAGCGAGAAGAGCAAAAGCTTGGAAAATATTGATTCGGGCATATACTTCAAAATATAAATCATAAAAGACACGCTTTGCAGGAACCCTGTAATTGAATCGAATCTATATAGGGTAATAATTTATTTAAAAACTTTTTACCGAGCAAATTTACAGGGTTCAGAGCGCTCGTTCTTCCAGTGAAGCAGACGAAATTAGTATCCTTCCAAATTTCTAATGGTATCTCTTTTTAACCTATGGAATTGGATAAAGGAAGGCTTGAGCAAAATTTCTCGTGATAGTTTCCTTACCGAGCACTGTAACTCCAAATAATTAGACGGAGTGTAGCTAAATGTCGTGGGTAGTGGGTGCGGGTAAATGTCGTGGGTAAAAAAAGGTATAGAAAAAAATGAAAAAGTAAAGAAAATGAAAAAATAAATACAAAAAAGTTGTAAAATATTTATGAAACGAAAATCTCCGACTTCTTGATTGCCCTTTTCATGACTTCTTCTTCGTCCTCTTCCTGATATTTCCTTAGCCACGTGGGACTAGACCTGGGTCCCCTTTCACAAAATCACTGTACAAAAGACATGTTGCCGATGAAGATTTATCCACACCTGAGCGATCGCCGCAAAAATAAACGAAACAGAAGTAAAATACGTCGAAACGTGCAATTTGCAGAAAGTATGGGACAGCTCTGACTCGCTGAATGGAAATAGCTGCTTACTATAATTAATCTTTATTCGATCTACAATTCTAATGATCAGCGGAGATTTTTTAACACGATGGAATGGAATCATCGTGGGAAAAGGGAGGGGAATTGAGGGGGGTGGGGATAGAGGACAATCTTGAGCTACTTCATGTTTTTGGATAGAAGTCTTTTTTAAAGAAGTTTTATAGTTTTAGGTCTCTTAGCTTACGGAAGGAACCACCTTCATGCCAATTTCAATTTTTCTTCTTTTGCGAATTTTTTTTTTAACCACGATATTTACCCAAACCCACGACCCACGACCTCTACCCACAGCCCACTACCGACGACCCACGACACTTACCTACACTCTCTAATAATGTATTCGATTCTATTCTTGTTATCGTGTCTGCAGCCCAAATTCCTTGGAATTTTAAGCATATCGATTATTTCCATATCCACGTGAAATGATAAATTATTTTTCAATCAAAGTTTCAGCAATTTATAAGAAAAAAATGTTAGTACATTTCTTTATTTTTGGCTGTCTTTTTCCTTATTTTTCACATCAAGAAAAACAGCACAAAGAAAACAGGTACAGGAATTTGTCATGATTTGACGTCTTTGCCTCATTAAACATTCCACCCCAGTTCAGCCCTTCAAATCTCTAGCAGGTGAAGTAAGGTGAATCCCATTGGTCAAATGTCAACCAATCACGTTACGTTTTTTTGGAGTTTTTAAAATATACATTTAGCAGATCGCATAAAAGCTCAACATCTGCAAGTAGGTTATAGTACCCGAGTAACAGAAGGAGCAGTAAGAAGATAGCCAGAAATTTGAACGAAACGTAAGTTTCCTAAAAAGTGAACATTGTAAGTAAAAATGCTCATAATTCTTTTTTTTTTTCTGTTACTTTTTGATTTAGTAGTTTATCCTTTTTAAGAATAGTAACTTGATTATTTACTTTATGCTTCTCAGTTCCACATCATCTAAAGGCATTTTCTGCTCCTGTACCTGTTCGCGGAGCTTTCTACCAGCTTGGTTATTCTTTTTCACGAACATAACCACAGCTAGCCTGCGAACCGCAGACGTATTTCCGGTCGTCGCTTCTTTCCCTCCGAAAAATAACTTCTGCGAACATGAGCGACAAAATGATTTCCGTGACGTAAAACCTTTTGTTTTGATGTTCACCAATCAGATCAAATGTCATAGAATGCAGCTCGAGTGACTCATCGCGACCTCGCGCGCTGGCGTGTCTTGGATTTTGGCGAGATTTACCAGATACGATTTGGAACCTGAATTTCACAACTATAACGAAGTTTCCTGCGACGTTGAAAGCTGACTTCTTTGTGAAGCAACGGCTTCCTAAGTTGTATATGTGATGTGGGTCTTTGTTTTCCCTCTAAAAAATACGGTAGTTCTTGACATAACAAAATGTGGACATAATTAATCCCAACACTGAAAGGAAAATAACATCATTAGCTTAATTACATTTCGTAAAAGGTGGTGAATCGATTGTACAGACACATGCTTGACTGATTCAGAAATCTCTGACAATCGCTCGTAAATAATTCAAATTCCTACAAGTATCGTCACAAAACAATGATCTCAAACATACAGTAAACCCCGGACCCAGCGTGAAATAAATATTTAGAGTAGTAAATTGACCTACGAAGCCTCGACTTATCTTATAAAAAACTATGGAAATTAAAACCTTGAAAAGAACATATATTTAAAGAAATATAAGAACAAATATACAATGCTTTCAATCTGATCAAAGTTCTGTCTGAGCCAAGAAGCAACCACGGATGTCCTAGCTTTCAAAGATAAAGGATACTAAAAAATATCTAAAGCGATACACGAAAAACTATCGAAGAGTTCTCCAAGCATACTTTTTTCCTGCGAGGAACCAGAAAGGAACAGAAGCAACAAACGTCATGATGCGTCTACTGTCATTAGGACATTTATCGTTTCGAATATGATCAAAACAACAAGGTGTGATAAATCATTGACTCCGTAGGCCAATAGATAAAAAATTTCCCCTAATCTTTTCTTCAATATTAATCCTCTTGGTGCTTATTTCGTCAATCAGTCCCACGATCCGTAAACGCCTCGTTCTGAGGAAAAAATACATCTGTGTTTCCCAGGCTAGAAAAAGAGCAGCTGTACACAAGCTATAGCCTGCGAGAGCATCCGGTTTTTTCGCCTCCAGTTTGATGGTTCCACATAAGAATACACAATAGACAAAGCCTGAAATACTACAGACTTTCCGAAACCAGTTGGAAGATTCACAAAAACATCGCAAGGCTTCCTTTTGATGCTTGTTGAGTCTTTCTAACCAGAAAACTTCCTATTCTTTCCTCAACGCACCTTCCGCCATACTTTCCGACGCGTTGGCGCAAGATCCACGCAAAAACTCGCGCGTTACTTCTTCGAATAGGCGAGGTAAATTGTGATTGGTCACTAACGGCTGACGTCACGGAAATTTTCCTCTCGTTTCGGTTTCGCAGACGGTTTTTCTCGGCGGGTGAAACTAAAGCCGAAAACACCGGATGCTCTCGCAGGCTAAACCATAGCCTACAAATAATCGTTTATATAACATTTCTGTTTTTAGTGAAAAGGCATTGACTTAATTGTAGTGATTGATGTTTATACAAATATACGATTATACATATATTGTTTTTTTCCAATATGATTTTTTTACGGTTCATTTTTTTATTAAAATGTGAGTTTATTTTGCAATATGAGTTCCTTGACTCCCTGAATAAGAGCTTTTGGCATAAAAATAACTAGCATCAAAGCCTTGTTTTTGTAAATTCATATTTTCTTGCTCAAGGAAATGGCGTTGTCGGGTGTTATCCTAATACTGATGCCTGCTGTGTTTATGAGCGCTTATGCAGGTAAGAATGGCTTTAGAATTCATTTATTTATATTTTACTATGAAATCACCGTTTATATAAGATCTCAGTTTGAATAAAATCATAATAATCAATACACTGCAAGCAACCAACTTCACCAACCAGCCACAAAACCAACTGACCCAACCAACCACTCATGAAACAAGCAAACGAATGAACAAACGAACAAACCGACCAACACAACAGTCTCTAAACCAGCCGACTAACCAACCAACCAAACGAATCTAAAGAAAATACATTTTTTTCTGTATTAAGTCTCATAAGCTAAAACGTCGAACAAGTACTGTCTAGAATCAAGGCTGCAGTCTCTCCATTTTGACTGCCCTACTTGATTTAGGACAGATAGGAGCCACGTGGTCTGCTAGTAGAAGTCGTCTATTGGCTGAAAGAGATTTATGTATTTCTTTAAAAATTTCAGTTGATGACCGCAATTTTGCGAGAGCCCACATTCCATATTTGCGTTTCGATGGAGGTGCAAGAGCAAAGCACTGCTGGCCTGACGAGGCTAAAGACTCCAACGATGGAAAATGCAAAGACTTCAATTCTAAAGCTCCTATCTACTACGATGTTGTTGATTGTGCTGATAAATATCGCAAAGTGAGTTTTCCTGTTCTAGCCGTTTTTAACTATTTTAAGAATAAAAACTATTGCTTGCTCGTTTTATTCTCCTCCCCAAGAGACCGAGTACAAAGATTGAAATGGCTCTTGATTCATGGAAACCCCTGTTTCCATCTTAATATGAACTTATCAATGTTGATTTGCAAATAGCTCCACGTTATTAACTATAAATATTATGATTGTTAACTCTTTCGAATCTGGTTCGCACTCATTTCTGTCTCCTGTAGTACGCTCCAATCCGTGCCCGCGATCAAGCTTAGTACCGCTGACATCATACCGTAGACATCTTCTTATAATAATGATAATGTCTGAATTTTTTCAGCTTGTCTGGTGGTTTTGGTATGGCAGACAAAACCCTTGCACCGGTTCTTCCGGAGCGCACGACAACGACTGGGAACACATCACCATCAACTTCATCAAGGACGGTTCTGGTGCATGGAAGCAAGACAGCGTAACCTGGTTCCAACACGATGGCTGGTATACAAGACGCAACACTGCTAAGAGTCCCAGTGTTTACGTGGGCAAGAACGCTCACGGAAGTTACGACAACTGGTGTGATGGCAGAGGATTTGTTTGGGAGCAGGTAAGCCGGAAAACCGACGGTGGCTGTTTTTACAGCCCTCGAGGTGGATACTATCCAAATGTCTCTACATACTTCTTCCTGTTATAAGGAAAACAACTGAATATGTGTTATTGTTTTCTCACAATATAATTGAAAACGTTACAAGACTAACTTAACTTTATAATGTTGTCACTCAGAAATGATTGAATGATATGTGCCAAAAAAAATTAAGTGAAATGAAACAGTTATTCGCCTCGGGCTCAGCAAATATTGGTCGCCGATATTCACTTCAGTAGTTGCTAATTCGCCTTACAATAGGGTAGCCAATCAGATCGCGCGCTTACTCATATCCAGTCATTGTCTAAAAGTATATGATAAATGAGATTCAGTATGTTAATACTTTTTCATAACATTGTTTACATTCCTAGGATTATTGCGCTGGAGGGTGTGGCTACTGGGATGATTTCCGTAACGACAAAAAAGGAAGACGTTGGACACCAACCAACATCAAGCACGTGTCTGAGGTAACTTATCAAAAAGGGGTCCATTCTGGTGACATATGGTATCTTAATCTCTGTTAATACGGTCACCAAAGGAAGAAATCAAGAGTTACCATATTATAAGGTTATCCCGGCGTACTAGTCAACGACGTATGCGCTAGTTGCCCGTTCGTAACCTTCTCCTCATCGGTTTTCAGTCGGTTTTGTGCTCGCACACACTTCATAATGACGTCATTCGAATGTTTTGATGTGGGAATGATATCAAAAACGCTTCTTCAAACTCTTAAATCTTTTCAAAACGTAAGGAAACCACAATTTTTTATTTCATATAATCAAAACGCACATCAAAATGTATGCTCAGTTTTCTCAAAAATTTGACGCGAAAAGCGACATTATCACTGGAGACACGCTTGGTTTTACTTCGCTTCTACCGAATACGTCCTTAAGCGTGTGTACCATAGAAAACTCACTCTATAAGAAAATATTCCGGCATTAACATTATAACACTTGTAATGATTTCCATAATATATCCTCATGCATCATCACCAATACCATCATAGTCAGTTGTTATCTTATTGTATCATTTTCTCTAGGTTACTGGTAGAGTGGCTAACAGAATCAAAGACGAGAAATATTTTGATGACACCAGGCTCAACAGGTGTATTGGCGCCAATTCTCGCTGTGTGAAGGGACCATGTGGATGCTGGCGAAATAACCACACTTTCCCAGCCCCTAAATGTAATGTCTAAGAGACGAAATTAATGAAACAAGGGAAATAAACCATCAGTGAATACCCTGGCAAAAATATATATACCGTAAAATTCCGAAAATAAGCCCCTCCAAATATAAGCCCCCCAACCGGGAACGCAAAAAACCCTCCGTTAAATCGCCCCTCCAAATATAAGCCCCCCAGGGGCTTGTACATGGAAAATTACCCTCAAATACAAAGTAAAACAAAGCAAAAACGGTAAATTTGCTTCCAACTATAAGGCTAGCCCAATCGATTTCGAAACGCAAATTTCCCTCCGTAGATAAGCCCCTTCAAATAAAAGCCCCTCAAAAAATAAGCCCCTCAAAAAGGGCCTTTGAAAAATATAAGCCCCGGGGATTATTTTCGGAATTTTACGGTATATGTATGTGTGTGTTTTTTATATGTAGTTTTCAATCAGTTATTTCATGATTATTGATGCATGCATTCATTCATTGGTCAATGCCGTCGAGGAATCATTCACTCCTTCATCTACTGAGGGCGGATGCCCTCAGGGAAAGTTCTGAATTTTAGAGCCTCAAAAATCCAACTTCTAGTGCTTTGGGGACTGCCAAATCTTCAAAAATGCAAATAAGACTTCAAACACGCCGGCTTGCAAACAAAATGTTTATCGTAAAATAAAAATGAACAAAATCTAAGAGAATCACCAGTGTCCCATTAATCTTATATCACTTTTGTTCCAAATTTTGAGTGATTTCCCCTTTTGAAAGCTTTCGTTTCCGACTGATGCCCCCTCTCGTACTCGACAACATCCTCGATTTTGAATTTAGTTTATGCATTTTGATTGTTGGCATGTTGATGACTCTGAAAAGGTTGCAAAAATCTTTTATCAGAGGTTGCGATTGGAATTGCTCTATCTCGCTAAATGCAGACTAAAAGTAACACAGGTAAACTTTTCAACCGCGTTATTGGCCACAGCCGATTATTGGTTCAAAATATGGATACAGAGAATGATTCAGAAAATTTGATCGAATCCCTTCCTGTGAGTCATGCACGATATTATAGGGCTAAGCAGCGAGAGACGCTAACGAATGCATAGCACTCTAGGGTAGGTGAAATTGTATACGCGAGGTCACAATTCTGTATACCTTCGGTAGACAATTTTCATAACATACATTCAGTATACTTTTACATATATTTTCCGCAAACAATCCACATACCATTTATACCCTCTTTCTGAAATTTTGAAATTAAGCGAAAATGAAAAGGGCGATATTCTTGACAAGACAAAAATTTGAAATTTTTTTAACATTTTCTAATAATTGCAGATTCATTTAAGACAATGCCTTTAGCATATAGTATTATTATTAGGAAGTTTGTGGCGAATTTAATATATCTTAATTCAATTTGTCTACAAAAAAGTGCAAATCCTAAAAATTTTTCACGAATTTTTCCTGCAAGTGTTCGACCAAGCTCATCTTTTGCATTTGTTTTCAGATTCTTTACGCCAATCGTTTTCCCAGGAGTTAACCCAAACTCTAACCCTAGGGTTAAGCTTAGGGTTAGGGTTAGATTGGGGTCACTTCCAGGATAAAAAATTTTTTATCTACACAAGTTTTAAAGATTTTTCCCTGGACGTCTTCGACGATAGTTATGTTTTCCATTTGGTTTCAGATTCTCAACGCTTATCGTTTTTCCAGGAGTTAACCCCAACCCTGACCCTAGGGTTAAGCTTAGGGTTAGGGTTAGGGTTAGCTTGGGGTCACTTCCGGGATAAAAAATTCTTCATCCTCACAAGTTTTGAAGATTTTTACCTAGAAGTCTTTGACGATACTCATGTTTTGCATTTGGTTTCAGATTCTCAACGCTCATCGTTTTCCCAGGAGTTAACTCCAACCCTAACCCTAGGGTTAAGCTGAGGGTTAGCTTGGGGTCACTTTCAGGATATCAAATTTTTCATCTACACAAGTTTTAAAGATTTTTCCCTGAACGTCTACAATGATACTCATCTTTTGCATTTGGTTTCAGATTCTCAACGCTTATCGTTTTCCCAGGAGTTAACCCCAACCCTAACCCTAGGGTTAAGCTTAGGGTTAGGGTTAGCTTGGGGTCACTTCCAGGATAAAACATTTTTCATGTAATCAAGTTATAAAGATTTTTCTCTGGACATCTACGACCGTACTGATCTTTTGCATTTGGTTTCAGACTCTCAAAGCTTATCGTTTTCCCAAGAGTTAACCCCAACCCTAACGCTAGGGTTAACCTTAGGGTTAAGCTTATGGTTAGCTTGGGGTCACTTCCACGCTAAAATTTTTCATCTAGACAAGTTTTAAAGATTTTTCTCTGAACGTTAAAGAGGATACTCTTGTTTTGCATTCGGTTTCAGATTGTCAACGCTTATCGTTTTCCCAGGAGTTAACCCCAACCCTAACCCTAGGATTAACCTTAGGGTTAGGTTTAGAGTGAGCTTGGGCTCACTTCCAAGATAAAAAATTTCTATCTAAACACGTTTTAAAGACTTTTCCCTGGACGTCTCCGACGATACTTATGTTTTGCATTTGGTTTCAGATTCTTAACGCTTATCGTTTTCTCAATAGTTAACCCCAACCCTAACCCTAGGGTTAAGCTTAGGGTTAGGGTTAGGGTTAGGTTAAGCTTGGAGTCACTTCCAGGATAAGAAATTTTCTATCTACACAAGTTTTTAAGACTTTTCCCTGAACATCTACGACTATAGTCAAGTTTTGCAATTGGTTCCAGATTCTCAACGCTTATCGTTTTCCCAGGAGTTAACCCCAACCCTAACCCTTGGGTTAAGCTTAGGGTTAGCTTGGGGTCACTTGCAGGATAAAAAATTTTTCTATCTACTTTCTACTTTAATCATCTGGTTCAAAGCATTAAGAACTTTTTCTGTTGTGGGCTCTTGGTCATGGCCGCTTCCTTCACAACTTAACTTTCTCTACAAACAAGTTGCTTGATAGCGGGAACATCATTCACTTTAAAACCTCCTTTCTTTAGGAAGAACCCATGAAGGTCAAAACTTGGAAGTATTTCCCTTTTAGCTTGTAATCTTTGATCTTGACCAGATCACGAGGGGTGCTTTTTAAGTTGTCATCCATGTACGTTATGACGTTAGCAATCAACTGAGACACGTCGCCACTGCCCTCGACAATACTATTTCGAATGTGCTGGAATTCCCCAGTTACGTGCGTCACCCATTCTTCCAGAAAACCATTGCATTCGAACCTCTTTTCCTCGCCGCACTTGACATCTTTAATGATGCGCTGTTTCGGATTTGGAGAAAGTTTCACTGTGTAGGTGACTGCATATCTGATTAAGTATCAAGGTTTCTGACTTCGTTTTCAGTTACTTCGAGGCATGGTACGCCTAACTCCGGCTCAAGCTTCTTAGAAACCAAACAACCAACATCTGGTAGGCCTTTGATGAGGCAAGCAAGTTTTTCCTCTCCTCCTTCCACTATTTGTTTGCAAAAACTCTTGTTTAGTAATAGATGTTGGGTTTTACCTTCTCGATCTTTGTATAAGCCTTAGCGAATTCATCTCCTTTTGCCACTGACGAGAACACAGTCAATGTTATGGCGACCAGGGTAAAACAAACATTGTATATTTCCATAACTACAAGAGAAAGACAATTAAACCATATTATTCTTTACTCAAATATTTGTGTCGAATAGCAGAAACCGCCTTGGACCTGGACCCGCCTTGGGTGATGACGAGAGAAATAATGGTACAGTGAAGGAACGAAACGATCCCGGCAACAATCGCGGGACGTATTCCGGCACCAGTCCCCTTATCGTCACTAAAGTGGCGAATGGAGTGCAACCAGTGAAAATCGCAAATTGAATAGCGCATGCACAGAGAGCTTAAGAACTTTTGTGGCATTTGAAGGACGTCATTTGTTAAAATTTTCTCTAATATAAACCATGACAAAATTTGCCTTTACCGTTTAATTTAAGATTATGAAACGCGACCACACCTCCACTTAGGAACAACTTTTAGAATATGTTGCGCTATACAGAGCTTCTTGTCTAAAAAACCTGGGAAAAAAAAAAGGTGCCGTTAAAACCCTAAATTTTGCCTGCGAGAGCATCCGGTTCAGTTTCGGCTTTAGTTTCACTCGTCGAGAAAAACTGTCTGCGAAACCGAGCAGAGAATAAATTACCGTGACTTCAGCTGTTAGTAACCAATCACAATTCACCTTGCATATTCGAAGAAGTAACGTGGATCTCGCGCAAACGCGTGGAAAAATATGGTGGAAGATGCACAGGAAAGAATGCGAAGTTTTCGAGTTCGAAAGACTCAATAAGCATCAAGAGGAAGCCTTGCGACTTGTCGTTGAATGAAAGAGCGATGTTTTCGTGAATCTTCCAACTAGTTTTGAAAAGTCTGTAGTATTTCAGGCTTTGTCAGGAGCCCTGGCTTTGTCTATTGTGTATTCTTATGTGAAACCCTCAAACTAGAGAGGAAAAAACCGGATGCTCTCACAGGCTATAGCATGTGTACATGTACAGCGGCCCTTTTTCTGCGCTGGGAACCACAGACGTCGTTTTTTCCTCAGAACGACACGTTTACGGATCGTGGGACTGATTGATGAAAAAAGCACCAAGAGGATTCATATTAAAGAAAAGGATAGGGGAAATTTTTTCACCTATCTGCCTACGGAGTCACTGAGTTATCACACCTTGTTGTTTTGATCATATTCGAAACGATAAATGTCCTAATGACAGTAGACACATCATGCCGTTTGTTGCTTCTATAAGTTCCTCTCTGGTTCCTCGCAGGAAAGTACCCTTTGGAGGGCTCTTCGATAGTATGTCGGGTGCCGCTTTAGATATTTTTTAGTATCCTTTATCTTTGAAAGCTAGGACATGTGGTAATTGATTTCCTATACTTGGTTGCTTCTTGGCTCAGACAGAACTTTGATCAGATCGAAAGCATTTTATATTTTTTCTTATATTTCTTTAAATATATTTTCTTTTCTAGGATTTAATTTCCATAGTTTTTTATAAGATGAGTCGAAGCGTCGAAGCTGAAATGTCATCTTGACTATGATCAATTCACTGCTGTAAATATTTATTTCACGCTGGGTCCGGCCCAGGTTTATAATATTTCAGATAATTGCTTTGTGGAGATACTTGTAGGATTCTGAAATATTTACGAGCGATTGTCAGACTCTGAATTAGTCAAGCACGTGTCTGTACAATCGATTCACCACCTTTTGTCAGCGCTGGTTAAATTGAAATAAATGGCGAGTCTGAGCGAGACTTTATTAAGCTATGTTATTTTCCTTTCACTGTACGAATTATGTTGTCCAGATTTTATGTCACGTATTGACCCACATCACATACATAGCTTAGGAAGTCGTTGCTTCACAAAGAAGTCAGCATTCAACGTCGAAGAAAGCCTCGTTATAGTTGTGAAATTCACGTTCCAAATCGTATTTATAGTAACTCTCGCCAAAATCCAAGACACGCCAGCGCGCGAGGTCGCAATGAGTCACTCGAAATGCATTCTATCCTTTGATCTGATTGGCGAACATCAAAGCAAAATGTTTTACGTCAGGGAAATCGTTTTGTCGCTCATGTTCGCAGACGTTATTTTTCGGAGGGAGAGAAGCGACGACCGTAAATACGTCTGCGGTTCGCAGGCTACAATCGCATTTAAAATCGAGCAAATGAGGGTTTATTTATCTTGTCTTATACGAATCAAGTTAAATTTTGTTAAACACTTAAAAATAAATATAAGCGAAAAAGGTTTAACACAACGTTTCGATGTCGCCATGACATCATTATTAAGTGACAAAGATAAAACTAAAAACTGACTTACGGTTTAAAGTGACAAAATAAAGAACAAAAGTAACAATGTTTGCACGTGTAAATGAAAAAAGTGAAAATATGTTAAACAAACAGTTTTTCGCAGATGGAGTCTGATTGTGTGTTTAGGCTTAGTTTCTTCTCTTTAATCCGCGGACATACTCTGCATCGCGCATTGTTGATTTATTAAGGGTGGTTTAGGCTCACGCATTTTAAGATCATTATGTACCAATTTTTTTGGCTCCTAAATAGTAGTTGAAGGATATAGCCGATTTACAACTGAAAAAGACAGAAACCGAGAAAGGCGTTCAAAACTATTGAGGCAGGACGACGGCGTTTTTGAAGATTGGCAGGCTTCCTGAGGCTTTGATAGGAATTCAAATTGGTGTCCGATCTTGCAAACCACACACTGACCACAACTTTTTAAACATAAATGCCTAGTGCGGATGAACCCAAGCCTTTTGCTTTGTGGCTTTCTTCAGGGCAGCCGAGTCTAAACCGGGTATTCATGTGCCTTTTTTGTAGTTGCAATTGCCAGAACTCAGTGGAAAAAAGTCTTCAAAAAGTTAGAAAATGAGGCATTGAGCCGCAGGGAACAAATTCATGTTAAATTTTACAACTTTCACACAGCCTGCGATGGGAACAACGAGTTGAATTGTACATAAAAAAAAATAATTTTCCATTAATGGTGATTAAGATTTTCTTTGGCGTTGCGCAATCAGCTTTTTAAAAATTGTTCGCGTCTTTTCCTTAAAAACCAAACAGAAACTGAATATGAATAGGGATAGATTATAAATCATTTTAAAGACAGTTTTCTTACCTTTTTCGTCTCCATCTTTAGATTCGATTGTCTTCTGTTACCGTCAGCAGAACAGACAAAAGCTGATGGTAGTTATATTTAACTCGTATGTAACTTAAAGGCAATATAATGCGATACCTGTATCTACTGTTAATTTCTGTCATACGCTCGGAACATTACTTTATGGCAACTTCAATTTCCCCCCTGCTAAAATGTCAAAATAACCTAATTGCCTTGCATAAACCAAAGGTGATACCTGCTCTCATGTGCAAATATATATATTTATCAGAAAATATTTACTTACTTCAGTGGTTTCATAATCTTAACCTTGAATAACCGTCTTGGGGCCGATTTCGCTTAATGTTCATACAAAGAAATATTTAAAACTGGAGGAAGGTAGCATGAATTTGTCCATGAAAAATACGGATTCTACAATGTGATTTTGTCTCCAGTTTTACTCAGAGAGGCAAACAATAAAACACAAACAAATTTTTATCCAAGATCTCGATGTGTCATACGAATCGAAGGTATAGATAGTTACTCAAGGAAGGGCGAAATCATCCTTGCTCGAACTAGAGAATATCTAAAACTTTCGCTCCAGGACTCGGTATAACTAAAACATCAAGTTTATCATCCATTACAATTCTAATTTAGAAATTTAATGATTTCATTCTGAATCCACTCTGTAGAAATATCACCGCTAAATGTCGTTTTACACTTTTAATTTACTTGTGTCTTAAGAAAGCCCTCGTCGCACGCAGTCGCTACACTAGTTTGTATTCTATTGACTACAGAAGAAGAAAAAATCGGCACAGACAGTTAGTGCGTGGCTTTTCCATGTAACTTTGAAGTAGCTTCAAATACCCGTAAAACGGAGCACTAGTGAAAAGAGGGGGACCCGGTCAAATGGGCGTCAGGAGTTTGTCGTTCAAATAATGAGTGTTGTAGTTTTGTAATTTGTTTAACTACGGAACACATTAGAGTTCTTAACAACTCGTTTAGTAAATGTGCCCTTGCTATCCAGATCGAATTTGAATTTGGAATTAGGTGTTGGTTCTTGAAGAGAGGGGAAACCGGAGTACCCGGAGAAAGACTTTTCGGAGCAAGAAAAAGAACCAGAAATAAACGAAACCCAGGCTTGAATTGAATTTACGAGATAATTACAAAGATTTTTTTAGTTTTGTAGTACATATTCATTCTAATCTCTTTTCAACTTATGAAACTGGAGAATGGAAGGCTTGAGCAAAATTTCTCGTCGAACCGAGTAGTTTATCGGTCGCTATTTTACTTCGCCGAAATAATTCATTACCGAGATTCAAGGTGACTTAGTGACTTCGAAGGGTGGCTGTCTGTTCAAGAAAATCAATTCTTTAATTTCATCTAAAAGACAGTTTTCAGGCGAGAAAATTTATGAAAAGTTTCATGAAAAAAAATTAAATTCCCTTACAGATAAATGTCCGAGTAATAAACCCAGTGGCGATTGTCAATACGAATTTAGCAAATGAAATTGATTATAATCTAGATCTATAGCCAGCATAAAGAACCGGTAACACGAGCAAGCACTCGATAAATAAGTCTTATTTTCATACAGTAAAGGAAAAGCTTTATGGGGCGTTTACTGATGAATTTAAAAAATCGTCGTAAAAAAAGGGAACTTCGAATTCAAGAGTAAAGCTTGTTTTTCTTGCTGAAGACTGGGGTCAGGGATACCTTACAGAAAGGAAAATCATTTTTTGGAGGAGCCATGAAAGCTCCCATATAAAAATGGCTGAGATCTTTTAGAGAAGTTGCAAATGGCCCTTAGCTTCAAATTTTTAGTCTTAATATCCGCTTCCCAATATCAAAAATGGCTCTAACTGCGTTGTAGCGCTTGGCTACACAAGAGAAAGTTAAAAAAGACATGTTCAAAAATATCCGCATATATATATATGGATAATTTTATCTTGATTCATTTTAGTGTGAAATGTTTTTCGGACAGATAATAAACAAAATGGCAAGAAGCCGCTATATTCGGACATACACTTGCTGCTGTCTAATAATGTATTCAGTTAACTTAAGTATAACTTTTAGTTGCATTTCGTTATTTTTTGCTGTCCTTTTATCTTTGTTTTGTTTTCACATCAAGAAAAACAACAGCGCAAAATAAGTATTTCGCAGGTAAGCAGCAAAATGAACCGTGCAACATTAAGGCTGAGGGATTTGTCTAGCCTGAAATTCACCCGATTGCTTCGAGTCGTTTTCTCCTCTCAACAACTGAGGGAGTGATAACGACTCGAAGTAATCGGATGAAATTCGGGTTAGGAATTGTCAGCATTTGACGTCTTTGCCTCAGTTAACATTCCACCCAATTTCAGCCCTCCAAAGTTCTAGCAGTCAAAGTAAGGCAAATCTCATTTATTGGTAATTATCTTGGAGATAACAAAATATACAATGAATATTTCAACATTTTACAAGTCTTCGAAGTATATAAGAAGTCACTATAAGATGTATTTCTCTAAGAAGGAGCAAATGGAAACGAAAGGCTTCTCCATTTCATCGCAGAGCGAGAAGAGCAAAAGCTTGGAAAATATTGATTCGGGCATATACTTCAAAATATAAATCATAAAACATACGCTTTGCAGGAACCCTGTAATTAAATCGAATCTATATAGGGAAATAATTTATTTTAAAAACTTTTTACCGAGCAAATTTACAGGGTTCAGAGCGCTCGTTCTTCCAGTGAAGCAGACATAATTAGTATCCTTCCAAATTTCTGATGGTATCTCTTCTTAACCTATGGAATTGGATTAAGGAAGGCTTGAGCGAAATTTCTCGTGAAAGTTTCCTACCCGAGCACTGTAACTCCAAATAATTAGACGGAGTGTACCTAAATGTCGCGGGTCGTGGGTGTGGGTAAATGTCGTGGGTAAAAAAAAGGTATAGAAAAAAATGATAAAGTAAAGAAAATGAAAAAAATAAATACAAAAAAGTTGTAATATATTTATGAAAAGAAAATCTCCGACTTCTTGATTGCCCTTTTCACGACTTCTTCTTCGTCCTCTTCCTGATATTTCCTTAGCCACGTGGGACTAGACCTGGGTCCCCTTTCACAAAATCACTGTACAAAAGACATGTTGCCGATAAAGATTTATCCACACCTGAGCGATCGCCGCAAAAATAAACGAAACAGAAGTAAAATACGTCGAAACGTGCAATTTGCAGAAAGTATGGGACAGCTCTGACTCGCTGAATGGAAATAGCTGCTTACTACAATTAATCTTTATTCGATCTACAATTCTAATGATCAGCGGAGATTTTTTAACACGATGGAATGCAATCACCGTGGGAAAAGGGAGGGGAAGTCGGGGGGGGGGGGGGGGGGTAGAGGACAATCTTGAGCTACTTCATGTTTTTGGATATGTCTTTCTTAAAGAAGTTTTATAGTTTTAGGTCCCTTAGCTTACGAAAGGAACCACCCTCGTGCCAATTTTAATTTTTATTCTTTTGGGAATTTTTTTTTAACCACGACATTTACCCAAACCCACGACCTCTACCCACAGCCCACTACCCACGACCCACAACACTTACCTAAACTCTCTAATAGTGTATTCGATTCTAATCTTGTTTTCGCGTCTGCAGCCCAAATTCCTTGGAATTTCAAGCATATCGATTATTTCCATATCCACGTGAAATGATAAATTATTTTTCAATCAAAGTTTCAGCAATTTATAAGAAAAAAATGTAAGTACATTTCTTTATTTTTGGCTGTCTTTTTCCTTATTTTTCACATCAAGAAAAACAGCACAAAGAAAACAGGTACAGGAATTTGTCATGATTTGACGTCTTTGCCTCATTAAACATTCCACCCCAGTTCAGCCCTTCAAATCTCTAGCAGGTGAAGTAGGGTAAATCCCATTGGTCAAATGTCAACCAATCACGTTACGTTTTTTTGGAGTTTTTAAAATATACATTTAGCAGATCGCATAAAAGCTCAACATCTGCAAGTAGGTCATAGTACCCGAGTAACAGAAGGAGCAGTAAGAAGATAGCCAGAAATTTGAACGAAACGTAAGTTTGCTAGAAAGTGAACATTGTAAGTAAAAATGCTCATAATTCATTTTTTTTTTCTGTTACTTTTTGATTTAGTAGTTTATCCTTTTTAAGAATAGTAACATGATGATTTACTTTATGCTTCTCAGTTCCACATCATCTAAAGGCATTTTCTGCTCCTGTACCTGTTCGCGGAGCTGTCTACCAGCTTGGTTATTCTTTTTCACGAACATAACCACAGCTAGCCTGCGAACCGCAGACGTATTTCCGGTCGTCGCTTCTTTCCCTCCGAAAAATAACGTCTGCGAACATGAGCGACAAAACGATTTCCGTGACGTAAAACCTTTTGTTTTGATGTTCACCAATCAGATCAAAGGTCATAGAATGCAGCTCGAGTGACTCACCGCCACCTCGCGCGCTGGCGTGTCTTGGATTTTGGCGAGATTTACCAAATACGATTTGGAACCTGAATTCCGCAACTATAACGAGGTTTCCTGCGACGTTGAATGCTGACTTCTTTGTGAAGCAACGGCTTCCTAAGTTATGTGGGGTCGAACCCAGAGTGAAATAAATATTTAGAGTAGTAAATTGATCATAGTCAAGATGACATTGACCTACGACGCCTCGACTTATAAAAAACTATGGAAATTAAAACCTTGAAAAGAACATATATTTAAAGAAATATAAGAACAAATATAAAATGCTTTCAATCTGATCAAAGTTCTGTCTGAGCCAAGAAGCAACCACGGATGTCCTAGCTTTCAAAGAAAAAGGATACTAAAAAATATCACAAGAGGCACACGACAAACTATCGAAGAATTCTCCAAGCATACTTTTTTCCTGCGAGGAACCAGAAAGGAACAGAAGCAACAAACGTCATGATGCGTCTACTGTCATTAGGACATTTATCGTTTCGAATATGATCCAAACAACAAGATGTGATAAATCATTAACTCCGTAGGCCAATAGATAAAAAATTTCCCCTAATCTTTTCTTCAATATTAATCCTCTTAGTGCTTATTTCGTCAATCAGTCCCACGATCCGTAAAGGCGTCGTTCTGAGGAAAAAATACATCTGTGTTTCCCAGGCTAGAAAAAGAGCAGCTGTACACAAGCTATAGCCTGCGAGAGCATCCGGTTTTTTCGGCTCCAGTTTGATGGTTCCACATAAGAATACACAATAGACAAAGCCTGAAATACTACAGACTTTCCGAAACCAGTTGGAAGATTCACAAAAACATCGCAAGGCTTCCTTTTGATGTTTGTTGAGTCTTTCTAACCAGAAAACTTCCTATTCTTTCCTCAACGCACCTTCCACCATACTTTCCCACGCGTTGGCGCAAGATCCACGCAAAAACTCGCGCGTTACTTCTTCGAATAGGCGAGGTAAATTGTGATTGGTCACTAACGGCTGACGTCACGGAAATTTTCCTCTCGTTTCGGTTTCGCAGACGGTTTTTCTCGGCGGGTGAAACTAAAGCCGAAAAAACCGGATGCTCTGGCAGGCTAAACCACAGCCTACAAATAATCGTTTATATAACATTTCTGTTTTTAGTTAAAAGGCATTGACTTAATTGTAGTAATTGATGTTTATACAAATATACGATTATACATATATTGTTTTTTTCCAATATGATTTTTTTACGGTTCATTTTTTTATTAAAATGTGAGTTTATTTTGCAATATGAATTCCTTGACTCTCTGAATAAGAGCTTTTGGCATAAAAATAACTAGCATTAAAGCCTTCTTTTAATTAAATTCATATTTTCTTGCTCAAGGAAATGGCATTGTCTGGTGTTATCTTAATACTGATGTCTGCTGTATTTATGGGCACTTATGCATGTAAGAATGGCTTTAGAATCCATTTATTTATATTTTACTAAGAAAACACCGTATATAAGATCTCAGTTTGAATAAAATCATAATGGTCAATACACTGCAAACAACCGACTTAACCAACCAGCCACACAACCAACTGACCCAACCAACCACTCATGAAACAAGCAAACAAATAAACAAACGAACAAACTGACCAACACAACAGTCTCTAAACCAGCCGACTAACCAACCAACCAAACGAATCTAAAGAAAATACTTTTTTTTCTCTGTATTAAGTCTCATAAGCTAAAACGTCGAACAAGTACTGTCTAGAATCAAGGCTGTAGTCTCTCCATTTTGACTGCCCTACTTGATTTAGGGCAGATAGGAGCCATGTGGTCTGCTAGTAGAAGTCGTCTATTGGCTGAAAGAGATTTATGTATTTCTTTAAAAATTTCAGTTGATGACCGCAATTTTGCGAGAGCCCACATTCCATATTTGCGTTTCGATGGAGGTGCAAGAGCAAAGCACTGCTGGCCTGACGAGGCTAAAGACTCCAACGATGGAAAATGCAAAGACTTCAATTCTAAAGCTCCTATCTACTACGATGTTGTTGATTGTGCTGATAAATATCGCAAAGTGAGTTTTCCTGTTTTAGCCATAATTCTTTTAAGAATAAAAATCAAGACTATTGCTTGCTCGTCTTATTCTTGAGTCCCCAAGAGACCGAGAACAACGATAGAAATAGCTCTTGATTCATGGAAACCCCTGTTTCCATCTTATTATGAATTTATCAATGCTGATGAGCAAATAACTCCACGTTATTAACTATAATAATCATGATTGTTAACTCTTTATTTCAAGTCTAGTTAGCACCCATTTCTGTCTCCTATAGAACGCTCCAATCCGTGCTTGCGATCAAACTTAGTACCGCTGACATCATACCATCTTCCTATAATAATGATAATGTCTGAATTTTTTCAGCTTGTCTGGTGGTTTTGGTATGGCAGACAAAACCCTTGCACCGGTTCTTCCGGAGCGCACGACAACGACTGGGAACACATCACCATCAACTTCATCAAGGACGGTTCTGGTGCATGGAAGCAAGACAGCGTAACCTGGTTCCAACACGATGGCTGGTATACAAGACGCAACACTGCTAAGAGTCCCAGTGTTTACGTGGGCAAGAACGCTCACGGAAGTTACGACAACTGGTGTGATGGCAGAGGATTTGTTTGGGAGCAGGTAAGCCGGAAAACCGACGGTGGCTGTTTTTACAGCCCTCGAGGTGGATACTATCCAAATGTCTCTACATACTTCTTCCTGTTATAAGGAAAACAACTGAATATGTGTTATTGTTTTCTCACAATATAATTGAAAACGTTACAAGACTAACTTAACTTTATAATGTTGTCACTCAGAAATGATTGAATGATATGTGCCAAAAAAAATTAAGTGAAATGAAACAATTATTCGCCTCGGGCTCAGCAAATATTGGTCGCCGATATTCACTTCAGTAGTTGCTAATTCGCCTTACAATAGGGTAGCCAATCAGATCGCGCGCTTACTCATATCCAGTCATTGTCTAAAAGTATATGATAAATGAGATTCAGTATGTTAATACTTTTTCATAACATTGTTTACATTCCTAGGATTATTGCGCTGGAGGGTGTGGCTACTGGGATGATTTCCGTAACGACAAAAAAGGAAGACGTTGGACACCAACCAACATCAAGCACGTGTCTGAGGTAACTTATCAAAAAGGGGTCCATTCTGGTGACATATGGTATCTTAATCTCTGTTAATACGGTCACCAAAGGAAGAAATCAAGAGTTACCATATTATAAGGTTATCCCGGCGTACTAGTCAACGACGTATGCGCTAGTTGCCCGTTCGTAACCTTCTCCTCATCGGTTTTCAGTCGGTTTTGTGCTCGCACACACTTCATAATGACGTCATTCGAATGTTTTGATGTGGGAATGATATCAAAAACGCTTCTTCAAACTCTTAAATCTTTTCAAAACGTAAGGAAACCACAATTTTTTATTTCATATAATCAAAACGCACATCAAAATGTATGCTCAGTTTTCTCAAAAATTTGACGCGAAAAGCGACATTATCACTGGAGACACGCTTGGTTTTACTTCGCTTCTACCGAATACGTCCTTAAGCGTGTGTACCATAGAAAACTCACTCTATAAGAAAATATTCCGGCATTAACATTATAACACTTGTAATGATTTCCATAATATATCCTCATGCATCATCACCAATACCATCATAGTCAGTTGTTATCTTATTGTATCATTTTCTCTAGGTTACTGGTAGAGTGGCTAACAGAATCAAAGACGAGAAATATTTTGATGACACCAGGCTCAACAGGTGTATTGGCGCCAATTCTCGCTGTGTGAAGGGACCATGTGGATGCTGGCGAAATAACCACACTTTCCCAGCCCCTAAATGTAATGTCTAAGAGACGAAATTAATGAAACAAGGGAAATAAACCATCAGTGAATACCCTGGCAAAAATATATATACCGTAAAATTCCGAAAATAAGCCCCTCCAAATATAAGCCCCCCAACCGGGAACGCAAAAAACCCTCCGTTAAATCGCCCCTCCAAATATAAGCCCCCCAGGGGCTTGTACATGGAAAATTACCCTCAAATACAAAGTAAAACAAAGCAAAAACGGTAAATTTGCTTCCAACTATAAGGCTAGCCCAATCGATTTCGAAACGCAAATTTCCCTCCGTAGATAAGCCCCTTCAAATAAAAGCCCCTCAAAAAATAAGCCCCTCAAAAAGGGCCTTTGAAAAATATAAGCCCCGGGGATTATTTTCGGAATTTTACGGTATATGTATGTGTGTGTTTTTTATATGTAGTTTTCAATCAGTTATTTCATGATTATTGATGCATGCATTCATTCATTGGTCAATGCCGTCGAGGAATCATTCACTCCTTCATCTACTGAGGGCGGATGCCCTCAGGGAAAGTTCTGAATTTTAGAGCCTCAAAAATCCAACTTCTAGTGCTTTGGGGACTGCCAAATCTTCAAAAATGCAAATAAGACTTCAAACACGCCGGCTTGCAAACAAAATGTTTATCGTAAAATAAAAATGAACAAAATCTAAGAGAATCACCAGTGTCCCATTAATCTTATATCACTTTTGTTCCAAATTTTGAGTGATTTCCCCTTTTGAAAGCTTTCGTTTCCGACTGATGCCCCCTCTCGTACTCGACAACATCCTCGATTTTGAATTTAGTTTATGCATTTTGATTGTTGGCATGTTGATGACTCTGAAAAGGTTGCAAAAATCTTTTATCAGAGGTTGCGATTGGAATTGCTCTATCTCGCTAAATGCAGACTAAAAGTAACAAAGGTAAACTTTTCAACCGCGTTATTGGCCACAGCCGATTATTGGTTCAAAATATGGATACAGAGAATGATTCAGAAAATTTGATCGAACCCCTTCCTGTGAGTCATGCACGATATTATAGGGCTAAGCAGCGAGAGACGCTAACGAATGCATAGCACTCTAGGGTAGGTGAAATTGTATACGCGAGGTCACAATTCTGTATACCTTCGGTAGACAATTTTCATAACATACATTCAGTATACTTTTACATATATTTTCCGCAAACAATCCACATACCATTTATACCCTCTTTCTGAAATTTTGAAATTAAGCGAAAATGAAAAGGGCGATATTCTTGACAAGACAAAAATTTGAAATTTTTTTAACATTTTCTAATAATTGCAGATTCATTTAAGACAATGCCTTTAGCATATAGTATTATTATTAGGAAGTTTGTGGCGAATTTAATATATCTTAATTCAATTTGTCTACAAAAAAGTGCAAATCCTAAAAATTTTTCACGAATTTTTCCTGCAAGTGTTCGACCAAGCTCATCTTTTGCATTTGTTTTCAGATTCTTTACGCCAATCGTTTTCCCAGGAGTTAACCCAAACCCTAACCTTAGGGTTAAGCTTAGGGTTAGGGTTAGATTGGGGTCACTTCCGGGATAAAAAATTTTTTATCTACACAAGTTTTAAAGATTTTTCCCTGGACGTCTTCGACGATAGTTATGTTTTCCATTTGGTTTCAGATTCTCAACGCTTATCGTTTTTCCAGGAGTTAACCCCAACCCTGACCCTAGGGTTAAGCTTAGGGTTAGGGTTAGGGTTAGCTTGGGGTCACTTCCGGGATAAAAAATTCTTCATCCTCACAAGTTTTGAAGATTTTTACCTAGAAGTCTTTGACGATACTCATGTTTTGCATTTGGTTTCAGATTCTCAACGCTCATCGTTTTCCCAGGAGTTAACTCCAACCCTAACCCTAGGGTTAAGCTGAGGGTTAGCTTGGGGTCACTTTCAGGATATCAAATTTTTCATCTACACAAGTTTTAAAGATTTTTCCCTGAACGTCTACAATGATACTCATCTTTTGCATTTGGTTTCAGATTCTCAACGCTTATCGTTTTCCCAGGAGTTAACCCCAACCCTAACCCTAGGGTTAAGCTTAGGGTTAGGGTTAGCTTGGGGTCACTTCCAGGATAAAACATTTTTCATGTAATCAAGTTATAAAGATTTTTCTCTGGACATCTACGACCGTACTGATCTTTTGCATTTGGTTTCAGACTCTCAAAGCTTATCGTTTTCCCAAGAGTTAACCCCAACCCTAACGCTAGGGTTAACCTTAGGGTTAAGCTTATGGTTAGCTTGGGGTCACTTCCACGCTAAAATTTTTCATCTAGACAAGTTTTAAAGATTTTTCTCTGAACGTTAAAGAGGATACTCTTGTTTTGCATTCGGTTTCAGATTGTCAACGCTTATCGTTTTCCCAGGAGTTAACCCCAACCCTAACCCTAGGATTAACCTTAGGGTTAGGTTTAGAGTGAGCTTGGGCTCACTTCCAAGATAAAAAATTTCTATCTAAACAAGTTTTAAAGACTTTTCCCTGGACGTCTCCGACGATACTTATGTTTTGCATTTGGTTTCAGATTCTTAACGCTTATCGTTTTCTCAATAGTTAACCCCAACCCTAACCCTAGGGTTAAGCTTAGGGTTAGGGTTAGGTTAAGCTTGGAGTCACTTCCAGGATAAGAAATTTTCTATCTACACAAGTTTTTAAGACTTTTCCCTGAACATCTACGACTATAGTCAAGTTTTGCAATTGGTTCCAGATTCTCAACGCTTATCGTTTTCCCAGGAGTTAACCCCAACCCTAACCCTTGGGTTAAGCTTAGGGTTAGCTTGGGGTCACTTGCAGGATAAAAATTTTTGTATCTACTTTCTACTTTAATCATCTGGTTCAAAGCATTAGGAACTTTTTCTGTTGTGGGCTCTTGGTCATGGCCGCTTCCTTCACAACTTAACTTTCTCTACAAACAAGTTGCTTGATAGCGGGAACATCATTCACTTTAAAACCTCCTTTCTTTAGGAAGAACCCATGAAGGTCAAAACTTGGAAGTATTTCCCTTTTAGCTTGTAATCTTTGATCTTGACCAGATCACGAGGGGTGCTTTTTAAGTTGTCATCCATGTACGTTATGACGTTAGCAATCAACTGAGACACGTCGCCACCGCCCTCAACAATACTATTTCGAATGTGCTGGAATTCCCCAGTTACGTGCGTCACCCATTCTTCCAGAAAACCATTGCATTCGAACCTCTTTTCCTCGCCGCACTTGACATCTTTAATGATGCGCTGTTTCGGATTTGGAGAAAGTTTCACTGTGTAGGTGACTGCATATCTGATTAAGTATCAAGGTTTCTGACTTCGTTTTCAGTTACTTCGAGGCATGGTACGCCTAACTCCGGCTCAAGCTTCTTAGAAACCAAAAAACCAACATCTGGTAGGCCTTTGATGAGGCAAGCAAGTTTTTCCTCTCCTCCTTCCACTATTTGTTTGCAAAAACTCTTGTTTAGTAATAGATGTTGGGTTTTACCTTCTCGATCTTTGTATAAGCCTTAGCGAATTCATCTCCGTTTGCCACTGACGAGAACACAGTCCATGTTATGGCGACCAGGGTAAAACAAACATTGTATATTTCCATAACTACAAGAGAAAGACAATTAAACCATATTATTCTTTACTCAAATATTTGTGTCGAATAGCAGAAACCGCCTTGGACCTGGACCCGCCTTGGGTGATGACGAGAGAAATAATGGTACACTGAAGGAACGAAACGATCCCGGCAACAATCGCGGGACGTATTCCGGCACCAGTCCCCTTATCGTCACTAAAGTGGCGAATGGAGTGCAACCAGTGAAAATCGCAAATTGAATAGCGCATGCACAGAGAGCTTAAGAACTTTTGTGGCATTTGAAGGACGTCATTTGTTAAAAGTTTCTCTAATATAAACCATGACAAAATTTGCCTTTACCGTTTAATTAAAGATTATGAAACGCGACCACACCTCCACTTAGGAACAACTTTTAGAATATGTTGCGCTATACAGAGCTTCTTGTCTAAAAAACCTGGGAAAAAAAAGGTGCCGTTAAAACCCTAAATTTTGCCTGCGAGAGCATCCGGTTCAGTTTCGGCTTTAGTTTCACTCGTCGAGAAAAACTGTCTGAGGAAACCGAGCAGAGAATAAATTACCGTGACTTCAGCTGTTAGTAACCAATCACAATTCACCTTGCATATTCGAAGAAGTAACGTGGATCTCGCGCAAACGCGTGGAAAAATATGGTGGAAGATGCACAGGAAAGAATGCGAAGTTTTCGAGTTCGAAAGACTCAATAAGCATCAAGAGGAAGCCTTGCGACTTGTCGTTGAATGAAAGAGCGATGTTTTCGTGAATCTTCCAACTAGTTTTGAAAAGTCTGTAGTATTTCAGGCTTTGTCAGGAGCCCTGGCTTTGTCTGTTGTGTATTCTTATGTGAAACCCTCAAACTAGAGAGGAAAAAACCGGATGCTCTCACAGGCTATAGCATGTGTACATGTACAGCCGCCCTTTTTCTGCGCTGGGAACCACAGACGTCGTTTTTTCCTCAGAACGACACGTTTACGGATCGTGGGACTGATTGATGAAAAAAGCACCAAGAGGATTCATATTAAAGAAAAGGATAGGGGAAATTTTTTCACCTATCTGCCTACGGAGTCACTGAGTTATCACACCTTGTTGTTTTGATCATATTCGAAACGATAAATGTCCTAATGACAGTAGACACATCATGCCGTTTGTTGCTTCTATAAGTTCCTCTCTGGTTCCTCGCAGGAAAGTACCCTTTGGAGGGCTCTTCGATAGTATGTCGGGTGCCGCTTTAGATATTTTTTAGTATCCTTTATCTTTGAAAGCTAGGACATGTGGTAATTGATTTCCTATACTTGGTTGCTTCTTGGCTCAGACAGAACTTTGATCAGATCGAAAGCATTTTATATATTTTTTTTATATTTCTTTAAATATATTTTCTTTTCTAGGATTTAATTTCCATAGTTTTTTATAAGATGAGTCGAAGCGTCGAAGCTGAAATGTCATCTTGACTATGATCAATTCACTGCTGTAAATATTTATTTCACGCTGGGTCCGGCCCAGGTTTATAATATTTCAGATAATTGCTTTGTGGAGATACTTGTAGGATTCTGAAATATTTACGAGCGATTGTCAGACTCTGAATTAGTCAAGCACGTGTCTGTACAATCGATTCACCACCTTTTGTTAGCGCTGGTTAAATTGAAATAAATCGCGAGTCTGAGCGAGACTTTATTAAGCTATGTTATTTTCCTTTCACTGTACGAATTATGTTGTCCAGATTTTGTTATGTCACGTATTGACCCACATCACATACATAGCTTAGGAAGTCGTTGCTTCACAAAGAAGTCGGCATTCAACGTCGATGGAAGAAAGCCTTGTTATAGTTGTGAAATTCACGTTCCAAATCGTATTTATAGTAACTCTCGCCAAAATCCAAGACACGCCAGCGTGCGAGGTCGCAATGACCCACTCGAAATGCATTCTATCCTTTGATCTGATTGGCTAACATCATATCAAAATGTTTTACGTCAGGGAAATCGTTTTGTCGCTCATGTTCGCAGACGTTATTTTTCGGAGGGAGAGAAGCGACGACCGCAAATACGTCTGCGGTTCGCAGGCTACAATCGCATTTAAAATCGAGCAAATGAGGGTTTATTTATTCTTGTTAATCTTGTCTTATACGAATCAAGTTAAATTTTGTTAAACACTTAAAAATAAATATAAGCGAAAAAGGTTTAACACAACGTTTCGATGTCGCCATGACATCATTATTAAGTGACAAAGATAAAACTAAAAACTGACGGTTTAAAGTGACAAAATAAAGAACAAAAGTAACAATGTTTGCACGTGTAAATGAAAAAAGTGAAAATATGTTAAACAAACAGTTTTTCGCAGATGGAGTCTGATTGTGTGTTTAGGCTTAGTTTCTTCTCTTTAATCCGCGGACATACTCTGCATCGCGCATTGTTGATTTATTAAGGGTGGTTTAGGCTCACGCATTTTAAGATCATTATGTACCAATTTTTTTGGCTCCTAAATAGTAGTTGAAGGATATAGCCGATTTACAACTGAAAAAGACAGAAACCGAGAAAGGCGTTCAAAACTATTGAGGCAGGACGACGGCGTTTTTGAAGATTGGCAGGCTTCCTGAGGCTTTGATACGAATTCAAATTGGTGTCCGATCTTGTAAACCACACACTGACCACAACTTTTTAAACATAAATGCCTAGTGCGGATGAACCCAAGCCTTTTGCTTTGTGGCTTTCTTCAGGGCAGCCGAGTCTAAACCGGGTATTCATGTGCCTTTTTTGTAGTTGCAATTGCCAGAACTCAGTGGAAAAAAGTCTTCAAAAAGTTAGAAAATGAGGCATTGAGCCGCAGGGAACAAATTCATGTTAAATTTTACAACTTTCACACAGCCTGCGATGGGAACAACGAGTTGAATTGTACATAAAAAAAAATAATTTTCCATTAATGGTGATTAAGATTTTCTTTGGCGTTGCGCAATCAGCTTTTTAAAAATTGTTCGCGTCTTTTCCTTAAAAACCAAACAGAAACTGAATATGAATAGGGATAGATTATAAATCATTTTAAAGACAGTTTTCTTACCTTTTTCGTCTCCATCTTTTAGATTCGATTGTCTTCTGTTACCGTCAGCAGAACAGACAAAAGCTGATGGTAGTTATATTTAACTCTTATGTAACTTAAAGGCAATATAATACGATACCTGTATCTACTGTTAATTTCTGTCATACGCTCGGAACATTACTTTATGGCAACTTCAATTTCCCCCCTGCTAAAATGTCAAAATAACCTAATTGCCTTGCATAAACCAAAGGTGATACCTGCTCTCGTGTGCAAATATATATATTTATCAGAAAATATTTACTTACTTCAGTGGTTTCATAATCTTAACCTTGAATAACCGTCTTGGGGCCGATTTCGCTTAATGTTCATACAAAGAAATATTTAAAAATGGAGGAAGGTAGCATGAATTTGTTCATGAAAAATAAGGATTCTACAATGTGATTTTGTCTCCAGTTTTACTCAGAGAGGCAAACAAGAAAACACAAACAAATTTTTATCCAAGATCTCGACGTGTCATACGAATCGAAGGTATAGATAGTTACTCAAGGAAGGGCGAAATCATCCTTGCTCGAACTAGAGAATATCTAAAACTTTCGCTCCAGGACTCGGTATAACTAAAACATCAAGTTTATCATCCATTACAATTCTAATTTAGAAATTTAATGATTTCATTCTGAATCCACTCTGTAGAAATATCACCGCTAAATGTCGTTTTACACTTTTAATTTACTTGTGTCTTAAGAAAGCCCTCGTCGCACGCAGTCGCTACACTAGTTTGTATTCTATTGACTACAGAAGAAGAAAAAATCGGCACAGACAGTTAGTGCGTGGCTTTTCCATGTAACTTTGAAGTAGCTTCAAATACCCGTAAAACGGAGCACTAGTGAAAAGAGGGGGACCCGGTCAAATGGGCGTCAGGAGTTTGCCGTTCAAATAATGAGTGTTGTAGTTTTGTAATTTGTTTAACTACGGAACACATTAGAGTTCTTAACAACTCGTTTAGTAAATGTGCCCGTGCTATCCAGATCGAATTTGAATTTGGAATTAGGTGTTGGTTCTTGAAGAGAGGGGAAACCGGAGTACCCGGAGAAAGACTTTTCGGAGCAAGAAAAAGAACCAGAAATAAACGAAACCCAGGCTTGAATTGAATTTACGAGATAATTACAAAGATTTTTTTAGTTTTGTAGTACATATTCATTCTAATCTCTTTTTAACTTATGAAACTGGAGAATGGAAGGCTTGAGCAAAATTTCTCGTCGAACCGAGTAGTTTATCGGTCGCTATTTTACTTCGCCGAAATAATTCATTACCGAGATTCAAGGTGACTTAGTGACTTCGAAGGGTGGCTGTCTGTTCAAGAAAGTCAATTCTTTAATTTCATCTAAAAGACAGTTTTCAGGCGAGAAAATTTATGAAAAGTTTCATGAAAAAAAATTAAATTCCCTTACAGATAAATGTCCGAGTAATAAACCCAGTTGCGATTGTCAATACGAATTTAGCAAATGAAATTGATTATAATCTAGATCTATAACCAGCATAAAGAACCGGTAACACGAGCAAGCACTCGATAAATAAGTCTTATTTTCATACTGTAAAGGAAAAGCTTTATGGGGCGTTTACTGATGAATTTAAAAAATCGTCGTAAAAAAAAGGGAACTTCGAATTCAAGAGTAAAGCTTGTTTTTCTTGCTGAAGACTGGGGTCAGGGATACCTTATAGAAAGGGAAATCATTTTTTGTAGGAGCCATGAAAGCTCCCATATAAAAATGGCTGAGATCTTTTAGAGAAGTTGCAAATGACCCTTAGCTTGAAATTTTTGGTCTTAATATCCGCTTCCCAATATCAAAAAATGGCTCTAACTGCGTTGTAGCGCTTGGCTACACAAGAGAAAGTTAAAAAAGACATGTTAAAAAATATCCGCATATATATATATGGATAATTTTATCTTGATTCATTTTAGTGTGAAATGTTTTTCGGACAGATAATAAACAAAATGGCAAGAAGCCGCTATATTCGGACATACACTTGCTGCTGTCTAATAATGTATTCAGTTAACTAAAGTATAACTTTTAGTTGCATTTCGTTATTTTTTGCTGTCCTTTTATCTTTGTTTTGTTTTCACATCAAGAAAAACAACAGCGCAAAATAAGTATTTCGCAGGTAAGCAGCAAAATGAACCGTGCAACATTAAGGCTGAGGGATTTGTCTAGCCTGAAATTCACCCGATTGCTTCGAGTCGTTTTCTCCTCTCAACAACTGAGGGAGTGATAACGACTCGAAGTAATCGGATGAAATTCGGGTTAGGAATTGTCAGCATTTGACGTCTTTGCCTCAGTTAACATTCCACCCAATTTCAGCCCTCCAAAGTTCTAGCAGTCAAAGTAAGGCAAATCTCATTTATTGGTAATTATCTTGGAGATAACAAAATATACAATGAATATTTCAACATTTTACAAGTCTTCGAAGTATATAAGAAGTCACTATAAGATGTATTTCTCTAAGAAGGAGCAAATGGAAACGAAAGGCTTCTCCATTTCATCGCAGAGCGAGAAGAGCAAAAGCTTGGAAAATATTGATTCAGGCATATACTTCAAAATATAAATCATAAAACACACGCTTTGCAGGAACCCTGTAATTAAATCTAATCTATATAGGGAAATAATTTATTTTAAAAACTTTTTACCGAGCAAATTTACAGGGTTCAGAGCGCTCGTTCTTCCAGTGAAGCAGACATAATTAGTATCCTTCCAAATTTCTGATGGTATCTCTTCTTAACCTATGGAATTGGATTAAGGAAGGCTTGAGCGAAATTTCTCGTGAAAGTTTCCTACCCGAGCACTGTAACTCCAAATAATTAGACGGAGTGTACCTAAATGTCGTGGGTCGTGGGTGTGGGTAAATGTCGTGGGTAAAAAAAAGGTATAGAAAAAAATGATAAAGTAAAGAAAATGAAAAAAATAAATACAAAAAAGTTGTAATATATTTATGAAAAGAAAATCTCCGACTTCTTGATTGCCCTTTTCACGACTTCTTCTTCGTCCTCTTCCTGATATTTCCTTAGCCACGTGGGACTAGACCTGGGTCCCCTTTCACAAAATCACTGTACAAAAGACATGTTGCCGATAAAGATTTATCCACACCTGAGCGATCGCCGCAAAAATAAACGAAACAGAAGTAAAATACGTCGAAACGTGCAATTTGCAGAAAGTATGGGACAGCTCTGACTTGCTGAATGGAAATAGCTTCTTACTATAATTAATCTTTATTCGATCTACAATTCTAATGATCAGCGGAGATTTTTTAACACGATGGAATGCAATCACCGTGGGAAAGGGGAGGGGAAGTCCGGGGGGGGGGGTAGAGGACAATCTTGAGCTACTTCATGTTTTTGGATATGTCTTTCTTAAAGAAGTTTTATAGTTTTAGGTCCCTTAGCTTACGAAAGGAACCACCCTCATGCCAATTTTAATTTTTATTCTTTTGGGAATTTTTTTTTAACCACGACATTTACCCAAACCCACGACCTCTACCCACAGCCCACTACCCACGACCCACAACACTTACCTAAACTCTCTAATAATGTATTCGATTCTATTCTTGTTTTCGCGTCTGCAGCCCAAATTCCTTGGAATTTTAAGCATATCGATTATTTCCATATCCACGTGAAATGATAAATTATTTTTCAATCAAAGTTTCAGCAATTTATAAGAAAAAAATGTTAGTACATTTCTTTATTTTTGGCTGTCTTTTTCCTTATTTTTCACATCAAGAAAAACAGCACAAAGAAAACAGATACAGGAATTTGTCATGATTTGACGTCTTTGCCTCATTAAACATTCCACCCCAGTTCAGCCCTTCAAATCTCTAGCAGGTGAAGTAGGGTAAATCCCATTGGTCAAATGTCAACCAATCACGTTACGTTTTTTTGGAGTTTTTAAAATATACATTTAGCAGATAGCATAAAAGCTCAACATCTGCAAGTAGGTCATAGTACCCGAGTAACAGAAGGAGCAGTAAGAAGATAGCGAGAAATTTGAACGAAACGTAAGTTTGCTAAAAAGTGAACATTGTAAGTAAAAATGCTCATAATTCATTTTTTTTTTCTGTTACTTTTTGATTTAGTAGTTTATCCTTTTTAAGAATAGTAACATGATGATTTACTTTATGCTTCTCAGTTCCACATCATCTAAAGGCATTTTCTGCTCCTGCACCTGTTCGCGGAGCTGTCTACCAGCTTGGTTATTCTTTTTCACGAACATAACCACAGCTAGCCTGCGAACCGCAGACGTATTTCCGGTCGTCGCTTCTTTCCCTCCGAAAAATAACGTCTGCGAACATGAGCGACAAAACGATTTCCGTGACGTAAAACCTTTTGTTTTGATGTTCACCAATCAGATCAAAGGTCATAGAATGCAGCTCGAGTGACTCACCGCCACCTCGCGCGCTGGCGTGTCTTGGATTTTGGCGAGATTTACCAAATACGATTTGGAACCTGAATTCCGCAACTATAACGAGGTTTCCCGCGACGTTGAATGCTGACTTCTTTGTGAAGCAACGGCTTCCTAAGTTATGTATGTGATGTGGGTCTTTGTTGTCGCTTTATAAAATACAGTAGCACGTGACATAACAAAATTTGGACAAAATAATCCCAACATTGAAAGGAAAATAACATCATTAGGTTAATTACATTTCGCGCAGACCCGCGATTTATTTCAATTTAACCAGCGCTGAAAAAAGGTGGTGAATCGATTGTACAGACACATGCTTGACTGATTCAGAAATCAATGACAATCGCTCGTAAATAATTCAAATTCCTACAAGTATCGCCACAAAACGATGATCTGAAACATTCAGTAAACCTGTGGGGCCGAACCCAGAGTGAAATAAATATTTAGAGTAGTAAATTGATCATAGTCAAGATGACATTGACCTACGACGCCTCGACTTATAAAAAACTATGGAAATTAAAACCTTGAAAAGAACATATATTTAAATAAATATAAGAACAAATATAAAATGCTTTCAATCTGATCAAAGTTCTGTCTGAGCCAAGAAGCAACCACGGATGTCCTAGCTTTCAAAGATAAAGGATACTAAAAGATATCACAAGAGGCACACGACAAACTATCGAAGAATTCTCCAAGTATACTTTTTTCCTGCGAGGAACCAGAAAGGAACAGAAGCAACAAACGTCATGATGCGTCTACTGTCATTAGGACATTTATCGTTTCGAATATGATCCAAACAACAAGGTGTGATAAATCATTAACTCCGTAGGCCAATAGATAAAAAATTTCCCCTAATCGTTTCTTCAATATTAATCCTCTTAGTGCTTATTTCGTCAATCAGTCCCACGATCCGTAAAGGCGTCGTTCTGAGGAAAAAATACATCTGTGTTTCCCAGGCTAGAAAAAGAGCAGCTGTACACAAGCTATAGCCTGCGAGAGCATCCGGTTTTTTCGCCTCCAGTTTGATGGTTCCACATAAGAATACACAATAGACAAAGCCTGAAATACTACAGACTTTCCGAAACCAGTTGGAAGATTCACAAAAACATCGCAAGGCTTCCTTTTGATGCTTGTTGAGTCTTTCTAACCAGAAAACTTCCTATTCTTTTCTCAACGCACCTTTCGCCATACTTTCACACGCGTTGGCGCAAGATCCACGCAAGAACTCGCGCGTTACTTCTTCGAATAGGCGAGGTAAATTGTGATTGGTCACTAACGGCTGACGTCACGGAAATTTTCCTCTCGTTTCGGTTTAGCAGACGGTTTTTCTCGGCGGGTGAAACTAAAGCCGAAAAAACCGAATGCTCTCGCAGGCTAAACCACAGCCTACAAATAATCGTTTATATAACATTTCTGTTTTTAGTGAAAAGGCATTGACGTAATTGTAGTGATTGATGTTTATACAAATATACGATTATACGTATATTGTTTTTTTCCAATATGATTTTTTTTATCGTTCTTTTTTTTATTATTATTAAAATGTGAGTTTATTTTGCAGTATGAATTCCTTGACTCTCTGAATAAGAGCTTTTGGCATAAAAATAACTAGCATTAAAGCCTTCTTTTAATTAAATTCATATTTTCTTGCTCAAGGAAATGGCATTGTCTGGTGTTATCTTAATACTGATGTCTGCTGTGTTTATGGGCACTTATGCATGTAAGAATGGCTTTAGAATTCATGTATTTATATTTTTCTATGAAATCACCGTATATAAGATCTCAGTTTGAATAAAATCATAATGGTCAATACACTGCAAGCAACCGACTTAACCAACCAGCCACACAACCAACTGACCCAACCAACCACTCATGAAACAAGCAAACAAATAAACAAACGAACAAACTGACCAACACAACAGTCTCTAAACCAGCCGACTAACCAACCAACCAAACGAATCTAAAGAAAATACATTTTTTTTTTCTGTATTAAGTCTCATAAGCTAAAACGTCGAACAAGTACTGTCTAGAATCAAGGCTGCAGTCTCTCCATTTTGACTGCCCTACTTGATTTAGGGCAGATAGGAGCCATGTGGTCTGCTAGTAGAAGCCCTCTATTGGCTGAAAGAGATTTATGTATTTCTTTAAAAATTTCAGTTGATGACCGCAATTTTGCGAGAGCCCACATTCCATATTTGCGTTTCGATGGAGGTGCAAGAGCAAAGCACTGCTGGCCTGACGAGGCTAAAGACTCCAACGATGGAAAATGCAAAGACTTCAATTCTAAAGCTCCTATCTACTACGATGTTGTTGATTGTGCTGATAAATATCGCAAAGTGAGTTTTCCTGTTTTAGCCTTAATTCTTTTAAGAATAAAAATCAAGACTATTGCTTGCTCGTCTTATTCTTGAGTCCCCAAGAGACCGAGAACAACGATAGAAATAGCTCTTGATTCATGGAAACCCCTGTTTCCATCTTATTATGAATTTATCAATGCTGATGAGAAAATAACTCCACGTTATTAACTATAATAATCATGATTGTTAACTCTTTATTTCAAGTCTAGTTAGCACCCATTTCTGTCTCCTATAGAACGCTCCAATCCGTGCCTGCGATCAAACTTAGTACCGCTGACATCATACCATCTTCTTATAATAATGATAATGTCTGAATTTTTTCAGCTTGTCTGGTGGTTTTGGTATGGCAGACAAAACCCTTGCACCGGTTCTTCCGGAGCGCACAACAACGACTGGGAACACATCACCATCAACTTTATCAAGGACGGTTCTGGTGCATGGAAGCAAGACAGCGTGACCTGGTTCCAACACGATGGCTGGTATACAAGACGCAACACTGCTAAGAGTCCCAGTGTTTACGTGGGCAAGAACGCTCACGGAAGCTACGACAACTGGTGTGATGGCAGAGGATTTGTTTGGGAGCAGGTAAGCCGGAAAACCGACGGTGGCTGTTTTTACAGCGCTCGAGGTGGATACTATCCAAATGTCTCTACATACTTCTTCCTGTTATAAGGAAAACAACTGAATATGTGTTATTGTTTTCTCACAATATAATTGAAAACGTTACAAGACTAACTTACCTTTATAATGTTGTCACTCAGAAATGATTGAATGATCTGTGCCAAAAAAATTAAGTGAAATGAAACAATTATTCGCCTCGGGCTCAGCAAATATTGGTCGCCGATATTCACTTCAGTAGTTGCTAATTCGCCTTACAATAGGGTAGCCAATCAGATCGCGCGCTTACTCATATCCAATCATTGTCTAAAAGTATATGATAAATGAGATTCAGTATGTTAATACTTTTTCATAACATTGTTTACATTCCTAGGATTATTGCGCTGGAGGGTGTGGCTACTGGGATGATTTCCGTAACGACAGAAAGGGAAGACGTTGGACACCAACCAACATCAAGCACGTGTCTGAGGTAACTCATCAAAAAGGGGTCCATTCTGGTGATATATGGTATCTTAATCTCTGTTAATACGGTCACCAAAGGAACAAATCAAGACTCACCATATTATAAGGTTATCCCGGCGTACTAGTCAACGACGTACGCGCTAGTTGCCCGTTCGTAACCTTCTGCTCATCGGTTTTCGGTCGGTTTTGTGCGCGCACACTCTTCATAATGACGTCATTCGAAGGTTTTGATGTGGGAATGATATCAAAAACGCTTCTTCAAACTCTTAAATTTTTTCAAAACGTAAGGAAACCACACTTTTTATTTTATATAATCAAAACGCACATCAAAATGGATGTTCAGTCAGTTTTCTCAAAAATTTGAAATTTATTTTTCTAAACGCGAAAAGCGACATTATTACTGGAGACACGCCTGGTTTTACTTCGCTTCTACCGAATACGTCTAAGTGTGTGTACCATAGAAAACTCACTCTATAAGAAAATATTCCGGCATTAACATTCTAATACTTATAATTATTTCCATAATATATCCTCATGCATCATCACCAACATCAGTTGTTATCTTATTGTATCATTCTCTCTAGGTTACTGGTAGGATCAATAGAATCAAAAACGAGAAATATTTTGCGGACACCAGGCGTAACAAGTGTATTGGTGCCAATTCGCGCTGTGTGAAGGGACCATGTGGATGCTGGCGAAATAACCACACTTTCCCAGCCCCTAAATGTAATGTCTAAAAGACGAAATTAATGAAACAAGGGAAATAAACCATCAGTGAATACTCTGGCAAAAATATATATGTATGTGTGTGTTTTTTATATGTGGTTTTCAACCAGTTATTTCATGATTATTGATGCATACGTCATACATTGGTCAATGCAGTCAAGGAATCATTCACTCCTGCATCCATTGAGGGCGCATGCCCTCAAGAAAAGTTCTGAACTTTAGACCCTCGAAAATCCAACTTCTAGTGTTTTGGGGACTGCGAAATCGCAACTTTGTGTTTCAAAACTTCAAAAATGCCAATAAGACTTCAAACACGCCGGCTTGCAAACAAAATTTTTGTTGTAAAATATAAATGAACTAAATCTAAGAGAATCACCAGGGAGCCATTAATTTTAAATCACAATTGTTCCAAATTTTGAGTGATGTCCGCTTTTTAAATCTTTTATTTATGACTGATACCCCCTCTCTTACTCAACAACATCCTGGATTTTGAATTGTAGTTGATGCATTTTGATAGTTGGCATGTTGATGACTCCGGAAAGGTTGCGAAAATCTTTTGTCAGAGGTTGCGATTGGAATTCCTCTATCTCGCTGAATGCAGACTAAAAGTAACAAAGGTAAACTTTTCAACCGCGTTATTGTCCACAGCCGAATATTGATTCTAAATATGGATACAGAGAATGATTCAGAAAATTTGATCGAACCCCATCCTCTGAGTCATGCACGATATTGTAAGGCTAAGCAGCGAGAGACGCTAACGAATGCATAGCACTCTAGGGTAGGTGAAAATTGTATACGCGATGTCACAATTCTGTATACCTTCGGTAGACAATCTTCATAACATACATTCAGTATACTTTTACATATATTTTCCGCAAACAATCCACATACCATTTATACCCTCTTTCTGAAATTTTGAAATTAAGCGAAAATGAAAAGGGCGATGTTTTTGACACGACAAAAAATTGAATTTTTTTTTAAAATTTTGTAATAATTGCACATTCATTTAAGAGAATGTCTTTAGCATATAGTATTATTACTAGAAAGTTTCTGGCGAGTTTGATCTATTTTAAATCAATGTGTCTACAAAAAAGTACAAATGCAAAAAAGTTTTAACGAATTCTTCCTGCAAGTGTTCGACCACGAGCATCGTTTGCATTTGGTTTCAGATTCTCAACGCCAATCGCTTTCCCTAAAGATAACCCCAACCCTAAACCTAGGGTTAAGCTTAGGGTTAGGGTAAGGGCTACCTTGGAGTCACTTCCAGGATAAAAATGTTTTCATCTATACAAGTTTGACAGGTTTTCCCTGGACGTCTACGTTGATAGTCATGTTTTGCATTTGGTTTCAGATTCTCAACGCTTATCGTTTTTCCACGAGTTAACCCCAACCCTAACCCTACGGTTAAGGTTACGGTTAGGGTTAGGGTTAGCTCGGGATCACTTCCGAGATAAAAGATGTTTGATCCTCACAAGTTTTAAAGATTTTAGCCTAGAAGTCTTTCACGATACTAATCTTTTGCATTTGGTTTCAGATTCTCAACGCTTATCGTTTTCCCAGGAGTTAACCCCAACCCTAACCCTAGGGTTAAGCTTAGGGTTAGGGTTAGGGTTAGATTGGAGTCACTTCCAGGACAAAAAATTTTTCGTCTACACAAGTTTTAAAGATATTCCCTGAACGTCTAGGACGATACTAATCTTTTGCATTTGGTTTCAGATTCTCAACGCCTATCGTTTTCCCAGGAGTTAACCCCAACCCTAACCCTAGGGTTAAGCTTAGGGTTAGGGTAAGGGCTACCTTGGAGTCACTTCCAGGATAAAAATGTTTTCATCTATACAAGTTTGACAGGTTTTCCCTGGACGTCTACGTTGATAGTCATGTTTTGCATTTGGTTTCAGATTCTCAACGCTTATCGTTTTTCCACGAGTTAACCCCAACCCTAACCCTACGGTTAAGGTTACGGTTAGGGTTAGGGTGAGCTTGGAGTCACTTCCAGGATAAAAATTTTTTCGTCTACACAAGTTTTAAAGATATTTCCTGAACTTCTACGACGATACTAATCTTTTGCATTTGGTTTCAGATTCTCAACGCTTATCGTTTTCCCAGGAGTTAACCCCAACCCTAACCCTCGGGTTAAGCTTAGGGTTAGGGTTAGGGTTAGCTTGGAGTCACTTCCAGGATAAAAATTTTTTCGTCTAAACAAGTTTTAAAGATATTCCCTGAACGTCTACGACGATACTAATCTTTTGCATTTGGTTTCAGATTCTCAACGCTTATCGTTTTGAGTTATTCCTAACCCTAACCCTAGGGTTAAGCTTAGGGTTAGGGTTAGGGTTAGCTTGGAGTCACTTCCAGGATAAATAATTTTTCGTTTACACAAGTTTTAAAGATTTTTCCCTGAACGCCTACGAAGATACTAATCTTTTGCATTTGTTTTTAGATTCTTAAAGCTTATCGTTTTCCCAAGAGTTAACCCTAACCCTAACCCTAGGGTTAAGCTTAGGGTTAGGGTTAGGGTTACCTTAGGGTCACTTCCAGGATAAAAAGTTTTTTGTCTATACAAGTTTTAAAGATTTTTCCCGGAACATCTACGACGATACTAATCTTTTGCATTTGGTTTCAGATTCTCATCACTTATCGTTTTCCCAGGAATTAACCCCGACCCCAACCCTAGGGTTAAGCTTAGGGTTAGGGTTAGGGTTACCTTAGGGTCACTTCCAGGATAAAAATTTTTTTGTCTATACAAGTTTTAAATATTTTTCGCGGAAGATCTACGACGATACTAATCTTTTGCATTTGGTTTCAGATTCTCATCGCTTATTGTTTTCCCAGGTGTTAACCCCAACCCTAACTCTAGGGTTAAGCTTAGGGTTAGGGTTAGGGTTAGCTTTTGGGTCAGTTTCAGAATAAATTTTTTTTCGTCTACACAAGTTTTAAAGATTTTTCCCTGAACGTCTACGACGATACTAATCTTTTGTATTTGGTTTAAGATTCTCAACGCTTATCGTTTTTCCAGGAGTTAACCCCAACCCTGACCCTAGGGCTAAGCTTAGGGTTAGCTTGGGGTTACCTCCAGGATATAAAATTGCCATCTACATAAGTGTTAAAGATTTGTCCCTGAACGTCTACGACGATACTCATGTTTTGCATTTGGTTTCAGATTCTCAACGCTTATCGTTTTCCCAGGAGTTAACCCAATCCTAACCCTAGGGTTAAGCTTAGGGTTTGGGTTAGGGTTAGCTTGGGATAGCTTGTTTATCTTTACAAGCTTTTAAGATTTTTCCCTAGAAGTCTATGACGATACTCATCTTTTGCTTTTGGTTTTAGATTCCCAACGCTTATCGTTTTTCCAGGAGTTAACCCCATACCTAACCCTAACCCTTACCTTAGCCATTGGGTAAGGGTTGGGGTTAACTCAGGTTAAAATTATTAGCGTTGAGAATCTCAAACCAAATGCAAAAGATGCGTACTTCCAAGACGTCTAGGGAAAATTCGTTAAAACTTGTTAGGATAAAAAATTTTCGATCCTGGAAGTAAAACTACGCAATCTCTCTCTTACCCTAACCCCAATGCGAGGGTTAGGGTTTGGATAACTCCTGGGAAAGATTGGCGTCCAGAATCAGAAAGCAAATGCAAAAGATGTGTATCGTCGAAGACTTCTAGAAGAAAATCATTAAAACTTGTCAGGCAAAAATTTTGGATCTTTGAAGTAAAACTAAGCTAACCCTAACCAAACCCTAGGGTTAGGATTAGGGTAAAACTAAGCTAACCCTGACCTTAGGGTTTGGTTATGGTTAGGGTTAGCTTAGTTTTACTTCCAGGATAAAATCCTTTTTAATCTTTCTCGTTTTAAAGATCTTTCCACACTAGTCTTTGACAACATGCATTTTTTGTATTTGGTTTCAGTTTCTCAGGGCCAATTGTTTTTCCTGGAATTAACCCCTACCCTAACCCTAGGGCTAGGGTAGGGGGGACCTTAGGCTTATTCTCAGGGTCGAAAATTTTTTATCTTAACAATTTTTAGAGATTTTTCCCTAGACGTGTTCGACGTTACGCATCTTTTTCGTTTGGTTTCAGATTCTTAACGCTAATTGTTGTCCCTGGAACCAACTCTGTTCCTTCTCAGTCAATAAGTACATAGAGTATTTTTCAAAGGACTTTGAAATAGCTACTAACCTAATAGATGCTAGTAGACCCAAAATCTAACGTTTTCTTTTGTTAACATATGGCTATTACACAACATGACCTGTATATGACGTCCACAAGGGGATTTGAAACCGGGCCACATTGGTGGGAGGTGAGTGCTCTCACCACTGCGTTATCCTTGCTCCCGCTGTCGGTTAACGGGTAAACCGACGTAAAATAAGTTCCAGCGATGCCAGTGCCGTGGGAAGTCCTTGCCGACTCTGAAGCAAACTTGGTCAGTGGTATTTGAGGGATCAACCCTCCTCCTCAGTCTGTTTTGCTGTTGATTTGGTTAAGGTTTCCAATTGAGCAGAACACTTTTTAGACCGGTGTAGTAATTACACTGACGTACTCATTACACACACACGGCAGTTCATCGCATCATGATAAAAATGGAAGGTGATTCACTATTTAAAGTAAGACTGAATTAAAACAAATTCTGGAAATAATATGCTCTCTGTATTTTTCAGGACCCTGTGAAGTAATAGGGTGAAAATTCAAATTATCAGCACTTTTTATTCTCGACTGAGCACAATTTTCTCCTGTATGCGTACGATGATATCCTAGTTCAATCGTCTGGACCTTGACTGCCAAAATTTCACTGCAAGACATAAATAAAATCCTTATCTGTGTAGCTTTAGTCAGTTAAAAAATTAAACCAAGCATTTAAAAATTCACGACGCTAGTGCTGGTTAGCTGTTGTGGAGTGGGTATCAGTGTTTTAAATGATCAAAAACCTGTCAGCGGGAGTTAAGCAAATTATTAGCTACGATAGGGAATAGGGAATATATCACATATATTATGACTAAAGGTTTTGTTACCAATGATAGCACCGACCGTTGAAAATGGCAAAAACTGTTTACAAAAGGGAAATAGGCCGCGCCGATCGAGTCGATTAAGCTGAGGCCTGGGAACGATAAAGCGGACTACAAGATAGCTCACCTCAAAGTTGACCTGAGGTACAAGCGGATCAATAAAGGTTGCTGGGAAACTGCTCATCTACCCCTCCCCTGAGCATTAACACATTACATCAACACTTACTTCTCACTTTGGGCAAAATGATGACTTAGGGGAGGGGTAGGTGGACAGTTCACCAGAAACCTAATTGATCCACTTTCTCTTCTAAATAAGGTATAACTATCCTAAGTATCGTCTAAGCTGCCTTTAAGTCAAAACCTATAAGATGTCCTAGCCTTGGATAGCTTCCCGAATCCGATCGCTGATTGTGAGGCGTTTCTTTGGCTTACATCTTCCAACCTCTTTTCGTACACTGAAAATCAGGCTCCACTTCAGTTAAACGTTGGAGGGCTCTATCCACCTGATAAATAATATCCAGCAGATAAATATCCGGAGAGCCAATTGCGTTATCCACTTGATAGATATTTATTCAATGGATGGCGTCATCCACCAATTGAACTGGACTACGAGAAAGCTGCCTCGTCCCCAGTCTCTCGCTATCACTTTTTTCGTGGATATTTGAGTTAAGGTGGCTGAACACAGTTTTGGCAGTTTGTGATTACATGTCATTTGCCAAATCATGGCAAGAGAAAGGTTCCTGCTCACAAGCTGAAACTTGGCAAGTGAAAAGTGTACTGATAAAAGATTTTGATTGACAGAAAAAAATTGACGTTTTCGTAGTTTCCATGGCAACATGAACGATTGAATACAACCTTAAAATTTCACTTTTTCTCAGTTTACATAAAATTCGCTCATTAGATTTTCCTATTAACTTGCACACAGCTTACTATAATTAATCATTACCATTTGAAACTTATTTGACCAAATTTTAACAGACCGGTTTTTAGATAATCAATAATTTAATTGTACTGTAATTATTAAATGTGTCACAAAATTCGTCTGTTCAACTTCCATTTTAAAGTCGTCATTACTTAAAATACGATAAAAGGAAAAATTCTGCCAAATATCACAAAATTCTAATGACGAGATTTTGAGAAATCGTCTTCTGTGTACCATTGCTTTTTCGCCGCCATGCTTGTTTGTCTAATTTAAAACACGGGCCGTCACGCAAGTTACCGCTGACCGCCCGCAAAACTGTGTTCAGCCACCTTAAAGAAAGCTCTGGGCTCGTCCCCGTCATGCCTCTCTCGCACTTCTCGCTTATCTGTTTGAGCGGAAAATTATTACTATTAGAAACTGGCGTTTGAGAGAAAGGTAGAAAACAACAGCAACATACCTCAAAGAGAATGACTGATCGAATGCTACAGTAAAAAAAGGAAAGGAAGGTGTCAGCTAACTGTTCGCAATAAACATAATTTTTATCTTCATTTGGGTTTGACGTCTTTAAAGGAACACATCCTCATCAACAACGCCCATTAAGTGGGAAAGATGTTTCTCAGTCAGTGAAACAGGCGGCTCCGAAGAAAAAATCCGAGTGCTGCCAATAGGACTGTCCATGACTGAAAAACATCTTCCTCAAGTATTTACCATACTTAAAATTCACTTTCAGTTAAGTTATCACGATGAACATTCTAGGAGTTTATACCAAAACATAACATACTGGTAAACTGATGATTTTGCATACCTTTCCCCAGCACGCATGACATCAAATGCTTTATTTATTTCATCTAGAGACATTCTGTGGGTAATGAGTTTATCCAGATTCAAACGTCCAGCCAGGTATTCCTCGCATAATCTAGGAAACAGTTCCTTGGCTACAGACCCTAAAAATATATGCATCTCATTTGTTCTTCGGAAATGAATTAGGCAACGAGGTCGGTGAAAAGTGATGTAAATAAAAGCAATCCACAAGGATCAAGATAAGCACGTAGTGGGATCAGTGTTGTTCCTCGGAAAAAAAATCTGTTCTCAAACTTATTTAGAGCACTACTCGCTAACGCAGACGGGAGCCATGGGTTCGAATCCCGTTGAAGTCCCGAAATTTTTACCGGTAAATTTGCAATTGCTTACTGAATTACAATACCACTGCGACGATCATATCTTAATGAAATTTGTATTTCCGTAGTTCACATTATCTTCATTCTAAGTTTCATTCCTTTCATGGGTTAAGATGAACTCAACAAATTGGCCTGCTCCTAATCATGGGTCTTCATAGCTCAGTTGGTAGTGCACTTCAGCGCTAACGCAGAGGCCATGGGTTCGAATCCCGTTGAAGTCCCGAATTTTTTCGGGTTAATTTGCAATTGCTTATATTGCATATACCACAGCGACGATCATATCTTCATTTAAATTGTGTAGAAGTCTACCTTGTATGGAAGGAAGTTATCTTGACGGTTGGACTAAAGAGTATGGTCATTTACCACATATGGGAGTTCTTTTTTCCTAAACGTCGCGCCCACTTTTTATCTTAAGCATTCAACAAACCTCCCACTTTTGAACCTTTCACAGTCCGCCCACTCAGCAGTTTCCAAGGATTTAATGTCAGATCACGTTTTGTTCCTATTCCAATGATCACAGTCGTTCCCCATGCCAGGTGACTAGATTCAAATGCTGCTTCCTGCGACAAAACATAAGACTCGGATATGTGCTGATAATGACGTATCGCTAGTAAAATAAACGATATATACGACCGACCTCGTTTTATCCCCAGTTCAAGAGTGCTAAACGTCATAATTCTACAAAGCCTCAAATTCTATCTTCAGTGATAATATATAATAACAGAAGATAATCTTGCTTTGTTTTGCCAATCAAGGCCCGAGGAGAATTTTTTTGTCTGTTCGTAAATTATGTGTACATATTCAAGGGAATAACACAAAACTTGAAAGAAACTGTTCTCTGGAGTCTAGGGGGAAAAAAGAACACCTGATCGGAGGTTATACTTAAGAGAACAATAAATCGGAGAAAGAAACCCCGCTTACCATCGTTTCAGCATGGCCAATACATTCAAATGTGTAGTCCAGACCACCGTCGGTCATTACTTTTAAGACCTGCGAGAATTAAACATCAAAGCATTATAGGTTATACTTGTGTATATTAAGGGAAAACAAATCTTTTACGTTTTCCATAAGAATTTAAAAAGAACTATTGGTAAGTGAAAGAACAAAAATGCCCTAGTTTGTTAGGGGGTTTCTCTAAATATTTCATAAAGAAAAAGTGTTAAGGTACAAGTATCTGGAGTGGGAATTTTCACAATGGCTCCTTTACATTGTATGTACACATTGAGCATAATGAGTACTAGTTTATTACCTGTTGAATAGGCTTGGCATGATCATTAGGATTAAGACATTCAGTGCAGCCTAAATCTTTAGCTGAATAAAAAGAGAAAATTCATTCCGTAGGACACTTGCAAGAAAAAGTTACAATCAGATTGATTATTTTGTCTTGCGAGATCAGTTAACAGGGAATTACCGATGAGGAGGAGTCCAGTTTTGAGGTCTTTCCAGGTGATGACTTCAACTTGACTTATATGGTGGTAGAGTTTACTTAGCTCAGTGAGTTGGTAGAACTCTGGTGTAGAGAGCCGGCTGAGGTCGCGAGCACGATTCCCACGACCATGCCATTATTCAGGGTCTTGAAAGTAACTCAGGAAAGGGGTATTGCGTCATCTCCAATTGCAAATGGTTAAGCTTGGCTAGGACTTTGCGCAGCTCGCGGACCGTCTCCCAGAGAAGACGTAAAAATCGAGTCCCCAGACAGCAGATGTGCTTTAAATACACCGACAGTTAAATGACGTTTTTTTTATGAAATCCCTTTCAGACTTTACTACAAGTACGCTTCCCTCTTTATTTCGCCCGATAGTTTTGAAATCTTATGTTGCATAGAAATTAAATCAGACCAGAATTTTCAATTATTCTATGGCATATCGAGCTAAATTATAGGAAGGCATCGATCCCTGTCAGGAGCCCCTAACACGGAGCGAGCAAACCCCTCGTACCCATGCAACAGCGTTCTTACAAACCAATTAATTTTAGATCGATTTCGCAGCAAATTTTGAATATGAAATAAGTCTTACAAATCAGTCAACAAAAACCGGAAACTAAAAAAATAAATGTATATCTCATTTTTTGATAGTATTTATTTCTTCTTTTTGTTATCGTACTATTTGGATGCGCACGCATATGGAACGGTGTTTCCGCGGCAAAAAGAGCTTAAAATGAAGTGAAAACGCTGTTGCTTATACTATTGGATTTGCTTGCTCTGAGTTATTGGATGAACTCGCACAAGCACGTGTACAAAAGTAAAGAGAGTTTTTCATGACGATAACCCTTAATTCTAATGTAAACAGATGAAGTTTAAACTAATGCCTACCTACATCGAATTTTTCAGCTTTAATATCAATCCCAATGATCCTTGCAGCCCCAGCAGCCTTACATCCCATTACTACAGACAATCCGACTCCTCCCAGGCCCCACACGGCCACCTTGGACCCAGCCTCTACCTAAAAAGAGAGCACGTGTCATTAATTTTTATTTCCAAACTTAGTAAAGAAAAACAGAGAAAGTCGTAGAATACAGATAGGTGACCGTAAGTAAGTCGTTATACAAAGAGAAATTCAAAGGAGGGTTTCCATCCCGGGAAGGGGGTGGGGGGGGGGGGAACTCCAGGAAAGTTTGAGCAGAGGTATGCTACCGAGGCCTTCAAACCCAAGACTTGTCTGTTCAAGACAAAAATCGTTCATTTTGCTCCCTTATTTAGAAAAAGAGAGAGCTCGTTGAATGACCCTGATTCATTTGTTTTGAATTAAATTAGCTACGCCGGATCATAGAATTAGATTTTTGGGGGAAAAAATTGTTGGTACCACAAATGTAGACTATTTATCGCCAACCTTCAAACTCTTTTAAAGGCTTCCGATCCACAAAGACACCATGTTTAAGACGCTAAAAAGTGGAATTATATACCCTGTTTGAGACTCAAGACTCCGAAAACCATACCCTGTTCAGCGACACCTACCCGTTTAGGCCAAATAAGAGTGTGCTCAGGAGTCCATAAGCGGGAGCGAGCAACTCTCATACCAGACCTATGTCACGCCGTTTATACGGGCCAGTTTATTTTTAGACACATTTGAGGGCACTTTTTCACGCGAAAATAGAATTTCAACCATGTCTATGAGAGCATTCGAAGTATAAGATATCAAAAAGGAAAAATGAACGTTATTATAAGGCAAAAAAATATTAATTTTAGGTCTGTAGGTTTTGCTGACTGGTTTTTAGAATTTAAAGGATATTCAAAATTCGCGCCAAAAAAATAAACTGGTCCGTCAAAACGCCGTGACACGAGCGCATACAAGTTGCTCGGCTCCGGGTTATGGGCTCCGGGTGTGATTGTGCCTTTTCTGGTTATTCGCCAGAACAGGAAGGATTCTGGATTAAGCGGCCAATTAGTTGTGGATAAAGTCTCTAAAAAAGTGCCCCCCGGGAAATGTGCTATCTATCAGCCATATTTCGTTACCTTAACTGTATTGAGTGTTGCGCCGTATCCAGTCGACACACAGCAACCAATGAGGCATGCCCTGTCTAGCGGCATACTTTCAGCAATCTGTTAAAAAAAAAAGAAAAAATAATTGATATAACTTTAATTCTACCCGCGAAAACCGTTCTATTTTCTGGTCCAAAATACCAAAGTTCATAAAATCCCTTCCTCTGTGAAACGGACACTCACAGTCAGACACGTATTTTGTTTTGTTTTTTACAGCGTATAATATCCGATTGGCTGCTACCAGCTGCAGTGACAGTGTGCGCGCCACATGGCTAAGGTCCCATATATACGGAGAAAAGTTGTCCCGGCTGAAGGGTCACATGCCTACGCGAGCTAGCCTTGGAGAGCCAACTTCTCTTTAATTTCCTTACAAGACGTGCCGAACTGTCACATGAGGAATAAAGGCTGCCTCGGGCTAGAAGGGTCAACTTGGCCAAGGCATTACAATCAGAGCATGCGCGAGCACCCTTGGCTCAAACAAAGGAGTCAACTTTTTTCTCAAAAAGACCCTCGCTAAAGATGAATTTGCTGTGAGGGTGATCTTCTTTCCCGGGACGACTTTTCTCCATATAAACGGAGCCTAAGTATGAATAGCAATGTGCTCACGCTGACCAGGTTCACTCAAAATGTTCAAAGCCTGGCCTCTGACCAGTGTCCATCAAGCCTTGTAACTTAGATTGTCCTTAAATTCGGCATGACAGTTTTAAATACTATGCAGTTTTGAAGTTTCTAATAATTCTACAAAAAAAATATGAACTACTTCACCTTTATAACACCTATTTCAGGAACAACACTGTATTCACCAAACGTGCTGACACCGTAATAATGGTACAATTGTCTTCCTTTGGATTTTAGTCGTGTTGTGCCATCTAACATTATTCCTGTTTCAAGTTCGTCCATTCTGTCAAGAAGAAGCGAATGTAAGAGTAATCTACTGACATCTCTTGACCAAATATCCATGGACAAAACGCTGCCTTTGATCACCTTTGAGTCGTGTCAAAGGTGTGGCGAAGATGATCTGAAACAGACAGCGAAGCCATTTTAAAGCGAAAACGTAGCAGGAAGTTAAGGTTATGCAAAGCGATGGTCTGTGGGTCAAATACATCCACATCCGATAACCATCTACTAGAGGAAACTACGAGGTGTGGGGGAAATCCTTTTTGAAAGGGACGGGATGTCGTTCGTCTCTCGTACTCATTGGTGAACACTGCAGATTCTGGTGGAAAACCGATATCCAGGTGTAGCTTAGGGTTTGCACAAATAAAGACCTATATAAACATATTATTACCACAGTTAAAATCACAAAAGCTTTTATTTGATTATCTCGACAAGTATGGTCCCCTTTAGGAATCAAGTCAAGCCTGGGTCACGGCCATGCAGTTTGATCTCCCTGCGGTTTAAGGTGTTTCGATACAGTTTTTCGCAGACCATACTGACGTTTTTCAATCGCCTTAAAAGTAATTTTATCCTTGTCTTATCGCTACAAAATTTTCACTAGTGATGAACTATGAATTGAAGCTTGTCAAAATGCAGTTTCTAGTAAGATCGATATCACTATGACAACAACAAAAACAAACTTTAAAATCGATTAAATCCGCATTTCGCGCAATCTAGACCTGCTCCTGAAAATCCGACACCGAGGCGTGCCCAAGGGAACCTGTTCCCTTTCCCGCGCTGGGGAGTTTTCTCTGTGGCGTGAACACTTGAACAAAGGGTGTGTTGATACGTAAAGAGCTCAGTCGATAATCGTATACGGGCACCCTATTTGGGCACCAATTCGAGTGTAAACAAAGCCGAGGTCTCGTTCCCTTTACCTGCAACAAAGGTTGGTCTTAGGATACCTGCAGTATGTGCATTCTCCACAGTTGGTTATGTATGACACTACCACGTGATCACCTTTAAGCACGGGGAAAATGAATGGAAAACTAAATCCCGGTTACTTTTAAACTGCTCATAGCTAAAAATTAATCTGGGCTCAGAAAAAGTTTGTCTTTCTAGATATATTTCTGCCCAAATTTATATCTTTGTTCTGGGATACATTTCTATGTAAATTTGTGTCCTCATTTTTCTGGAAATTTAAGCCCGTTTTTCACGAGGCTTACTAATTTCAGTATGATGAATATAATCTATCTGTGAGGATGTATTTTTCTTTCCATAAAAATCAGTAAAACATTGCCATTTTGCGTGGCATCACTGCAGAAGTCCATTAAGTCTGTGAAATTAGTAGCATATGAAAATACTGCCAACTTTATTTAGTTACCTGGCTTGACAGACGTTACTCCCTCGCCAATGCTCTCCACAATTCCGGCTCCTTCATGTCCAATTATGCAGGGGAATACAGCATTTGCATAGCCACCGTTGAAATAAGTCAAATCTGAGTGGCAGACACCTGCTGCTACCATCTTGATGCGTACTTCTCCTGTGCTGGGTGGGTTAACCTCAACTGTCTCTACAACAAGAGGCTTACCATTCTCCCAGGCTACCGCTGCACGGCAGGATATAGGCTGGCAATAGAAACAGCAATGATAGAAGCGCCACCCTTTGATTTTTTCTTTGTTTTCTGCTGCTACTGCAGCTCCAAAGTTGAAGTTTGCGATCAGGGTTTTTCAAAGACATACAGATTTATAATCGAGGGTATACAGGGTATGTTGGCTTCTTTTAACGGCCATCCCCGGTTGGGGGGGGGGGTCGGTAGAGTATTGTAGTAGCTGCTCGGAGGGTCTCTCCTAATTATTGGATTGTTTGGGGTCAGGGAAACGCACCACTGGTGACTTCTCTTCCGAGCAGCTGCTACATAGTCAGCTCCCATCTAAAAACCGGGTATGCTCGTCGTCTGGCTTAAGGTTTAAATTGCATATTTTGGTCTCATTTTGGGTATTCTGGACGGAAATCAATATTTTTATCCATGAAGGTATCCCTCACGGTTGCGCATAAAAATTATCTCTAGAGCATTTTCTTACGACGTCACGGCGACCATGTTGGTGTTCCAAACCAATCCTGTGGGAGTTTGTAAACGCTTTCTTTTGTTCTAATTAATTAGCTATGCCGAGCGAGTGAAAACAATTGAAATCACTTTAGTTCACAGTCTCTTTTAGGGGTCAAACAAAATCCAGATTGACGACGAGTATCTCCGTCCTTCATATTGTTGGCTTTCACATGACGTCACTGAAATTCAAACTACATAACTATCGATCCTACTGAGATTTTACTTTCATGATGTATTAAAGTAGCTGAAGACTAATTTTCATGCAAATTTTCGCTTCAAAAGGGTTCGTGGTTTTGTGATAGAGTACGCTTGAATTTTTAAGCTTTTGCGTGACGTTGCATTTACATGACGGCCGAGAGAGCTGTCACGTAGGTTAAAAAAGTGATGTATTTTCGGAAATTTGCTATCTAAACAGTTCATGGATTAGAAAAAGTATTACTTTAATGTTTATGAGTTCCTCGAGGAATAAATTCACGTTTTTGTAGCAAAACTCGGTAACAGATGTATCTCTTTGTTTCCGTCCGCCATGTTGGTGCCCATGCAGGTGGGCACCAGCATGGCGTCTCCATACAAATCTCTATAAATTTGGGTAAAACATTTCTTCAGATATCTCGTATACGAAATATTCTTCTGACCTGAATCTTGGCGAGGGTCTTTGTATATTTACCTCCTCTCATTTCCCAGATTCCGGACTTTATCTAATGAACGGTTTTTAATTTTTTTTATTTTGATCTATTTTGAATGGCGTGACGCTAAAAACCAGCAATTGGAGCCTCCCCCCGAGTGACTTCCCTTAACCCTTTAAGCCCCAATATCCACATACAAATTCTCCAAACTGATCTCTATACATTTCCTTAAAGAATGAGTTGAGAGAATTTGAGAAAAGATTAAAGTATTTTCTCTTAGGTGATTATTTAATTAATTCTCATAACCTCATCTCATGATAATGTATGGATATCGTTAGGAGAAAATTGCTGTTGGTCACTATTGAGACTTAAAGGGTTAAACAACAGGCTTCGGTGGACAGCCCCCCACAATACTCTTGTTTTAACAATCAGTCATGTTATTACCATGCACTTAAGCATGTCCCCACCCCTGACAAATTTTTCGCGCTAGTGATCTATTTTATTTATATATTATTTTTCCTTTTTGTGCAACACCATCTTTGTAAATGGTAGTGCAAAATAAACATTGTTACTGTTACTGTTGTGATGTATAGAAATTTTTAATACGTCTTGTCACTAACAGTGACAATTTAAACAGTGCTACCTGTTTATTTCTGGTAAAACATATAATCAGTGACCACAAAAACTTTCTAAGCGGGTACGGATACTGTGAACCTGTGGTGCAAACGGCAGTTTTTCCTGCCGTAAATCTTGTCTGAAAAGATCCATGTTTTACAAGTCCAGTCTAGTCCTTATTTTACAAATCCTTGTTTTACAAATCAGGTCCAGTCCAGTCCAATCGGGTCACCATTTCCGTCACGGCTTAATGGAAGGTCGCGTGACGAAGGGACCAATATTTTATCAGATGCAAATGATGATATGACAAAATAACAATTAATTTAACATAGCACGAGAATGCAGATTCAAACTTCGTAAAATCTTGATATCGAAATAGGTTTTATAAGGACCTGGATATGGAAAAAGACTTGTACTCGTTCCCAAATAAATAATCAACGCTTATTTTGTTTGGATTGCTGTCAATATGCAAAACAACCGTTCTTTGATACGAGACAAGGGGTTTCCCATCTCGTCTCGAGGTGCATGACCAAGAATGCTGACTGCCGAAACTAGTATCCTCTTCTTTGTCTTTTAAAATAGGTGTCTGTTTGATAAACAATACCTGATAATCAAGATGCCGAAGTCCATATATGTCAAATTTAGCGAATTTCTAGCCACAGTCAGCAATGAATTCTACCAATTGGTCACCCTAGGGGAACAGACGAGTGTCCTCGTAGTGAAGGTTTCCGTTTTGAATTGATGTTCTGAAAATTTAGGCCGCTTAGACTAAGATAAGTAACGGCCAAATAGAGGATGTTTGCGTGATAGGCTGTTAGATACAGAAGTTCCACTGAATTCTCCAGTCGACTTCTCAATTAAACAGTTACTTCCATAGTAGTTTCCATACCTTACCTTTCCCTCCGTCTCCAACATAACTTATTAAAGTCCAAAAAATCAGATATCGTGTGGTCCGTTTACAACTTTGCTATTATCCAGCAGTCGCTGTACTTGGAGTCACCTCACGAAGAAGGCAAGAAATTCGTGACTGTGGTGACTTGCTGGCAAGGTCAGTCACGCTATCTCAGCACACGTAACACGTTGACGTCCAATCACATAAAGGCAGAGACCCTGATTTTGTCAAATATTCTTCGTTTTTACCGTCACGCAATAAACACGGCACAAAAAAATACTGGAAACCGTCCAGTGGAAGAAGCCAAGAAAGTGAAATGTTATAAAAGACTAATATATAAACAATTTTTCCAAATCTCAGGTCTTTGTGGCCCACAGTTTCTGAGTTATTTGCCGAAACATATCACGCACATTTGTAGAGCTTGTATGGAGACGCAATATTGATGGACAGTTTGAGTCCACCAATCTGGCCGCCGGAAATCAACAAAAACATCTGGAGTTCACTTTTTCTATAAAAGCTCTTTCTTTTCACTCGAGATCTAGCATACGTGTTCATAAACACATCTTTTAATACTTGAAACTGGTTTTTTGACTTTGCAATTTGATGACGTCATTGTGAAAACAATCAATATAGTAGAACCTCTCTAACTTGAACTCTCAAAGGGACCAAAAACATTTCGGCGGGGCTTATCGTTAAAAAATAAAATACTGAAATTTGAGTCTGCATAGTTAGAGGTTCCCGGGGGGGGGGGGACTACCCATATAAAAATGAAGGGGATGCTCGTCGTCTCGCTATGAGTGTAAATTGCAGATTTTGGTCTCACACGGGGTGTTTGGGATGGAAAGTTACTACAATCCCTAAGTACTGTGCATAACTGGAAAGTTAAAAAAAAAAGGCCCTGACACTGACCACACAGAAATCTCCCTCAGGGTCAGTTTAAGCTTGAGTCACACCCACATTGCTCTTCCCTTAGGGGTTAATTTGAATTTTCCGACGTGTATCACCGTCACTTTTATAAGGGATTCCCCCGGGGTACCGGGTTCGACTTTACAACCTCGTTCCTACGGCTTTCCCTCTGTGCTGCCTAAACGCCTTTCAGCGACTTCATGATGATAAGAATATATACGTAAATAAACCTTCCAAAGTAGAATTTTCGGTTCAAAAGATTGATAACGCAATCTGTGCCCTGAATAAAAAGGAACGGTCAACCAGACCCGATACATTTGAAACCAAGTTGGCCGCCCGAAAGGGTGAGTTCTAGATCCCGACGATCTGAATAGCGGATTGTAAATATACTAATTAATTATCTGATTGGGGAATATTTTAGAAAAGCAGCGGATCTTTAATTTTTTCAGCAATGCTTTTCATAGCAGTTTTCGTATCTTAGCCGGAGTCTACAACAGGGGTCTATGATTTAACATATATCTAGCCAGAATTTTTGACAACGTCTTTACCACTAAATAGATCTTTTCTCTCAAGCGGCTTTTCTTTCAGCCAAGAACCTCAAGCTGACCGATAATATAAAACCATAGCTTTTTTCTCTTTTCATCCTTTCTTCCCCTTCGCTCTTCCTTCTTCTCCTTTCTATTCCTTCGCTAGAGTGATTTTCGAGCTTATTGGGCGCAGAAAACCTGCCTGAACCGTATGAACGTGAACGTGGTAATAAACATTCTCATAAAAGAGCAACTGAAGTTTTTCTCGTTTAGGAACTTTTTACTCTGTGATGTAGTTGTCGAGTTATGTTTTTAAATCAACTCAGAAAATTCTTCACTTAATTCTCAGCTTGCGCCTTACCCATAATACATCTTGTTTGCACCACTGACCAAACAGATTGCGTAATCTTCGTTTATTATTTTTGCCAGGTATTACAGCCGTAACTAGAGAAATTGAAGGAAATATAATGCAAGATGTTGAGGGGACAAAAAAGGTGAATTGTGGGAAATGCGTAATAAGTTGCCAATCTGTGCTTTCTTGTGATTTTATAGTCTTTTGACCTTACATTACTTCAAGGTCCTAGATTTCACTATTGATCTTGACATCATGCCGTTTTGAACGCATCAATCATCCGATCCAAAGCTTCGAAAACTTCTTCTGTTGTCGGTTCGCCACCAGAGCATCTTTCTCTTAAACCAATTTGCTTGATCGCGGGAACATCATTTACTTTGAAACCTCCCTTTTTCAGGAAAAACCCCTGAAGGTCACAAACCTGGAAGTATTTCCCTTGTAGCATGTAACCTCTGATCTTGACCAGATCACGAGCGGTACTTTTCAGGTCGCCAGTCGTGTACGTAATCACCTCAGCAATCAGCTGACCCACCTTGTTTGCAACAATACTATCTCGAATGTGCTGGAATTCGCCAATATCACGCGACACCCATTTCTCCAGAAAACCACTGCATTCGAAGCTCTTCTCCTCGCCACATTTTACACCTGTAATGTTGCGCTGGTTCGGTTTTGGAGAAAGATCCACTGTATTGATGCCTGCTTGCATGATTGTGGTAAGGTTTCTGACTTCGTTTTCAATTACTTCTAGGCAAGATGCGACTCCTTCAGGTTTCATCTTTTTACAAACCAAAAAACCAATTGAAGTTATTCCGTTGATGCGGCAAGCAAGTTTGTCCTCACCTCCTCTCGCTATTTCTTTGCAAAAACTGTTGTAATTGATGTTGGGTTTTGCCTTTTCAATCTTGTTATAAGCTTTAGTGAAATCATCTGCATATCCCACTGACGAGAACACAGCCAAAGTTGCGGCCACCACGGCGAAACTAACTGTGTATATTATCATAGCTGCGAAAGCCAAAGGAAATAAAGAGGACTTTGATTAAAGCTGAATATTTTCCCGGGGGGGGGCACTACCTTATAGTTTTTTATATGATCCTTATAGGTATGTGCCGCCCCAAAGAGAATGGTTTTTGCGCCGTGTCGGTCTGGAAATGGGTATTAGTCCAGTCAACGTACTGATAGACCCGTCACTAATTGCAACAGAAGTTTTTTTCTTCAGTTTTGAAATAAGGAAGACTCTTTGATATACATATTAAAAGTTTAGGAAAATCTATGCATGGGAGACACTTAAATTCAGTTCAATTATAACAGCCTGAATAGGTTACATGAAAACGAGGCTGAATTCAATTTACGATAGAAAAAACACTATCTTGAGTTATGAATTAGATTTTTCTGATCGGAACTTTGATCAGCAGATTTGCAATTTAGTTCTTCTCTGAAACGGTCTATATCTGAATCACATTGCTTTTAAAACCAAAGATGGACTTGATTAGCACTATTATTGTATTCGCTTTTTTAGAGATCCAAAGCAACAATGTACCTGTAGATGATAAACCTTACCAAGATGTATTCTAAATCAAATTAGACTGCAAAACAGTCGGTTTTTTCTCAATATCAGGAAAGAAATCGGTAAAGCGTGGCGTAAGAGTCTTACACACGCGAAGCTTGCGAGGGGCGTGTGGGCTGTTTTGCAGTCTAAAATCAAATTAATAGAGCATATACAAGAGAGGATAAAGGGGACAGAGAAGGCATCCCCCATACACGCCCTATTCCATAGGTAATTCGTCTCGAGTTATTTTTAGAATCGGGATAAAGTTACCTCGCCTGCTGCGTGGATGTTTCGTGGAGGTTTCGCATGACTAAACGCCGTGCAAAACATTTCGGGCGAAAGGCAATGAAAGATCGAGAGCATTTCTGAATATTGAAGCGAAATGAGTCGGCGCTCACCTGGGAAAAGGGAATCGCTGGACTCTTTGACAACCCATGAAATCAGTTTAACTCGAAGTTGTCGTAACCTCAGTACTTTAATAAAATGAGAAATTTCGCCGGTCTATTGAAACCGGTCGTTTGTACAATAAAGCAAGTAGGACGCCAAGTGTTATTTTAGTTGAAAAATAAAAGACTTTATAAAAGAATAAACATCAAACTAGAAATTGCTCTCTTCAAACTATAAATTATAAATGATCCTGAGAGAATATTCAGTGTGTTAAGGATTTCCCTGCTGTACTGCTAGCTCTATACAAGAGAGAAAGGGCGATTCTTTTTTAATTTCCATTTCGCTGACACAGCTTTAGCAGAAATGTCTCTTTAGTCGTTTTCGTTGACAAAACGAATAGCAATATCGCTCTCCGCGTCTTCCGCCATTTTTTTCAGCGTCAATTTGTGAAGGACGTGTGGCTCTGAGCGTGGGTCATCCACGCGGAACACATTCGCGCTGTGTGATTGGCTGTTGTCTAATCCCCCTCGGGATCTGTGGTCTTAAAAATAACTCGAGACGAATTACCTATGGAATAGGGCGTGTATGGGGGAAACCTTCTCTGTCCCCTTTATCCTCTCTTGAGCATATACCAGTACTTGTTTGGGGTATGAATGTTGTTTTCAACCACATGATAATGTGACCAGACAGTCATATTTTTTCAAGCCCTTATCCACGTACCTCAGGCTAAACAAAAACCCTGTATGTTCCTGTTTTTTTTTAATCAGCTTCTATCATGTTTCTTTGGAAACAGTGTTTATTTAATGGTTCTTTCATCCTAAGACAAAGGTCAGTATTTCAAAGATAATATATTTTCTAGGCTTTATATAGCCTTGTGAAAGACAAGTGTTTCCTCATGAAAAAAAAATTAAGGTTCTACTATTAACCAGGAAATTAAAGTTTGCTTCCCAGTTGTATTCTAGTAGTTAACAATTTTATATAACATTTTTAAAAACGTTACAGTTCGCTTTTTCAAAGACCGGACTGAAAAGTACCTTAGGTCATTATACACTTATACTTGAAAATAACAAAACAACTTGCTTTACTATGAAAATTGATTTGAAAAAGTTTAGAGACGGCGTTTCCACGGTCGTCCGCAAGCAAATTTCCTTTCTCTGCTGTGAGCTTTTTATCCCCGCTTCTTATACATTTCTCAAATACGGCTTCTTGTCACTAGTTGTCCGTAAATAAATTTAAATGGAAAATTAAACCCTCGTTAGAGCTGGCATGGGTACTTGAAACATCAAGCCTCGACAGTTTTACCACTAATAAAATCATTTTGTCAAGGGTTGTTAACTTATAAAATTCGACACCGGCTGAGCTTGTCGATAAATTTAAAGCAGAAAAGAAATCGTCAAAACCGTGATAAAAATAATTAAAATTTATTTCCGGTTTTCTTGTGGTTTGTAGAAAATTAGGCTGTGCATTTTTTATAGGTGTTTTGTAGCTGTATACATGTAAGTTTTCGTATAGTTTTTATTTAGTCTGGCTTTCCGTTTGGTGCATAAAATTATCTGGCCCTGGAGTAATTCATCGCTCTCACAAGTTTCATAATCATTTACTCTGTCTTTTGCCTCTACCGGTTTTGTAATCTCTAACTGTCTTCTCCAAGAGCAAGTCCTCTTCATCCCTTATTACGTCAAAAAATGGGCAATCAGAGAAAGTGAAATATGCGAGGAAAAATAAGACGCGCAAAACATCGGATGTAAGAGGTTGATGGCTCTCGATGCCGGATGTCACATTTTTCCACTATGTTGGAACCGATCACGTCAGCCATTTTCCCATCCAGTCTTTCTATTATCCATGATGTGGCCGATTTACAAAAAGACAGAAACCGAGAACGACGTTCAAAACCATTGGGGCAAGACGACGGCTTTTTTGAAGATTGGCAGCCTTCCTGAGGATTTGACAAAATTTGTCCGATCTTGCAAACCACACACTGACCACAACTTTTTACACACAAATGCCTAGGGTGGATGAACCCAAGCCTTTTGCTTTGTGGCTTTCTTCCGGGCAGCCAACTCTTAGCCAGGTATTCATGTGCCTTTTTTGTAGTTGCAATTGCCAGAACTCAGTGGAAAAAAGTCTTCAAAAAAGTTAGAAAATGAAGCATTGTGCCGCAGGGAACAAATTCATGTTGAATTTTACTACTTTCACACAGCTTGCGATCGGAACAACGAGTTGAATGGTACATAAAAAAAACATTAATTTTCCATTTAATGGTGATTAGGATTCTAGTCATTGGCGTTGCGCAAATCAGCTGTTTGAAAATTGATGGTGTCTTTTCCTTAAAAACCAAACAGAAACTGAAATATAAATAGGGATAGATTATAGATCATTTTAAAGACAGTTTTCTTAATTTACCTTTTTCGTCTCTTAGAGTCGATTGTCTTCCGTTACCGTCAGCAGAACAGACAAAAACTAATGGTGGTTATATCTGACCGTTTTGTGACTTAAAGGCAATGTATTACGATACCTGTATCTACTGTTAAATTCTGTCATTCAACGGTTACGCTCGGAACATTACTTTATGGCAACTTCAATTTCCCCCCTGCTAAATGCATTAACCTCACAGGTGATACCTGTACTCATGTGCAAATAAATATATTTATCAGAAAATATTTACTTACTTCAGTGGTTTCATAATCTTAACCCTTGAATAACCGTCTAATGTCCATGCAAAGAAATATTTAAAAATAGAGGAAGGTAACATGAATTTGTCCATGAAAAATAACGATTGTACAGCGTGATTTTGTCTCCAGTTTTACGCAGAGTGTAACGCAAACAAAAAACAGTAACAAATTTTTATCCAAGATCTCGATGAGTCATACGAAGGTATAAATAGTTACTCATGGAAGGTCCTTCCATGAGTAACTATCAAATTAGCAAATTATCCTTGCTCGAACAAGAGAATGTCTAAAACTTTCGCCTCAGGACTCTGTATAACTAAAACATCAGTTTATCATTTATTACAATTGTAATTTAGAAATTTAAAATGATTTCATTCTGAATCCACTGTATAGAAATATCACCGCTAAATGTCGTTTTTCCTTTTTATTTACTTGTGCCTTAAGAAAACCTTAATCGCACACACAGAAGAAGCAAAAATCGGCACAGACAGTTAGTGTGTGGCTTTTCCATGTAACTTTGAGGTAGCTTTAAATACCCGTAAAACGGAGGACTAATGAAAAGAGGCGAGAAAATATATGAAAAGTTTCATGAAAAAAATTTAATTCCCTTACAGATAAATGTCCGAGTAATAAACTTGCGATTGTCATTACGAATTTTGCACACGAAATTGATTATAGTCTAGATCTATACAGCTATTTCGAGAAAGGTTGTCGGGAAAAGTGCACGCGACAATCCCGAAAGGTATTGTGGGCGGTTTTGAGTTAACTGTTCTTCAAAGAAATTTGAAAGAATTGCACGAGAGGCCATGGACGTATGTTTGCGAATGCTAAAGGAAAGCAACAATAGAAGATTCGACAGCTACAGGGTCAGGAACAGCGTGTTGATCATATCCCATATTTCCTTTCGGGATTGTTGCGTGCACATTTTTTCCGACAACCTTTCTCGAAATAGCTGTATATAAACAGCAAAAAGAACCAGTAACACGAGCAAGCACTCGATAAATAAGTCTTATTTTCATGTCTATAAAGGAAAAGCTTCATGGGGCGTTTACTGATGAATTTAAAAAGTCGTCGTAAAACATGGAACTTCGAATTCAAGAGTAAAGTTTGTTTTTCTTGCTGAAGACTGGGGTCAGGGATACCTTATAGAAAGGGAAATCATTTTTTGGAGGAGCCATGAAAGCTCCCATATAAACATGGCTGAGATCTTTCAGAGAAGTTGCAAATGGCCTTTAGCTTGAAATTTTTAGTCTTAATATTCCCTTCCCAATATGAAAAATGGCTTTAAGTGAGCTGTAGCGCTTGGATACACAAAGAAAGCAAACAAAAGGACTGATGTCCAAAAATATCCGCATTTACAGGGTGTCCCAAAAGTTCGTTCCTCTAATTTCATGTAGCCTGCGTAGCTAGCGGTATTGTGTAGTAGTCGAGTGAGATTTGGCGGCAGAGCCGTTGTAATATATTCGAGTGAGATTTGACGGCGGAGCCGCGAGAAATACCGCCTCGTCCCTACTCCCTTTTTTTGGAACACGGCTCCGCCGCCAAAACTTTAATCTCGCACCCACACAATACCGCCAGCTACGCAGGCTAATTTCATGAAAATAAATAATAATGTAGACATATTAAATTCTGCAAGCAGAATACAGTGAAACCTGTATTAAGCGGACACCGTATTAAGCGGACACCCTCTATTAAGCGGACAGTAGCCGAAGTCCCTCAATTTATTTCCCTTATTTACTTTAAATGAAACCTTTATTAAGCGGACACCTCTATTAAGCAGACGCGGACACCTAACAAGTACCTGAAATGGTCATTTCTATTGTTGCCAACCTGTATTAAACGGACACTTGTAATTAAATTCCACCACCCAACACGCCAGACACCGGAAATGCGAAAGATTGCCTCGAATTGCCACCCATAATTTTTTTTATTTTTACATTAAAAAACGTGACTTGACGAACTTATTTGATTAGTTTCACAGTACAGGACTGTTTTCTATTTCGTTTTGTTTGTATAGAGCTTGTTTCACTCATCTGATTTCTTCAAATTTGAGTTGCAATCCATGTTTATGGTACTAAGATCAATTGGTTCACTTTGATAAAGGAATTAATGCAAATGTCTATCGTCATAGTCTCTGGGAGTATTATAAACGCTTCCATTGTTCATTTGAATGGCATTTGACACCTCATATGACGTTATATATCGAAACCTGTATTAGGCGGACACCCTGTATTAAGCGGACGCTACAGCATTCCCCGAGGGTGTCCGCTTAATACAGGTTTCACTGTACTGCAATGCTGATCGTACTACGTGAAATTAACTCTGCAAGACATCAACACGACCCCGAAAGAACTCAAAAGAGAGCGGGATTGTGGGATTGTAGCCATAGACAGCTGTTTCGCCCTCTTTAATGTCTACATTATTATTTTTGCTAATCAGATCTTTATAGATTCTACGTTCTTCGGCATATTCGTTTGCGGTCCTTTGCAGTCCCTTGTGGTTAATGTTTGAACCCTTAGTACTGTGCATAAAGGAAAGTTACAAAAAAATGCTCTGACAGTGACCACACAGAAATCTCCCTTAGGGGACAGTTTAAGCTTGAGTCACACCTCCATTGCTCTGCCTTAGGGGTTTAATTTGAATTTTCCGACGTGTATCACCGTCACTTTTATAAGGAATTCCCCCCGGCGTACCGGGTTCGACTTTACAACCTCGTTCCGATGGCTTTCCCTCTGTGCTGCCTAAACGGCTTCAGCGACTTCATGATGATATTACTTACTTAGAACAGGGCTAATAAGAAAATATACATAAATAAACATTTCAAAATGGAATTTTCGGTTCAAAAGATTGGTAACGCAATTAATCCGTGCGCTGAATAAAAAGGAACGGTCAACCAGACCCAATACATTTGAAACCAAGTTGGCCGCCCGATCAGGGTGAGTTCTCGATCCCGACGATCTGAGTCTTACAGAAAAATAGCGGACTGTGAATATGCCAATAAGCTGATTGGGAAATATTTTTAAAAGGCAAGGGATCTTTAACTTTTCAGCGATGCTTTTTATAGCAGTTTTCGTATCCTAGCCGGAGTCTACAGCAGGGGTCTATGATTTAACATATATCTAGCCAGATTTTTGAAAACGTCTTTACCACTAAATAGATCTTTTCTGTCGAGCAGTTTTTCTTTCAGCCAAAAACCTCAAGCTGACCGATATAAAACCATAGCTTTTTTCTCTTTTCATCCTTTTTTCCCCTTCGCTCTTTCTTCTTCTCCTCTCTTTTCCTTCGCTGGAGTGATTTTCGAGCTTATTGGGCGCAGAAAACCTGCCTTTTGTCCCTCCTTTGGCCTTCGCTCTGTTCGTTTTTTTGTTTGTTTGTTTGTTTGTTTTATTTTGTTTTTTGTTTTTTAACAAAAAGGCTAGATATATTAAGTTATTATTATTTCCTAATTTTAAACTTTTAAATTAGGAAAAACCGTATAAACGTGAACGTGGTAATGAACATTCTCATAAAACAGCAACCAAAGTTTCTCTAGTTTGGAACCTTTTTATTCTGTGATGTAGTTGTGGAGTTATGTTTTTAAATCAACTTAGAAAATTTATCACCTAATAGCTCACTTCGGAAAAGAGTGATAACCTGGGACCCAAACTAAGCACGCGCTCATTTATGGGATTGTTTGGGGGTACACGTCGAGCAGCCACCTTGAATTATGACGAGACGTGCAAGTTGTTGTTTTTTTTTGTGCACAAATAACTTCAGGAACTTCCGGGTCCGCGCGTACTTACCTTTGTATGAGTTGCGTTCTCTTTCCGGTTGTTTTGGCTCAACTGCAAAGAAGCTATCTCTGAAGCTGTTTCACGGTGCATTCTTATGGTTTTCTCGAGATAAAATTGCCTCAGGCACATTTTCTTCCTCCAGCTTCACATTTTCATGTTCTTTGTCCTTTCAATTCCATCCTCCGTTTTGCTGTTTTTGAGCTGTTTTAACCCAGCATTCCACTTCGCGTTGTCGCGTCCCCCCCAAATAATCCCATAAATGAGCGCGCGCCTAGTTTGGGTCCCAAGCTATCACTCTTTTTAGAAGTGAGCTATTCTCAGCTTGCGCCTTACCCATAATACATCTTGGTTGCACCACCGACCAAACAAATTGCGTAACCTTTGTTAATTATATTTTCCCCAAGTATTACAGACGAAACAAGAGAAATTGAAGGCAATATAACGCAAAATGTTGGTGGGGGAGCAATTAATGCGAATTATGGGAAATGCGTAAGTTTTTTGTGGTTTTATAGCCCTTTGACCTTACATTTACTTTTAACATGAACAATGTCAATTTTTCTTTAAGGTCCTAAATTTCTTGATCTTGAAATCATGCTCTTTTGAAGGCATCAACCATCTGCTGCAAAGCGTCGAGAACTTCTTCTGTTGTCGGTTCGCCATCAAAGCATCTTTCTTTTAAACCAATTTGCTTGATCGCGGGAACATCATTTACTTTGAAACCTCCCTTTTTCAGGAAAAACCCCTGAAGGTCACAAACCTGGAAGTATTTCCCTTGTAGCATGTAATCTCTGATCTTGACCAGATCACGAGCGGTGCTTTTCAGGTCGCCAGTCGTGTACGTAATCACCTCAGCAATCAGCTGACCCACCTTGTTTGCAACAATACTATCTCGAATGTGCTGGAATTCGCCAATATCACGCGACACCCATTTCTCCAGAAAACCACTGCATTCGAAGCTCTTCTCCTCGCCACATTTTACACCTGTAATGATGCGCTTGTTCGGTTTTGGAGAAAGATCCACTGTATTGATGCCTGCTTGCATGATTGTGACAAGATTTCTGACTTCGTTTTCAATTACTTCTAGGCAAGGTGTGACTCCGTCAGGTTTCATCTTTTTACAAACCAAAAAACCAATTGAAGTTATTCCGTTGATGCGGCAAGCAAGTTTTTCCTCACCTCCTCCCGCTATTTCTTTGCAGAAACTGTTGTAATTGATGTTGGGTTTTGCCTTTTCAATCTTGTTATAAGCATTAGTGAAATCATCTGCATATGCCACTGACGAGAACACAGCGAAAGTTGTGGCCACCAAGGCAAAACAAACTTTGTACATTTCCATAGCTGCGAAAGGAAATGAAGTGGGGTATGACCAAAACTGAATATTTCTCCCTTATAGCTCCTTATATAAGCCATATAGGCATGTGCCGCTCCAAAGAGAATGCTTTTTGCGCTGCGTCGGTTTGGAAATGGGCATAGACTTTGCTTAATTTGGTCTGGAATGGTTTTCAATAGATCTACGGGGGTGTTTGAACCTTTTTTGTTATTTTAATTCCAAATGAATAAGAAAGAAAGAGAAATATGCAAATTCGAAATGGCCAAGTAAGAAAATTCAATTGTTTTTGATTGACTAGATTGTGAGAAGATGAGGTGAGCGTTGTCATCTGCTCGCGCTCTGGTGTGTGCAATTCATTCTTTGCACTAAAGAAGTAGTTCTCCGTCTCAATATAACTTGTAAAACTATTTTTACCTTATCTTTTAATACTTTTTAAAACTCTCTCTCTCGGGGTCAATAAAGACTTTTGATGAGGGCAAAAATTTTCTCGCGCAGAAGTTGGTGCGTACTGCTTCGAGGTTTTAGCGTGCGCTATGAAAATTAAATTCAAATTAACTGTCGCATTGAATTTGATCAGAAGCATATAACCCCTGATTTGATTTTAAAAAGAGCAAAAACAACAACAAATTGGTTGGAAAAATACTAAGGATATGGATTACAAAATCTACATGATTCAATGTAACCGTTGTAATTTACAATATATAGGTGAAACTAAGCGACGTCTCAAGGACAGATTTAACGAACACAGACGTGCAGTCGACAAAACTAACATTAAATCTAAACCCACTACTGTTTCTGAACACTTTCTTTCTTTTTACTTTTTACTGGCATGCAGTTAATCCCACTAGAGAAAATTCATTCTTCACGTGACTCAGTTCGTAAGGCCAGGGAGTCGCATTTGATAGATAAGGCCATGACTCTTGAACCTCATGGCCTAAACCGCCGTGACGGATTATTGTAATCCATATCCTTAGTATTTTTCCTTTCCAGTTTTTATGTTGTACGTTATTTCCGCCTCTCCCTTTTATTACGACATTCTCCATCTATATAATATTGTGATTGCTACATAAGTTCAGTAACATCTGTAAACCTGAAGAAGGCTGGTATGGCCAGCCGAAATATTGTTATAAAAAACAATACACGTTGTTTTAAATCAGCTTTGCTGTAGTCTTCGGACTTCTCGTTCTTGTCTATTTTCGGATAATAGAAGTGATTTATAAAAATGGTAGACGTGATAACGGGAAGAAATTTAAATTTATTAGCCCAGAATTTTGCGTGCCATTTGCCCAAACCGTAGATCAACCGGTTTGCCTATGTAAATTGTAAACAACCAATATTTTACCAGGTCGCATGACGGTTGATCAGTCAAGTTCATATTCGACTCTACAGTAAACAGAGGCGAATCACACTATCTGTATGAACCGTAAAATTTTAAAACTACATTCACTGCAATCTGCGCCCTGTGAATGCTGATGTAGAAACAAAAACGCTTTCCCTTTTTCGCTGTTTGGTACCAATTTATGGCAGTTTATCTTAATGTTGAAAACTCCAATTGCAGATATGCTTGGAATCCATAAACAGGAAAATTTATTACCGCATATACAATATCTCATCACTGCTGATCACTGTAGTTTCCCGGCGGTGTTACAGAGCTTATCATTGATTATCAGTAAAGTATATGTGAGTTTAACGTCCCTATTCGTTCTTTTCCAAGCCCTTTGTTGGTCGTGCCGAGCGAAAATAAAGTCTCCAAACCTCGCCTGCTCAGTTCTATTCTTGCCCTCTCCGCGCTTATATTGACTGACTAAATGCGTGAGAGCCTTTGTAGAACACGCAAATATGAATTTGCTCTCTGGTACAGAAATTTAGAGTCAGCCGTATACCAGTATGAGTAGTATTTTTAAAACTTTTAAACAAAATCTGTAAGAATTTTGTCTGTACAGAACAGAGGTGACCTCATGGAGAGGCTTAAAGGTAGTCTCACCAATTTCAGTTTTCAAACACTTGAAATATGTTTAGTAAACTTTCAAACGTTTAGTAAACCATCATACTATACTGTTTAACTTTGAACAGTGAAAGTACATATAACGGCTAAAAAAGCTTTAAAGCACTTTACTTTCTCTTGGTTGACCGCAGTAAGTGCGAAGCTCATCATGTATACAAGAAAACACGTTTCCTCAATTACTAACGATTTATAAATATTTACCTTGAGAAGATCATCAACGTGACAAACTCACTAGCCTGCGATCATGCCCTCTCCCTTTATCTCTGTAATCTGTTTTCGGGAAGAGGGCATGATACATTTCTTTCACAGATCACATGCAAAAAAGCCAGAATCTGGACTTTTTTCTGATTGGATAGGAAACAATACGGATGATTTGCGCTATTCCGATTGGCCAAATCGCCGCCATCCGTTAGTTGTTGTTGATTTCAGTCTGCATTTTTGCTTGCGTATAAATGAGCAGTGAATACACACGCGAGTTCGTTATGAAATTTCTGCCGGCTCAGTTTTCTTGAATTTGAAAAATGTCTAAATAGAAATTTCATCCATTGAAATATTTTCCATTTCATCGTTTACTAAAAATTGCAGTCAAAAATTCACCGATCATTTGAATGCAATTTGATACCGGCTACAACTTACAGAAGCGACAAACGGGTTCACTTTTCAAATAATCAATTCATGAATGGAATCTTGACCTTGATTGACTGTAATTCCTTCTTCAGAAACCTGCGAATTATTCTGAGCGATTTTCGCTTTCACAAAACTTTTCAGTTCGTGAAATATAGTGCTTCAGCCTAATTTTTTTTTTCACTGCTTTCGGCACAGAACGAATTAAGTCAACGAGCTTTTACCAGTAAATTATTTATTGTTTGCAGCTGTTAAATAAAGGTACGGTATATTAGTATTTCATCACAAAAGAAGCATGTAAATTTTTTTTTTTTTTAGGAAGCGCCATCTGAACGTACTTAAGAATTTTCTTTTCCCTAACGTTCATTTCGAAAGAGACATTATTCCCGCCAAAGTTTGATTCCTGTCTGGTAAACGCTGATTGGCTAATAACATGACATGTCAAGCAGACGTTAGATTATGTAAATTAGGGGGCGGTTGATGGCTTGTTAAATGAATGTATCAGGCGTTATTTTTTTCCCTCTCGAGCCAAAGAAGCAAAGAAGCAAAAAAAAATAAAAAATAAATAACGCCTGATCTCAGGTTACAAACTCACCAGATCAAGCGTCAAATCAAGAGACTTCAGGAAGCTTCAAGCTCATCCAATGAAAATATATCTCGTACCGTTGTTGCACAACACTCGCAACGTTTTTCAAGTGCTGAAGTTGGAAGTTCTTGTTTTTACTACAAAGAAAGTCACGATTGAGATATTCCGACTTTTGGTCGAGTCGTCCATCGCGAGTATCGCGTGGGCCGCGCGTGGTCTTAGCGACATGCAGTAACATCAGCGCATGCGTCAAGCTACTTGTTGACGGGATATTTGTAATGGCGAAGAGCTGACCTGAAGCACTTTCAAGGGAGATTTTTTTGCATACCTACTCAACAGTTCGTAAGTCCAACCCACAGAAATGATCCTTACTCGCCAACGAGTCCTCAGTAGCTCAATGGTTAGAGCATCCGATCTAGAACACGGACGGTCGTGTGTGTTCGAATCTAATCTGGGGCTCAGATTTTTTCTGTGCCCTCTTATGGTTGATTCTTGACATCTCGCTTTATTTCCTTTAAAAGAAAATGAGGTATATAAATCCTATGTGGCTACGATTCTCGACTTGCGCCATGCCATTAATCCTCGAGAATAAAAGTGGAGGCAAAACAAATCAGATTCTAGTAACTATCAACAGTGGAAGTGGATACCACCTATACAAGGAGCCATTTGCTAAAATCAGGAGTTGCACTCGTTTACATTGACTGGAAAACACAAACTTAAAGGCAAGATAAATTCAATGAGCTCAGCCGCAGAACACACATTTGAAAAAAAAGGGACATATGAGAGTATGGCAGGTTATGAAACCCCTGGTACGTACTGCCATCTGACAGCCTTTTTGTACGAGAGGAATTTTTAAAGAATTCAAATAACTATTTTGTCACCAGGAATGATTAATCACAGCCGGAAATTAGCACCAAATTCCATAGCGAAATCGTGTTTTATGGTTTCGTTTGGCCTTTCAATCATGGACTAATCTATCTAAATCCCAGGCTTCTAAATCAAATTTTCGAAAATTTGAGGAAATTTCCCGAAATTAAGACAAGTTATCACTAAACACAACAACTTTATTGACTTTATCTTCGACATGAAGATTTCGGTACCAGAACAGTCAATACAATGACAAATGAAACAAAGTAAAATAAAAGTTAAGAAAGAAAGTAACAACAACTATATATTGAATATTATCATAAAAGAAAAATTTCTTGGCTATGTACGACTTCTACACTACTCATATGGTAAGAAAGTTTAATTAGAGTTCGGATTTACAACAACTTAGAATATTTTCAATGTGAGAGGCACTAAGATTTATGATGTTTTCATCGCACATAGACATGATATATAAAAATAGTGCCTTGCAAGACATATTCGTAAAATTACTTTTTATCGAGTATAGGCTCTCCAAGAAGATACCCCTTATATGAGAGAGTGATGAGTGAGTACATTTCAACAAATAGTGGAATTCATCACCAATTTCTGATCTATTACTAAGGGGGCAAAGCCTCTCAACTCTGGGTATCTTCTTGTAGCGCCAAGATTTAATAGGTAGCAAGTGGCAAGTAAAGCCCGGGGGGGACTCCGCATATGAAAAGGGTGGGGATGCTCGTCGAAAATTTTGAATTAAACCCCTAAAGGAGACCGATCTGGGCGTGGCCCAGGCTTTTTTTGATCCCTAAAAGAGACCATGTTTAAACACAGACAAATGAGAAAAATTGGATTATATGGAGTAAATAAAACATATTAAAATATACATATCAAATCATATATTTTGATATTTTTTCGCGTGTAACCCTAAACGAGACCTTCACGGCTAAATATGATGGCGTTTTGCCCAGAACACCCTAAATGAGACCAAAATCCGAGATTTACCCCGTAAGCGAGACGAGGAGCATCCCCACCACTTTCATATGCGGAGTACCCCCCCCCCCCGGGAAGTAAAGTAAATCTTCTCAGCTTTCTGTTCATGCTTTGTCTACTTCACAAGTTCCTTTATGTTAAAACATAACTAGCAACAATTACTGTAACAAAGTGGCTGCCAAAAAGAAGATACGCGTTAAAATTGAGGCCTGAACGGCTAATACTTCCATTGCTTGGAGCTAAGCTGGGACTGAACTCGGAGATCATTTCATTCAGAGCGTCGAGAACTTTCTGTGTGGTAGGTTCGCCGGGCCAGCAGGGGTCACTGATAGATACATTTTCTATAGCAGGAACATCAGCTACTAGAAAACCTCCTTTTATCAGGAAAAAACCCTGAAGATCGCAGATCTGGCGGTATTTATTCTTATTCGGGTCGATCATCATATAATTCTTGATTTTTTTTAGGTCTGCAGCTGTGGCTGACAACCCAGTTGTAGTAGTAAAATTTTTCACATCATTAATTAAGTTTGCGACTGTGTTATTGTCAATGTGATCTCTAACCTGCTTGAATCGTCCAGTCTCGGATGTTATCCATTCCTCCAGAAAGCCGCTGCAGGTTAAACTCTGATCTTCACCGCACTTCACACCATCTATAGGGGGTGTAGAAATCGTCACCGTTTTGATGTTGGCCGAACTGACTGTTTTAATGTTTTCGACCTCAGTTTTGATAACTACGCTGCAATTCACTTCTTCAACTTTAGGCGTTTTGCAAACCAAAAAACCAATTGTTGGAACATCTTTGACGCGGCAAGCAACTTTGTCCTCTCCAGATTTCTTTTCCAGACAGAAGGTGTCGTAACTGATGTTCGGTTTTGCCTGATTGATCTTCTGACGAGCAGTAGCGAAGTCATCTGCATAAACTATCATTGAAACTTGCAGGGCTAACAAGCTGAAGTAAATCTTGAATAATTCCATTGCTGCAAATTCGAAAAAAAAAATGCACTTCATATTAAACGTTTATAGTGCTCGATATTTGTTTACCAGCTGAAGCTACCGACTGCATATCAATCAATAAAAATGTGAAAAGTTAATTTTCATTAGTATTTTCAAGAAATCTCTTGGTTTCTCGCGTCTCGAGATGGGAATAGCCTGTTATGGGTGTTCAGATAGTGAGGCACAGGTAGTCATTCCACTTTGTATGTTTAGTGCAGACTACTAACCTGCGAAATCAGTCGTCCGACCTCGCTCCTCGCCTCCTGACAAAACGTCCCTGAGGCGAGAAGCGTGGAGAGACTAGCTTGCGTGGCAGGCGTTAAAAGGGGAAGGGAAAGGGGAAATTTGGGCGCGCGAGAGCGCGTGGGGCTCCTCCCTCGCGCGTGGTCTCGGGCCCTAATTCCCTTCCCCTTCCCTTTCGAACGCCTGTCACGCAGGCTAAAGAGACACGGGCTGTTCTCGCAGGTAACAGCCTACCTGGTAGAGATCTTTCTCCTAGAAAGCTAGACTGATTGCAGATAAAAATCCGTCGGGTTCTTATCCCAGCGGGTGCGTTACTAAAAAACCATGCAGCCTATCTAAAAAGGCATCGTCCCTCGTGTACATGCTTTACGCCTGCTTTCCCAAAACAAGAGTGCTTGCTGTTATAAGATCATTCAATGAAACTAAATTCAACAACTAGTAAAGACTATTCTAACATGTTCGTTCCCAGCAAGTCAAAAACGGTTAGTAGTTGATGTATGACCCCATGAAATGTCCTGAGACACCGGTGCCATGTCGGGCCTCTGGGCACAGCTAGAAGTAAGTGTAGTGAAGTGTAGTAACTGTGGTAAGTATAGTAACTGTAGCAAGTGTAGTAAGTATAGTATCTGTAGTAGCTGTAGTATCTGTAGTAAGTGTAGTAAGTGTAGTAAGTGTAGTAAGTGTGGTAACTGTAGTAAGTGTAGTAGCTGTAGTAAGTGTAGTAGCTGTAGTAAGTGTAGTATCTGTAGTAGCTGTAGTATCTGTAGTAAGTGTAGTAGGTGTAGTAAGTGGTGTAGTAAGTGTAGTAGCTGTAGTAAGTGTAGTAGCTGTAGTATCTGTAGTAAGTGTAGTAAGTGTAGTAAGTGTAGTAAGTGTAGTAAGTGTAGTAGCTGTAGTAAGTGTAGTAAGTGTAGTATCTGTAGTAGCTGTAGTATCTGTAGTAAGTGTAGTAGGTGTAGTAAGTGGTGTAGTAAGTGTAGTAGCTGCAGTAAGTGTAGTAGCTGTAGTATCTGTAGTAGGTGTAGTAGCTGTAGTAGGTGTAGTAAGTGTAGTAGCTGTAGTAAGTGTAGTAGCTGTAGTATCTGTAGTAGCTGTAGTATCTGTAGTAAGTGTAGTAAGTGTAGTAGGTGCAGTAAGTGGTGTAGTAAGTGTAGTATCTGTAGTATCTGTAGTAAGTGTAGTAAGTGTAGTAGGTGTAGTAGGTGTAGTAAGTGTAGTAGCTGTAGTAAGTGTAGTAGCTGTAGTATCTGTAGTAGCTGTAGTATCTGTAGTAAGTGTAGTAAGTGTAGTAGGTGCAGTAAGTGGTGTAGTAAGTGTAGTATCTGTAGTATCTGTAGTAAGTGTAGTAAGTGTAGTAGGTGTAGTAAGTGGTGTAGTAAGTGTAGTAGCTGTAGTATCTGTAGTAGCTGTAGTAGGTGTAGTAAGTGTAGTAGCTGTAGTAAGTGTAGTAGCTGTAGTATCTGTAGTAGCTGTAGTATCTGTAGTAAGTGTAGTAAGTGTAGTAGGTGCAGTAAGTGTAGTAAGTGTAGTAAGTGTAGTAGCTGTAGTAAGTGTAGTAGCTGTAGTAAGTGTAGTAAGTGTAGTAAGTGTAGTATCTGTAGTAAGTGTAGTAAGTGTAGTAGTTGTAGAAGCTGTAGTATCTGTAGTAAGTGTAGTAGCTGTAGTATCTGTAGTAAGTGTAGTAAGTGTAGTAAGTGTAGTAGCTGTAGTAAGTGTAGTAAGTGTAGTAGTTGTAGTAGCTGTAGTATCTGTAGTAAGTGTAGTAGCTGTAGTATCTGTAGTAAGTGTAGTAGGTGTAGTAGGTGTAGTAAGTGTAGTAGCTGTAGTGAAAGTAGTAGCTGTAGTAAGTGTAGAAGTTGTAGTATCTGTAGTAAGTGTAGTAGCTGTAGTAAGTGTAGTAAGTGTAGTAGTTGTAGTAAGTGCAGTCGGGGTGCGCATGTAAGTCAGTCAGGGGCCCCTAAGGGGGATCCCCACAGGTTTCAATGTTACAACACTTGCTATTTACATGAAGGCTTGCCCAAACGTTAAGATCCTTTATCTTAACACCCGACACAATTTATACTACGTTTCCACCGTAGTCAAACGTCTGAGAGATTTTTGGGTGGACGCAAAGCCTTAAGTAGAAACAGGGGAAGCCAACGAACATTCACTTTCACTCTCTCAGTTACAAACGGCGCCGACATGTTTCACCAGTTTCACATTCAAACACCTGAAACGTTTTTAGCAAACTATTAAAAATTGTAGTAAACTAACTTGGCCATGGCTCATGACTATATGCGGAAAGTAACACTGAACCTAAGCTTTGACGTACTTTGCTTAACTTCTACAAATTTGTCTCGTTTTACCGTGTTGAATACGGACGTGCCTTCGTCTGCAAACCCGAATATATTTTCTCAAGTACTAACAGTTATCTATTTACCTTAAGTGTCGGTTGTAGGTGTAAAGCGTTCTGCGACACGTCAAATGCAACTTAAGCGTTAAGTCCAATCAAAAGTCTTCAGTAAGTTTCAAGTTCACTCCTCAAAAGATCTCTCGCGACGTTGTTACAGTGTGTCTGTGCGCATGTTACTCCGGGACGTGACTATTTTCAAAGCTGAGGTTATAAGGCCGTTTTCACAGTCACGGTCGAGAGCACACAGAGACTTCCTTCCGGAGATATGGTAATGCCCAGGAAAAAAACACAGTTTCCATTTCCTTGTTGAAGGACAAAGAAAAACAGGAAAATTTATTTAACAGCAAAACTGTGACATAACAAGAAAGTCGGATCACCAGGTTCACAGCCAAAAAATTTACTGAAAAATTATTTCAAAACAAAGTTTTATAACAGCAACAGTTTCATTAATGTCTCCGATGAACAAGTTATGGCCATAACTTGAAGTAAAAAGGTTACCATCTCAACAGACTCATCACCCGTTGAAAACTGTGATCTTAGTTTAGCTGTTGGATTTGAAACTCAAAAACGGGTTTGGTTAACGGCCAGGTTTAATTTATTTTTAAGTAGCATGTTCATATCCAACTTTTCGCAAAGTTAAAAGAAAACAAATTGGGGGCCTGGTGATTAAACTGATTTCCAATTTGCGGTTAATTTAGGGTGGACTCATTTGCAACATATGCGTAAACTGTAGCTGTCGCATTTGCCTGCTGGAGTTTTTTATTGTTTTTATAAATTAGACAAACTGTTGCACTATTCTGGACTATTCTCACTACATAATTAATTTGCTCCTCGCGGTACTGATAACTCGAGATCGTGCATGCTCGTAGCGGTTGTAATGCTTTGCGCCTCTTAAATTTGGCCGCTTTGCCTCCTAAAACGTGTTCATTAAGATCCGTGGACGCGACTCGAGCGAAAATGTCGATCAAAACGTGACTTTGCGTTCTTTCAGTCTTCATCGCAATTATTCCTACCAACTTGCTTTGTCAAAGGTTGGCGAACTCTCCTGGAGCTGAATTCCCATGAACCATGTCCAAGTTCAGAATGGGAAATGAAATCGCTGCGTCGCTGACGTGCTCCATAGACCATTAAATTAGGCATTTTGTCGTCGTGGTCGTACAAAAAACGGCAAAGAAATATACAAAAAGGTGAGATGCACATGCAAAGTTGTTGTTTTGCTTATTAAACCTATTTTTTTTTTGTTTTTTGACGTTCTCGTTGCCATTTTGTCGTCGGATCTTAAAGTCCCTAATGATCGGTACTTCGAGACCATGGTCAATTTTCGCGACCCACCCACATCCCCCGGGTGGCGGTTGACAATTAACTTCAGTGCTATCCTCCTCTATTTTCGAATCCCCCATAATACACTCTGTTTGCCCCCGAAATTTTGCAAACAAAATTGTGCGAACAATGGACAACTTTTTTTAATTTTTAATGGTCAAGAGATTCAGGGATTGTAAAGAACACTAATCACTTGCACCTCTGAAAACATTTAAAGGAAATCTATCGACGAATTTTGATATTAGCGTTGTTCCGCACTGTAATTTACCCTGATGCATACACTTTCCTGTCTTTCGAAATCGCGTAAATCTACCTGCCTCTCGCGGTTCGGAGAATGTACAAGGGACATTAGTTAAAAGAATGAGAGTCAAAAACTTTCCAGAAACATTCAGCAAGTACCAAATTTGCTTGCATAAAGTCCAGTTTTCAGTTTACGCATAACCTTCATGTAGAAATTCCACGATGTCTCGAAATCCCTCTTACCGATTTTTGTTGAACTTTGCACAGCAGAAGGCAAGCACCCAAAGTTTACGTAGCGTAGAGCATTTCTATAGAAAATGCGCATAAGGGCTGCAATTCGATTGAGAGCAAAAACAATTGTGACGTCATTGTCACCTGATATTCATTCCGATCGTGAAAAAAACTAAAATCATAATAAAGTTCAGTAAATGTGATTCATGTGTTACATGAATCATTACATTTACAATAAAGACCAAGCTATTTGCATATAGGAAGTCCAAAGGTGAAAGCTATGCCTTTAAAAATACTGGGTCCAGCCACCGTAAGTATCCTACTGTTAAACAGTTCCTACACTTAATTGGGAAACAAGGATGTCGCAGTGGTGAGAGCACTCGCCTCGCACCAATGTGGCCTTGGTTCAAACCCCGGCATAAATGCCATGCGGGTTCGGTTTGTTGATGGTTCTCTCCTTTGCTCCGAGAGCTTTTCCCCCGGAATCTCTGTTTTAGCCCTGTCCTCAAAAACCAACATTTCCAAATTCCAGTTCTACCAGGAATCAGGTAGACGAAGAACCACTTTGTGGAAATGCTACCTCTAAATCGTTATTTATTTATTTATTTATTTATTTAGATATTTGTAGGAGCAGCAAATATTGATAGTCTTCCGCGAGTAAGGGTGAGCAATTGACAATGGACAAGAAGACCGTGACAAAGTCCCTACAACTTAAAATCTGTCTATATTTTTAATAAAGAAACTCTCATAACATCTAAAGCTATATACAACATTTTTTACTTAAAGTTAGTCTGTATGTCAAAGGACTTGTATGTGGGCTTTATAGATGGAAACTAAATTAGACCAAAGACTGTTCACACTAATCTGCTTCCCAAGGCCCGGTTGCGCCGCGAAGCAACTTTAAATTAGGTGAGAGTTTTTACAGCCTTTTCGTGTGTTTCGAGTGATTTTCTCAAGCTCTCTTCGTTCTACCAGTGTTAATCCATCTTCAGCCGTGTTATCGGTGATACCGCACAAGAAAGTCAGCTTGGCCGACGGTTTGGGGGTGTAAGGTATACAGACTTTTTTTTACGTCATATATTTTTTTAAAAATGGGTATACGGTATCTTTCACATGATTTCAGGTGTGTGGCATACAACTTTCTTTTAGGTTTGGATATATTGAGCAAAAATTGGGGAATTTTGGATAACAAAGGGAATAGTGGCAGAAAATTTGCCTCGTACCCAGGGTCTCTCTTCTTCCCGTCCCCTGAGGACCCTGGGAGCGAGGGTTCATCTGAAGAAGACCTTATTCATAATATACGCGCCATCTTTGCACGCGCTTTAGGATTGATGGGATAAAAGCAGTGTTACGTGGTATTTCAAGAGGTAAATAAAATTATACAATTTTCCAATACGAGTAATCGCGGTCGCGTTCGTTCTCTCAACACAAGGCAACGTTTTAGACTTGCTGTGAAGACATCTAACGTCGCCACTGCATTCAAAAAAGAGGCAATGATCACTTCCATTTGCCATCATCGTGACAGTGACGATATTAAGATAAAAAGTTCCTCATTTTCTGTTGTCTAGAATAAACAAACTCGACAGTGATTTCCTCGATTGGCAGCTTTTATCACTTGTTTGCCCTCCGAGAAACCACGTGACATTGCTTTCATCCCATTAGTCCTTAGGCGAGTGCAAAGACGGCGGGGATTGGAAATTAGATCTGCCAGCGTTAAGCCTGTTCCAGGCGTTCAGATAGTAGAGCGCGGCGGTCAGTGGGGAGCGAGTTAAGTTGTACACCGAGAAAACGGGGGGACGAGGGGGGGCGAGAGCGAGAGTTCCCTCTCCCTTTCCCCCTCTAGTCCCCCCTCGTTTTTTTTTTCTTGGTGAATTCCTCTCCCGCGCTCAACTATCTGAACGCCTGGAACAGGCTAGCCAGCGTTACATGCAGCCGGGCAGAGGTGTCAAGACTCTGGCGTAGCTCAAATCTGAAGGGTGATTGCCGTGGTGTCAGCGACTTTGAACTACACTCCCGCCTGTTGAGCACAGTGAGCTGAAAAGAAAGAATGAAACATGAAAAAATTGCAATTTCTTTAGCCAACAGTGCCAATTATAAATATCAAGTTAGAAATAATTGTGGCAACATTAATTTGCATTCTTCTGGTACCGCTACTTGGAATAATGTGAAAGAAGTATTTGTTCCATAATGATGTGTACCTGGAATCTCTTAAAACAATTATTACCAGACGTTTCAGTCCACAAAATCATAAGTTGAATCTAAAGATTACAATGGAACAACACCCAATGACCGTCCCGTTTTTGTAGCATCACCTGATTATTTAGAACACTTTTCTTAGGCCAACCGTAAAAAAACACTCAATCTCAGTCATTCTCTGGTCGTATTAACAAGACTTCATTTTACAAGTTACCGTCCCCATGACACGCTCAGTCGACAATGTGGCTAGTCTACCCTATTTCATTACTTTGGGTGTGTACAAGAGCTTAACGCTCCTTACAGAAATACCACCTTCACTTTCCCTAATTTAACGTGGTTGTAGACCGAGCCTTGGAGCCATCTGAAATGTCGATGCCCTTTGAACTCACCTAAAAACAGAGAAACATCATCTGTTCGATCAGCACTACGCAAACGTCCCGTGATCTCCTCATTGCGCACGATGGGAAGGAAAAGCTGGATGAACTCGGGTGAGTATGGAGGAGCAATCATTTCAAGAACCTGGGAAGACAAAGTGCTTAAGTTGTATTAACCGGCCCCACCCCATCCTCCGGAGGGAGTGAGGCTAACATAGAGCGGAAAGGTAAGATAAGCTTCTGTGACAGAGCCCACCTACCCCTAAGCCCTCCCTGATGTCTTAATTAGGGCAAAATGTTAAATGAGAGGAGAGGTAGATGGGTTGTTTCCGACTGAACCGTGAAATGTACGCTGTGTCATTCATACCTTATCATAAGACTTACCTCAGTAACAAAGTGCCTGATAAGCGAATTATCCGTGTTTTGCTTTTCCAAACAGCTGTTAATATAACTGATGACAGCAACCACATAACCTCTACTCAACAAATGTATCATTCGATCCAGAACTGTTTTCTTGAACTCGAGCTAGAAATGAAGTAAGCCGACACAGATTTAGTAACCTCTTGCAATACTTCGGGTACCAGGTCCCTACCCAGTAATATTTGGCAGGAAAAAAATCATTTAGTCAATTTGAATAGCTCAATCTTTCCTTTTAATAAACAAATTAATTTAAAAGAAACAAACGAATCAAAAGCTTCAACTCCGCACTTGCGTTTTCGCATGGTTTACGACTGTTCGCAATAAACCATTGAAAACGCACATCTAGTGAAAGGTTTTTGTTCTCAAGCTTATCTCGGAATTCGTGAGGTGGTGGCGTAGAAGTAATACAAAGGTTAGGCAGATTTAGCAACGAAATAACCGGCTTCAACAATGGTAGTTTGAGAAAACAGCCCACATTTCAAGACGCCACCACCGGTTTCCCCGCGAAATGACGTCCTAAGGACGAGCGCAGAAATTCCATACTGATGACGGGTCACTACCCAGATCTGGAAAGTGCTTCTGAATGGCCGAAGCACAACCAATCAGAAGCACTACCCAAATCTGGGTAGTGCGTCATCAGTAAGGAATTTCTGCGCCTGTTTCTCGGACGTCATTTCGCGAGGAAACTAGTGGTAGCGTCGCGAAATGTCGGCTTTTTTGTCGGGCTAGACCAATGGCAGAATGGAGAATTTAGCACCGGAAGTCTCATTACGTTCTTTCCCTCGCTTCCACGTTCTTATTTGACGTTAAGGCTAATTCGGCCAATCTTTAGGCCAGTGACGAAGCCCTATGTTGACGGTTGTTTTAAATGGCGCGCGCATTTCAGCTGCCGCGAGTGACCATTCAAAATGACGTCACAAACGAAGAATCAGCTTTGTCAGTCATGGATTAAAGCATATGGACTCACAGACAAGAAAGCGAAGCTTTTTCAGTTATGCTTTAGACTTTCTCTTCTTAACACCTTTTGTCGCTTTCGCTGCCGGAGAGATTCTCGCTCTCCTTTTATGGAAACTTGCTGCCCGAACTTTGCAGAAATTCTGCTCTGCGGTAATTCACAGTCTTCCCGGCGACAGCAATCGTAAAGATGAAAATGTTCAAAATAACGCGACCAGGAGTGCTGTAAATCATCAACCCAACGCGGAAACAAACTATCACCTCCAACAAAACACAACGTTGAAAATCGGATGTGTTACCGGGCCTTCTTGGCCTTTAGAAAATACAGAGTTTCCAGTCAGCGGCGAAAAGTCACAAGTCAAAAGAAATTATTTCAAGGGAGAGGTCACACAAAGCCAAAAAACAAAAGACGAGAAAAAACCATGCCAGAAGCCTCGACTGTTTACAGCACCGTGGGTCACAAAAAACAAAGACATAAAAATGAGGAGTAACAAGACAAACGAGAAAGAGGGTCCATTGAATAGAAACCCCAAGATAAATTGCCCAAGTGTTTTAAAAAGCGAAAAGTTCCTGATTAATTCACATGACCAAGAACATCTTCGTGGAGAAGAGGATAGCAAAGACAGTCTACTTTTCCAGAGGAAGTTTAGAACTAAAGGTAGAAGTAAGCGAAACTTTGACACGCCTATGGAATCAGTAAATTACATGAACACAAGTACTGATTTGCCACTATACACAGTCTTCGATCACAGTGTTCAGAAAAATGGTATTGGATGCATGCCAGTAAACAAATCGCTACCTGACTGGACAAGAATAACTGAAGAAAAATGCTACTCAGGTACGTGTTCAAACCCTTGCACAGAGGTACCATTTTTCGCCACAAAGACACCAGCTATCACTTCAGAAACAACAGTAACTTCCTCACAAGTGAAAGAGAACGGTCCCGTGACGGAGACTTTAAACGGTAAAATTCGTGAAACAGAAGAAACGTTTCCATACAATCACATCATAGCCTTGAAAAGTTTTAAAAGACCGGCAGACCAGGGCGCAGAACTGCAGAGCAACAACCTCGCAGACGCTCAAGGACAACCAGCCAAAATTACAAAAAGAGCAACGACGGCGGCAGAGGAAACTGATGTACTCGAAGTAGCAGAAATATCATCAGAAACATCAGAAAAACCGTGTTACACAGAAGAAGAAAAAACAGACATCTATTCACACGGACTCCGCTCTCATTCAAGAAATAAACCTTCTGTAAGAGGTGACGTCACACAAAAAAACAAAAGATTAATAAGCAGCTTGGAAGCTTTGCAACAGATAAGGCAAAGCCCGGAAAACTCCAACTTTTCAGTTCCCCAGTGGAGAACTCCGAGAACAAACCACAAGAGAACGAGGGCGGCGAATTCCTCGAAATCAACACGGGAAAGATCTGTTAAACTAACGCAGCACTCCAGACTGCCTTTAGGTCGAGCGTCACGGAGAAAGGATTTGAGAAAAGAAAGAATACCTTTACTGTAACTTAGTTTAGTGGATGTGGAGATCACTTACGAGAGAATAGACACAACTGAAACTATTTCGTGCGTGTAGGTAATGGGATAATGAAATAACTTCTGAGGATTTAAGACCGGTTTGATTTCCAACAAGCTCTCGTTTTGAACAACAGTATTGCCTTTTTCTATCTCTGCTGATCAACTTAGGTTGTACATAGTGAATAGAAAAATATGATTTCCTTTCGGCCACGCTAAATGAAAATAAACTAATATAAAAGTATTAAATCGACTGTTCTTAGCACACCGAATGCTTAACCTATACAAATTTTAAACTGAAATTTTTGCCGGCGATCTGTAATAGTGCTGTGCAATAAGTAATTAGGGCTGTAATTATCGTTTTCTCGAGCAATCTGCAGTTAACGTTTTTGTGTTCCTAGAAAGTAGAAATCTAAAACTCAGCTTGAGGGCTTGGTAAAAAGACTAGAGGCACCGGTGATGATTTTGGCGATACTTCGCGGCTCTAAAGTAGTTGCCACAACTTTAACAATGGTACTCGCCTTTGACGGAATTCTAAAATTAAAAAATTTTGCCTCCAACGAGAATAATTTGACAACGACATTCTTCTTCAACTTTTCTGGTGAAAAAAAAAGTACAATGAAGCTTTCTGGGGTGTTTTTTTTTTAGCATACGCGAAAAAACCTTAAGAGAAATCTCGTTCTCGAAGTCGCGCTCATCCTAGAATCTAACAGTCGTTAATGGTAATGGTAATAAAAATAACTCAAACCTCAACTAAAGTATCCAGTGGGGTGGGGGACTCAAACAGTCGGATCAGAACGTTAAGTACCAAGCGATGTTGAAGAACATGACAGGAACTGATCTGCAGGGAGTCAAAGAACAGGAAATGAGAAGCTGTCTCTACCCGTTATCCCTCTCGCCTTTAATTCTTGCCCTTAGTCCTTTTGTTTAAAGCTCCACGAGGACATCCACTGGGACAAAAGAAGCCACACTGTGGTCTAGCAGAGCCCGGTGGCCCGTGGCGCCTAATTGTTATTCTCAGGGGACTAGAAAATCTCAGCTTTTCATAGAAATCATATGCTGGGCACACTGAATTTCACAAGTTCAGAGCACTGGGCTCGCTTCAATTTTTTTAGAGCACACCCTTGCACACCACTGTTCGAAAAGAGTAGGGGACGTGAACCGCGGTGGTTTGGCCAACCTCGAGCTGGATGGGTTATCCGTAAGGAGAGATCTTAATATAGGGATAAACTCATGAACCTCCATCAGTTGTCGTAATAGCTACCTGTAAACAGTGTATATGAAGAGGAGTTTCATGGGATGGTGGCAGATGAAGAAAGCGGAAAGGAAAAGTGATACTGTTTCGATATAGTTTTGATAGTCTCCTCTTTGGGCTCGTCACACAACATGGGTTGTGGCGGATTGCGTGACGAGCCATTTTAGCCTTTTAAACAGAATGAAAGTGAAGGAAAAAAAGTGAAAAGCTTTATTTAAACACGTGACATTGATGAACCTACAAAAAAAGGACTCGTTACAAAAATGTACGTGAAGTATCTAACCACTACCATGTTATTTATAATAGTGTCTCATGCTAAGGATGATAAAAAAAATAATAATAAAAAAAATCAAAGTACGATCAAACTGCTGTAATAATGAAGCCAAGAGGATATGAGGATTAATGGAATGGTCACCTAAGGGAAAATGCTTTGATCTTTAAACAAATTCTCCCAACTAGTTCTTTAAGGAAATGAATGGAGATCAGTCTGGAGAATTCGCATGTCAATTTTGGGGCTTATAGCGGATACTTTTTCTGTTGTTAAGGACGTACACGTAAGTAAGGTTCGACTGCAACAAGGAAGGAAAAAGCTTTGCCCAATTCCCACTCTATACACCTTACCTCATCAAGTAAAGCCAAGTGGACTGGTGTTGAGTCAGTGAGAAGCTTGAAGAATGATGGGTCAGACACGGTACAGTCTACCCACTTTAACAAACCCATGGCCACCACAGGAAACCTACAAAACGGCACTTGTTAAATGAAAGCTATTTTGACCTTCTCACTAACAGTCAAGTTCAAAGTATGGCAAATTCCTAAAACTGCTCCACTTAACCCATTCACCCTGCAAACATTTGCAGAAAAACGCCGTTTGAAGCCAGTTAAGCTATTTTTGGTCAATTTCCCACTTTTTAGCCAAAGAGAACCACAGATGCCTCACATGTTGTTTACAAATTACTGAATACGCTAGCTTTTGTCTCTCCTTTCGAAGTTCGAGCATGTGTAGACTAAATTTCAATTTGTCGAATTTAAACCAAAAGTGACGATCGCCTCTTGACTTTTGCCTTATGCTTTTCTTTCCTTTCCGCGTCTGTCGCTTTTTTTCTTTTTCTCAGGCTTTTTCTAGGCTTTATTTCAGCGTCAAGAGTTTCTCACGGAAACTCAAAGAACTGTGGAAATATTTTGAAGGAAGTAAAGGTGGTAGTGGTACAAAACGGATTTTTTTGGTCGAGCCGTAACATGGTTTTTTCGTTTTTTTGCATTTTTCACATTTGACTGAATCACGCTCATTTGTTTTGTTTTGTTTTGTTTTTTTTAAGATCTGGAGTGCCTACCATTTACACTAACCACCTGGGTGGAAATCTTGTGCATAAAAATAAATCTATAAAATTTGACAAGGTGGGAGAACGACCCGCTACAAAATACGGTAAAATTCCGAAAATAAGCCCCTCCAAATATAAGCCCCCCAAAGTCGTAACGCAAAAAACCCTCCGTTAAATCACCCCTCCGAATATAAGCCCTCCGGGGGGGCTTGTGCTTGGAGTTTGCCCTCGAATACAAAGTAAAACAAAGCAAAAATGGTAAATTTCCTTCCCACTACAAGCTAGCCCAATCGATTTTGAAACGCAAATTTCCCTCCGTACATAAGCTCCTCCGAATATAAGCCCCTCAAAAAGGGCCTTTGAAAAATATAAGCCCCGGGGCTTATTTTCGGAATTTTACGGTATATCCAAATCAGAGAAACAGACTAAAAAGAGTAGAACCATGGCATCGCCTGAAATCACAGCCGATATTTTCTGATGCTTCCTTAACGGAATGGCGCGTAACATTTGATTTTGCATCCGGGATTTCCGGTTTTCTCAAGTAAATGGTAAGTACCCCTCTTCCCCCTGCACAAATTGCGTCAAAGTTGGCTTTGACTGCTACAACTATTGACACGGTTCCACAAGGGTAGGTTTGGATAGCCTGTGTAGCTGGATGTATTACAGGAGGGGTGGAGGCAAGTATAAGCGAGCCAAGGGATAATAAGGCGGTTGGGGAGAAAATGGGTTAATATATACTTGCTGAGGGAATGGCCCTTGGGATAGTAAAATTTCAAATTTCTTAGCTAAAGAGGATCCCATCGTAGCCAAACAGCCCAGTGACTAGAGGTGTTATTTACGAGGCCTAATGTACTTTTTTTGTTCTTGACAAGTAAACGTCACAAGCATTATGTGAAATTTCATAAATTCTATTTCAGACTATGGAATGCGTAATACAAGTGACAGTTTTTACCTTGAATCAAAGTTACCTCGTGATAGTTAAAATTTTACCTAATAGTTCTGCACAAGAGTGATTAGAGCAAAGGAGGTTGTAGTCATGCTGGTCAAAGAACTCTGTAACCGACTTGAGTTACTTTGTGTTATTATACTGTACCTTATACAATGGAACAGGACACCAACTTCAGCTAACAACTGTGAGCCTTTCTTGGTTTCCTGTACACATAATGAATGGATTTTGTCCAAAGCCTGAGAAGTTGTTTTAAGCTCATCTCTGTTGAGTGTTGCTCTTTCATTCTACAGAAGAGGGAAAACTCTTGGCATGTGAGAGGAAATGATTCTGTTACCAATAAAATATTTTTTAAATACCAGCAATATATTAGAGTAATATTTTAACAAGAGTTGCAAAGTGCAGAGAGCCCTAGCGATGCGACTTAGGACTCTAATTCCAGGGGTGACACCATATGTGGGTTGAGTTTGTTTTTACAGTCAAGCCCCGTTAATGCAGACATTGAAAAGGCCATAAAAAGTGTCAAAAAGTGAAAAAAACACCTTTAAATTGAACAAACTATTAAAGCAGTGACAAGCATCGTCAAATGAAACATCTCCAAACTTCACAAAGCCATCATTCCGCTGCTTAAATCCACGGAAACAGTAAAAATTTCTCATCTATATATTACTCAATCAAAACCGTTTTCAGCATAAATCGTTTGATGCCCAAATTGGTCTAAATTGACGTCTACAAATCATCCTATCCAGTGTACTGTAGCGCTGGGACCATCGACATCCTATCAACTGAAGGTTTTTGTCTTCAAAAATGGAAAGGTCTATTACAGCTCACAGTAATTGATAATAAAGTGTCTGCATTAGCGATGTTGACTTTCTATGAGAATCGGTTGACTAGGAAAGAAATAATAAGTGTCCGTTGTCCGCATTAACAAGTGTCTGTATTAAGCGGGTTAAATTTAGAGAAAATTTAGGGGTTTTCCCCAGGGACAAAGCAAACTGTCCGTAATACAGAGATTTCCCTATGAAGCAGGTGTCCGTAAGGCGGGGTTCACCTGCATTTCTCTTTCTTGCTCCAAAAGGTTACAGTTTTCGTTTCTCCTCAAACACCAACATTTCTAAATTCCAATTCGATCTACATAGCCTGCTAGCAAGCTCTGCGGGGCACCCTGGCGGGGGTCTTCCCCTCGTCCCTCCCCCACCCCAGGGAATCCTAGGGAGCCCGGCGAGAGCTTGCACCTTTATACATTCAAGATCTTGAGAGCTCTTAAGTGTTTCATGGCTAAACAAATCATTAAATTTATTACTTTTTACAAACAGACTACCTCGATCCATGTTTCATGGACAGATGCAGCATACGCCAGCAGGTAAACATATTTATACTTGTGCTCTGGATTCAAATGTTGGCCAGGCTTGAATAACGCTTCCAGAAGAAGCTCTAAAAAAATTAAAATGATACTTCTTTGAGATACTGGTGAATGAGGATAAAAATTCAATGTTGGAAACAGCAGTTTTGAATTAATCTTTCCAGTTGCAGAGCCCCCATATAATATAGTAAGGCACTCATTATTAAATCCTTTACAGTGGGACTACTCAAACCGGGACACTTGGAACAAGATTATGCAATCACAACACTTTTTTTTTTTTTTAATAAAACATTCTCCATTCTTTTTGCTAAGGACCGATAAAATTCAAGCTTCAACTGTGCAACCGTTGAAAACTTTAAAACTCTTTGAACTTACCTCAGCCCTCAGGAAACAACCCTCAAATTAATTTTTTATGAACGTAATTGGTCCATTTGCAAAAACAAAACTTGAGAATCTTTTGTTTTAAAAAAACGTTGTGATTGGATAATCGTCTTTCAAGTACCCTGGTTCGAGCAGTCGCGCTGTAATAGCTCATGAAGAAGAAACAGTTTACGGAAATCACTAAAAAAAAAGCACTTTACTTGAGTGTCAATGTATTCAGCACGAAAGTACTAACAACAAAGTACTGACAATTGCTTGGATGTTGGATTGTTATTATCACAAAATCTTGCAAAATTTAGATTAGAATTTCATGTAGAATTATTGTGAATTTGAAAAGCTATATCCGAACATTTCACACAGTGTTTCATACGATATTCAGACACCTCATAAAAACTAAGCTGCACCTCACTTTTCAACACATTTCTCCATGTCTGGATATCGAATAATGAGAGCTTGAGTTTATTAACAGGAGCCAGGCTCACGTTATTGCTATATTTCTTCAAAGAATATGAGATAAGAAAGGCATTACCTAAAAACTGTGGCACCCTGATGAGTGCACAGGGGGGAGGCTGAGAACTGCTAAATAACTTGTACAGCTAAAGAACAGAAAAAAGTAATAAAAATCATGTATTCAAAATCAAGTAAAAAAAGGCTGAGACTAGTCAGTTATTTATATAAAGCTAAGCGAGCCCTTAACTAAGCCGCATTCCAAGTCATTTTTATTTTGTCAAATCCTAGTATACAGAGGCAGTTCATTGTGAACAGCCAAGAGTATGCATATAGAGCAGTGGAAAAAAGCTTTCATCTACTTAAAACTAAATACGTTTTGTGAGATCTGGGATTCCAATATACTGATTGTTGTAAACCATAGTCTTAAAATAAACAGCCATGAGTGTTGTTGGACTAATGGGTATAGGGTAATCATAAGGTAAGGACAGCCGGCATGTCGCTGGTTTCACCGCGAAGTGAACTTTCAGGAACTAACATGGAAATGCCATACAGATGACACATCACTACTCAGATCTACCTATGTAGTGCTAATTTGATTGGTTGAAAATTTTCTTCATCCAATCAGAATCACTACCCAAATATCATCAGTATAGAATTTTTGCAATCGTTTCTCAGATATGATATCTCGAGGGAGAAACCAGTGGTGGCATCAGCACATGGTGGCTGTTTTCTCAGGCTAGTGGGGTTCCACCACTAAACTAAACTGCAAAGGCCAGGAAAATTAAAACAGCAGCAAAACATTTTGGACTGGCTTAAGGGACAAAAAAGGTCAACTCACCACAGTAATGTCCCCTGGGTTAAGAGAGTTTTTTCCAAGCATGGAAGAAAGGGCTGAATATGCTCTGGGATAAGCTGAAGCACCATTCAATGACAGGGTAATCTCGGTTACTTCATGACCACTGGAAATAAGAAAAACATTTTCTTTACCAATTCAAGGATTGCTAAATATTACTTTAAGTATACAGTTAGAGCTATTTCTTTAAATAGAGTGCCTAAAAAACTGGATTTACTACAGTTTCACTGTCTAAACACTTGTGTATCTCTACTTAAGGGTAGTATCTCTTTCTGCCATTGTTCATACAATCTGCATGTCACGCAAAGAGTAGTGAAAATTCATTGTGTGACTCAATATGTGACTGTCTTACCCCTAATTTTACAGAATCTTATCTTTCATCAAACTGCATTTCCTCAGGAGGTCTCAATAACCAGATATTGCATTTTTTTCAATCCATTGAGGAGTGATGTTAGTGAATCAATGTTAACACACAATTCTTAGAACCTGAAAAATAAAATATTACCTTTCAACTGCTGTTTTTTGAAGTTCTTGACTAATTCTTATTAATTTATTGCCTCCATCTGTGTTTTGAGCAATGTGATTCAACAAGCACTGAGCATACAAGTATGTATGTTGTCCATAGCAAACTTTTTTCTGAAAATAGAAAAAATAATAAGCCTGCTTAATAGGTTACCGTAAATCCTCCATTAAGCCCCCCTTTTAAATAAGCCGCCACTCTCCAATAAGCCCCCCCTCCCCCCTTTTCAGGGGAAGAAAGTTAATAAGCCCCCCCTCTTCTCCCCCTTATTAATCTTCACAAATAAATGATGGACTGTATTAATCAATCACAAATGTAAAACTTCGTGTGGACTGATCCAGGATGGTTTATTCCCCAACTGGAGCTTCAGAATAAATTGTTTTTGATTCTCAGCAGCATGACCTTCAACTTCTAGTACTTGAGCTTTTCCACCTTGTATTCGCGTTCTTTATGGAAAACTGATACCATCAGTGATTGTATTTGTTAAATTAAATAAGCCCCCCATCTCTATTAAGCCCCTTATTAAATGTGTCTGAGATAAATAAGCCCCCCAGGGGCTTAATAGAGGATTTACGGTAGTCATGGTTTTTTTGCATTATATTACTCCATAATATGATTAAGTTTTTCCATAATATCAGATATTATGTGATGTCAAATTCAAATTCCATGCTTCCCAAGTTTCCTTCCCAATCCATTCCAATAACTATGACAGATAAAGTGCAGACACCAGAATGGTCACTGTCAGAGAGTGTTACATCTCTAGTGGATCTTTTATGTCCCACGAGATTCAGTTCAGAGAGAAGTTGTAAGACATGGCCTGCATGCAACTTGTAAACAATAAATTGTTTACATTTACAATAATTGTTAATAATAATCACAATAATTGTTTACATTTAGATTCTGTTTTTGTGATATCCGGAATAAGAGAAAATACAAGAAGAAGGCTGATAACACTTACCAAGACCTTGACAGGACTAGATTGAATAATATCCAAACATTTCTGACCTGAACAAACTAAGGTACTAATATTGAACTTGCCATAAACTTACAGAAAATTCTGGCAAGTTGTTTTCAAATGTCTGTTCTCCTTCCTCTAAAAAACTGCAAGCAGATGTTTTGAGGACACGTGAAAAAACTTCAATCTGTTGACAAGCTGTTGATACACTGGTGATTTCTCCTTGATAACCAGCATCAGAAATCAGCTGGAAAAAATAGTAACATACATTCTATTCTCACTACCTACAATACACATGGATATACAATGAGATATGGAGAGGTGAAAATGGTCACTGTCCAAAGGTGTGGACAGCAGTATATTCACATGCATTGAAGGCAGTGCACCAAATCATGCCTGGGGGAGGGGGGGGGGGTGGGGGGTGGATGGTGGGTTGCTGACCACCCTCTAAGATGTTTTATACAAATGCACACAATAGGAAGAATGGTGGTAATGTATACAATGCTAGGAATTGTGGGCTATCTTTTGTTATGAAATATTCTTGCTTTATTTCCAGCACTGAAAATAAATGCAATCAAATGAGGAGGTAGCAGGACCAAGAGGTTAGAGTGCTGGATTTACAGCTACTTAGTTCGGCACATGTAATAAGAAAACTTTTGGAAAGATTAAGTAGTTTTTATTTGAAATATGAGACATTTTAATTAATGTGATACGTGGGAATATTTATCTTTTTTAATATCAAAAAAACATTCTAGCAGCCAAGTACATCTGTTGAGCACTTAGTCTATTTTCCAATTTATGACACAGTATACATGTACAGTAGACTTTTGAGAAAAAAGCATTATTTTGATGAGGCAACAAAACTGTTCCATAAATTGGGAGAGCTGGTATAGCCCTGATCAATGTTCACTGTTGGTTGCCAAACATGAATGTTTGTAGCCTTGCAAATCCTGTCTGAAATGAAGGCAAGTGGTTTTCCTGGCCAATAATTCTTTTTAGCTACTGCTAAAATTAAATTGCTACTGTTAAATTCTGCTTTAACTACTGCTTTTGTGTGTTGATCATCAAATTATTACCTTGATGGTAAAGTTAAGCATCAGGCAGTCAGGATGTTGTTCAGCTAGTTTATAAAACATAGATCTCCATGTCTGATGAACAATCATATCTTCCAACCAAGATGGAGTCTAATAAAATTATACCACGAGAATGGAACATTAAAACAAAGTTAATCAGTCTTCTTTGCAGTAAATAAAAACATATATTAATATAGCTTGACTGGAAAAATTCATTTTCTATAAAATACAGTCGAAGCTCTCGTTGCAAACACTCTCGTACGCAACAAGCTCTAGTTATGACCACCTTTGTGAAACTCCATTTGAGCTGTGACATGAACTTTGTAATGAAAACTTCTCACAAGTGACCCCTCCCTTAAGCAACCACGAACCCTTTTGAGATTACCCAACTTAACTTTTCCTTTGTTTTTAAGCTCTGATAAGCAACTGCTGAGAGACTTATTCATATCAATCAACACTTAAATGAAACTGCAAATTGCGCTAATGGTTCGTTGATAAAGATCTTGGGTTATTTTGATTTTGGAAATTAGACGTAAAGTTTAGCCATGTCTATATCAGAAATAAAGACACTCGATCATCTAACACTAACTGCTATTGTTTTTTTAATGAATTTTTGATGTGTTTCTGAGGCTCTCCTAAGCGGCCACCCTCCACTGTTTTACCATGCGGTCGCTTATAAGGGTTCTTCGCGTAAGCAACCCGCTCTAGTTGTGACCACTTTTTCGAATTTCCGAGGTGGTTGCTTGCAAGAGCTTTGACTGTATAATAATAAATTAAAGGTAAAAAACATATAGTACAGGCCCCGGTTGCTCACATGTTGGATAGTGCTATCTACCGGATAAATCACTATCCAGTGGATAAGCATTAGGAAAACCAATAGCCTTATCTACTGGATAGAGATTTATCCAGTAGATAGCGTCATTCCCCTTTTTGAATAACTGGGGCCAGGTCTTAGTCTGCAAGTAAGCTCTTCATTTCAACCCTCCAAGTTAAAGTGTTTGCTTGGTCACCATTTGGCAACCAACTCTTTTGGTTTAGGGAGACTTTTTTACAAATCAAGTCACCAGCTCCAAAATTTTAGGCACCATGGCGACCAAAATGGTCCCGACTTGGAGGGTTGCATTTGGAAAGCAACAAAGTCAAGTTTAAGTGACATGATAAACATTATCTTGCTCAGTCCGAATATTTAAGAAATTGAAGACTAACAATGTTGACAGGATGATGGATGATAAATTTACCTCTCCTTCTGCAGAAAAGATGGAGTCAGCTTTCTTTGGGTCAAAATGCTTGATAATAAGAGTTTCAAGGTGGTTTTCTACCATCTGCTCAACATCAGGTACTTTGGCTCCTGTTCCAATAAACAGTTCAATGTGTCAGTTGCAAACACAGTTGGGCCAAACTAAAGTGGCCAATTTTCACAGTCAGCATAGACTGAGGTGACCATGATGATCAGCAGATAGGAAAAGGTAACATCATTTTAATATTAGTATTATTAATAAATTATTGCAGTACAAATGAAGAACTTTGACTGTTCTTGGTTTGCAAACACCTGACAAGGTGGCCATGTTGGTGGTCAATAAACATTTGTTTGTAGAATTTAAATAAAAATTGAGTTTGGTTCCAAGAGGAGAGAAACGCTTTTGTTCTTGATCACCAACATGGATTGTTACGACGTCAGATTAAAACCAGCAATAAATGTGATCAATAAGGAGTTAATGTATCATTGAGGGAAAAATTAGATTGACATTGAGATAGCTCATGAATGGAGGCTTCTGAATTTTTTTATTTTCCTTTGTTTTTAGCTTGTTTTATTAAACTTACCAAATTCAATGGACAAAAATATAAAAATATTTGAACTGGAAACTTCTGCTTAAAAGCTCTGCCCCACTAATAGGCCCATCTACTTGTAAACAAAAAATACATCTGGCTATGAGCCTTCCCCCCCCCCCCCCCACCCCCCGGTCTAGCTTGTATTGAAATAAAATGGGTTGTTATGCTGTTTTGAAGCTTAAAAAAGCAAGTAACTTCAAAGAGTATTGTGATCAGCACTGCTATGCAACTTGTTTTGAAAAGCTTTTTTAGTCCAGTTATTAACCTCGCTGTTTATATAAAGCCTTCCTAAAACCCCTTCCAAAGTTGTATAAGTTTAGGGCTTATAAGCAGAAGTTTACGGAATTTGTCATACACAAAAACATTTGAAGCTTTGGCATAAAAAGCATGCAAGGCTACCTTCAAATATAATGATAATTTTATTTATCAAAAAGGGAAGAAAAAACAAAAAAGAATGCATTTTACCTGTTACAATCAACCAGTTGGCAAGGAGATTTGTACTCTGAGCTATTCCAGAATAATTCTCCGATAAAAGCGTTACCATTTCTTCAGGAATTCCTCCTGCGTGGTAATACCTGTATAAGAGGTTGATTGTTTCATAATATCAACAAAATTTACTTTGGAGATATAGTGAATTATCCCTTTAAGCCCCAATATCCACATATAAACTCTCCATACTGATCTCCATACATTTCTTTAAAGAATTAGTTGAGAGACTTTGATAACAGATCAAAGCATTTTCTTTTTAGTGATCATTTTATTAATTCTCATTACCATTTCTCTTGGCAACATATGGATATTGTTAGGAGAAAATTGACAATGGTCACTATTCGGACTTAAAGGGTTAAGATACTGAGACAAAGCAAGGGATTGCATTACAATGACCATATCAACACAGTCAAACCCCCATAATACTGACACTTTGGGGACCATAGAAAGTGTCTGTATTAACTGCGGTTGAATTTAGAGAAAACGTAAGGGCTTTCTTTCCTAGGGACCAAGCAAGCTGTCCGCACTAATAAAGTGTCCGAATTAAGCGGGTGTCCCTAAAGAGGAGTGTGACCGTACCGCACAGACAGACTTGGTAAAAAATCTTAGCATTTGTATACTGTAGTTTCAAAAGCTCCGGCTACGTGTAGTTGACTTGAAAAAAGGAAAAGGTATAGTAGTTTAGTGGTCTTGACAGCTGGACAGTCAGTATGGAATTTCAATTATTTAAAAACCAGACAGACAACAAAATATACTATACACCACTGACCTTCTAATGTTGTTAAAAATATCTGGCTCCATGATAAAATCTTTTGCTGCAAAGTTCTGCATACACTCTTGTATAATAACTTCATTGTCTCTCCTTTCGTCCGATGGGCTTAACTAAGAGCAATAAACAAAGAGATGTCAGCTAACTATGACACAATTTTCTTCACAGGAATGCATGGTCAAATGACTTATTCATAAATAAGCTTGGATTTCATATGCACAGAAAACCACAGACTATCGTGGAATGTTTCCCAACCATTCAAGATTTTGCTGATGTGACAAGAAAACCCAAGCGTTTGTCCCAGATGCCATTTGAATTTGTAAGAAGATAGCCCTGAGCCATGCAGTTGGAGGATTGTAACTGTGCAAAAACAATAATCGCCCATAGTTCACAAAATCCCACAATCCAGTCTGCCTAGTCTGTCTTTTTAATCTGGCCGGCCAGCCGACCCGCAATCCAGTCCTTCCAGTCTGTCCAGTCCTCAAGTCCATCGGTCGGTCCATCCATCCATCTGTCCGTCTGTCCATCCATCTGTTCATCCATCAGTTATATTTTATACACTTTTTTAAACTCATAGAGTAGTAATAAGTAATCAAAAATACTAAAATGCTGCCAAAATGATAGTCACGGGTAAGAGTTCAAAAAAATTTTGAAACTAACATTAAAAGACAACATTTACAAATCTTAATTATGGCTGGTCCGTCCAGTCCGTCTGTCCATCCTTCTTTGCATCTGTTCTTGATAATTTATAACACTTTCTTAAACTCATAGAGTAGTAATAAGTAATCAAAAACCCATGCATCCGTCCATCCCTCTGCCTGTCTGTCCGTCCATCCTTTTTCCCTTATAAATTAAAATGGCATCCGGAAAAGACCATTAGATCTTTTTGACATGCTGATAAAATCCTGGAAGATTGGGAAACAGTGAAATCCCTGATCATGGAGGACTTTCCTGATATAGAAACTGACTAAGTGTGTAACTGTATCGCTTCTGTCGTCTGTAGTCCCTAGTTCCATAGTCAGTGAATTTGAAATTGATTAAGTGTTTAAACTAACTGCTACCTCAGTCTGTAGCCCTGAAGTAGTTGACTGTGAATTTAGACAAGTTTTAAAATAAACAGCTAAATGTTTACTAGAATGGCTACTATATTTTAACTTTGTGGCTATTCATATGGGATCTGTATACCGAATTGTATTCACTATTCATATGGGATTCTTTCTACAGACATAAATTTGTGGCCATAGTTTATTTGTAAGGTTTTGCTCTGCTCAACAAATGTTCATGAAAGTATAAGTCTCTTCAATTTTTAAGAAAAAATTCAGAGTAACAAGAGAGTGTAGAATGAAGACCTACGCTCTGGGTTTGAGTACCCAAACCACTAGACTACTGACTACTGTTCGCTGCTGATGAAGGGTTTGATTTAAACCAAAATAGCAACAACCCAAACTCTGAGTGGAAGCTTACTGTTTCGAGTCAGTGTTCAACCCTAATCACTATTCTCAGTGCTTAACCCTTATCACTATTCTCAGGGCTTTAACCCGAGTTATGGTCAGTGCTTAACCCGAATCACTATTTTAAGAACAATCCTGTATGAACAGCAAATAGGTTCCGTACGAATATCCACTTTGTTATACTTTAAACTTGCTTTGTTGGGATTTGTGGATTAAATGAGGTATACGTAAGCTGAGTATGATCGGCCAGGCGAACGTAGTCTTGAATAGGACTGTTGTTGCTGACAGTGACAATCAGCAACAACAGTCCTATTCAGGACTAAGTTCACCTCCCTTTGAAGAGTAAGGCGCAATAAAGATATACTATACTATACTACCCGGACAATCATACTCAGCCTACTTATGAAATGACTCGTGGGTTTAGACCTTTCACAGTAAAATGAGGTACATTACATGTACAGTGTGCTTGTTTCGCTTCACTGCACTGCGGACCGCAGACCGCGGTAGCAGGAGTTGTTGGGGAATTTTTCAGTGCCGGGTATTCTGAGGTTTAGCCTTTTGATGAAGAACAACAGGTAAGAAAAGAGGAAATATGTTACAGAAAATTAACTCACGGCGGCTTCATCCCATCCAACATCTTCTCCATAATCATCCATCCTGACTAGAGCTCAAATAATAAATTATCGTGAATCAAGCTTTGTATAAATTAAAAAGGACCTTTCAGTTGAAATTAAGGCGGAAAACCCTCCGCACTGTTTGCCGCCATGTTGAATTTCTGACAGCGGTCTTCTTTCTCAATCGACTTGTCTTTGTGTGCATTCACACGAAAAAATCTCCCAGCTTGCCCTCAGAGCAGAACCCGCCATTTTTGTACGTCAACAGCATAGCCTAATTGCATAATTACGCCTATATTGACCAATCAGAAGCAAGCATTGCGTAAGATTCTGGACTTTGCTCGTTGAGTCCGGGCTTATGTAAAGTTTGCGTATTGGGCCTGTGTATCAGTTTTGTGGGAGTAGGTTTCGTAGTTCCTGAAAAGTTCACATCTGTTGTTTTGATAGAAAGTCTATTCTACAAAGATTAGGTGCAATTATGAAATTTTGGTCATCAGAATATATTTTCAAGTAAGTATATAAGAGGTACAGTTTTATTTCAGCAGGTTTCATAGATGTTCTCACGTGCTCTCTGAATATTCACGTGTCATATATCGGTGCAAGCTTATGTATCAGCTAAACTGTTTAAAAACTTTACGCTTTTCTTTTTATCGGAAGCCCAAATCCCTGAATAAAGGTCCAGACGATCTGGAAGGGAGAGAACTCTGCGATTTGCAATTTTCACTTTTCAACTTTCCTTGTCTAAAATAGATCAAAGTGCTAGCCCTACGTTTATAATCTGTAAAACTCGGGTTAAAACTTAGTCGATATCAATATCATAGAAACGATCTCAGGCCAGCGTGAAAAAGTTGAAAGGGAGGTATAGACCTTTCCCAAAACATTTTAAGGTTAAAAGAACTCATCATCCTTCTTTTCAAACGAGGGAATGATGAAGTGAGGCCAAGTTTAATACTCCCCCAAAAATGCAAGTCGTTCATAGAGTTACGTAACGCCGTAGTAAGCACAGGTCTTAAGCGTAAACCTTGTTCTGTAAGATCTTTCTTTAGTTTACGGTCGATTTTGAAAACTGTTGTACAGCTCGATGAACAATCTTGTCAGTTGCTTTCAGCAAATTCCAAGGTGAATTTCTTGCACTTCCAAAGTTTTGCTCAAGTATTGTTTTCAGTTTCCGTTGGCACAACTGTTATACCTGGGAGAAACTGGAAACAGTGATTACTGAGTGAAAAAATATGGGGGAGGGGGCAAACAAGATATATTCGGTAACAATGTTTTTTCATAAACAAAAAAAAGGAGATTACATGACCTTGCAGAGGTACAAAATTTCTTTTCAAGTGTTTTCATTCATTTTAACACAAGGAGAAATAATATTTTTATATCTCCAAGGTGACCTGCAAAGTTCTTTTTATTATATAAACACCATTGAAAAAACCAGAGCATTTTACTTGAATACTTTTTTGTTGCAAAAGTTTTGATTTATTATGTAACCATAGCATCAATGGTCTTTCATGTGTGAATATACGTCATGTTTTCATATAAAAGCTCACGTGGTATTTCATTGGTGTTTATATAATAAGATGTTTTCTTTAAGTATTGTTGGTTTTTACATGATGTCACTAAAATTCAAACTACAAAATTACCGATCCTACTGAGAATTTACTTTCATTATGTATTAGAACAACTGAGAACTAATTTTAATACAAATTTTCGCTTCAAAAGGGTTCTTGGTTTTGTGATAGAGTATGCTTGAATTTCTAATTCATTGCATGACGTGGCATTTACATGAAGGCCGAGAGAGCTGTCATTTAGGTTAAAAAAGTGACTTATTATGGGGAATTTTACCATCTAAACAGTTGATGTATTAAAAAAAGTATTACTTTAATGTTTGTGAGTTCCTCGAGGGATAAATTCACGCTTTTGTACCAAAACTCGGTAACAGATGTTTTGTTAGTTTCCGTCTGCCATGTTGGTGCCCATCCAGGTGGGCATCAGCATGGCGTCTCCATACAAATCTCTTTAAATTTGGGTAAAACATTTCTTCGGATATCTCGTATACAGAATATTCTTCTGGCCTGAATCTTGGCGAGGTTCTTTTTATATTTACCTCCTTTCAATTCCCAGATTCCGAACGTTATCTATTGAACGGTTTTGATTTTGATTTTGATCTATTTTGAATGGCGTAACACTGAAAACAAGCAATACTGGTATAATCAGCAATGAATCAGATCTTGAATGGAAAAGAATATACTATGCACTTGAGGTCAAACAAAACTGCTAGTGGTTGCAACATGTACAGTCATAGCCAATTGGCACTCAACTTTATATAGTCTTCATAGACCACAGTATTGCAGTTTTCAAAACTTAGTTTCTCTTGCTACATTTTAGTCACTGTTGGGAGCGGGTCACACAAGCTGTTTGGAGAAAGTATCCCAATGATCTAAATCCAAATGTCAAAACCATGGATGTGCTGGATCGGCATGTGGATGAACATGGAAGACTTCATACTACAAGACTCGTTGGCACTGAAGGATTCCTGCCCTCATGGGTCTGTAGCATGATTGGAATTAACAATACTTGTTATGCCTATGAACATTCTGTTGTTGATCCAGAGAAGAAAACCATGATAATGGGGAGTCGGAATATGACTTTGTCAGGCTGGGTGGATGTGGAGGAAACACTGACTTATTCTCAGCATGAAGATGATGAGAAGTGAGTAGTCAAAATGCTAAGACTGTGTTTAAATAATTGTTCCATTTTGTCAGACAATTTCCATAGGTGAAAAGATAGTGGGGATGCAGCCAGGACTAATTGTATTACAATGCTCAAAATGTTCTCTGGCTAAAAATGTTTTAAAAATTATACAAGCTTTTGACCGCCTCAATTACGGTCTTCAATGGGCAAAATGACTTTGCCCTTTGAAGACCGTAGTTGAGGTGGGCAAAAGCCTGTGTGTTTTTTAAACTTTTTTTGACAGAGAACGTTTTCAACATTTAATTTCCATAGTGCCTTGATTCTTAGTAATTGTACAGTCAAACCTCCATGTGTGACCACCTCTTGTAAGCGACTGCCTCCCATAAGCAACCACCAATCCAAAACACCAAAATTTTCCGAGTCAAAGCCTTGCAGGTTGTAACCTCTAGTAAACGACCCCCTTCTGTAAGTGAGCCTCTACCACTTTTTGGGCCTGACGGCTAATCATTTTCAATTTTTTTTACCTCTTGTTAGCAACCACTCAACACATTCTCTGATTTCTCTTTTCGCTGTGTGCACTATGTTACTAAGAATATACGAAGACCTTTTATAGTGACAACATGGAACTACATGTACACATATCCTGACTTAGACATTGCATGCAGTGTATTATCTTCCGTAAAGTAGAAGTGCCTGGACCTCTTCTTGGAAGAGAGCCCCTGCAGTTCAATTCTTGTAAACGACCACTTCCCATAAGCGACCACTCAGTCTGCAACTTGGGTGGCCGCTTATGGGAGTTTTGACTGAATTAAACAACTGACCCTGGCCCTGGGTTTTTAATATATGTTGTCGTTAATTTTTTATCTCAGGTAATTTTTGTTTTTCTTTTGTTTTTGAGTATGGTATTGTATGATAATAAAGTTGAAACAAAAGAAGAATAAAATTACCTGGGATGAAAAATTAACTATAACATATATATATGTCTGTTTGGGGGAGAAATAGCACAGTCATGGCAAAGAGAAAGTGAAACAATATTTTGATGACTGTGTTAATGATAGAAACCATTAAGTTATACCATTTCTAGTTCACTGTTATGGACACTTCACCCATATCTATGACCATGAATACAGTCTAACTGTCTCTTACCCCCAAGAAGTCGATAGACTACTGGTTATGGCTCAATAATACCGATAACACATTTTGGCAAACATGGTCCTAAAAACTTTTTTGTTGATAGTTAATATTTATGTAAACTTGCTCTCTTTGGCTTCATTTCATTGGATATATGGAATAATATTCAAAAGAGAATTTAGCTTGAATGAGGCAACAACTGCCAATTAACATAAACACAAAAGAAGATGGTTTAAGGGATCAGGATAAAAAGAGTGTTGTTAACTGACATCATCATCATCTCCCACTATTACTGTATTTTTTGTCGGAGTGCTACACAAGGGGTAGCATTACATGTGAACAGTTTCTTTTGCTTGATTGCAGTTGCTAAAACAGTTTTACACTACACCTTAAACATTATAAGTCAAATTGTTTTTATTGAATTTTACCTCAAGTATCCTCTAATATAAATGATGTTGAACCTTTGTGGTACAAATTATATTTGAAAAAAAAATTAAGGATCCAATGACAATTCCTTGACATTATTTACAATTTTTTTTCCAGGACCAGACTAACTCAGGATGCTGTAATAAAAGTGTTTAGGATCAGCTTCAAAGATTACTGTGAAAGTCTTATTAGGTCCACAATGGCTAATAATGCATCAAAGGTAAAAAGCTAAATGGTTCCATTGTTCACCTATAAACCCCTGAGATTGCAAAGGAAGTCCCTTTACAGTTTTTACAGAAACTTAAGGAAAGCTGTAGCTAGCATGTACTAGCCTAAGATTCATTTTAACTAGACTGAAAAACAAAAAATGTTATTTTGTTAATGAATTACACCTGCCCATTAGTTAATTAATAACTTGCTTCATCAATACATTGTGCAATATTAATGTAATAATTTCACTTTGAGACCTTTAGAGGCAAGAATTTATTTTTCAAAAAATTACAAAAGTGAAATCGTATGATAAGAATCTTGCTTTTGATGTTTGTTTGCAGGGCAGACAAGCAATGGAAATGGTGATTTCCAAAATCAACAGAGAGGTTCAAGATTTGGCTTCTAATATTGAACAAGCTACGAGTAGACTGAACTCTGAATTGGAACACGCAACAAGCATATTGAACACGGAATTTGAACAGGCCAAACAGGGACTTGAACAGGCTAGTTTGTTTCCACAAGCCTTTTGTGAAGGTTCCTCATCAAAACCTTCAAGCTGATGTTAGTTTTTCAATAGACATGTATTAAATGTTTGATGGTGTTCAATTCTAGCGGGACATAGTGATGTTCCTAGGACAGTGTCAAGCACATTCAAGTTGCGTACTGATGTGAGATGCAAGATTTGACTGAGCTGTTAAAATTTGTCAAGTTGTTCAAGGTTTATTACGGGTATCCTTCTAAAGGTATACGTTACAATGGAATGTGTCAGGACTGCACTTACGCTATTTGCTGATGTGATGTGCAAGCTACAAGGGAATGCATCACATTTAACTAAGCATTTAAAGGATAATTTTTATCAGCAGCCTTCTGAAGGCCTGCATTTACCAAGGAGTTACCTGACATCAAATAGAAGAGAGAATCAAAGTCATTGACTTATACAAGTTATAAAATCTGCAATGATGGATTAGTTGTAGATTGTAAAGTGGTCTCCATCAAGATTGCCGGACATAACTAAACAGAGTGCATGGAATAAGCTCCCAAGTCATTCCCGATCAAACTTCGAATTATCCATTATTATTATTCACAGGGTTTTCCTTTTCAGCCTGCAACTAGTGACATTTGTCCCTTGTGAAGAGGCCCGTTGCTGGTAACTAAGCAACGCCTTGCCGTCTTTGGCACTCAAATGTGCCTTGTGCATGAAGATTGTCTTCGCCTGCTAAAGGAAATTCACCAGCTGCTTGGTTTGAAAAGGAAAACCCTGTATTCACAATCATACAAGGCCAATTTGAAGGAGAGTCAAGCAATTTATCAGATTAAAGAGTCACCTGGAATCTTTGACTTATTACTCTCCCCCACCCCAAATGATAGAGACAGGACTCCTCAGGAAAATCCTGATACAAGACACTCTTATTTACTACAAAATGCATTTTCAAGGTGTCAATGTAGAGAACATGTTATTTATTTTAACTGGACCAATGTGAAGGTGCTATAACTTAACATTGCTTTTCTCTTGCTTAATTTGCATATGGCATAGATCATGTCATAATTGAATAATTAAAAGGTATCTTTAAATTTTTACTGTATCTTTATACATGTACAGGTCTGTTACTGATTAAAAGCAAGAATTTTGTAGTTGTTTAATTATGCTTGGTTGTCATGTTTGTTTTGAAGACGAACAGCATAAATTTTACTGTTAATTTCTACAGTCAATTGTGTCTGCCATTAGGTTTGTAAATAAACCTCTGTTAGAATGTAGCCTGCAGAGTGGCTTTTGTGAGATATGCGACCACGATGGAACTATAGCCAGAAAAGCCATTTTAATTCTGTCTCCTTTTGCAGCAAGGCCACTCAGGCCCAAGTCACTCAATGGTTTCTGTTTTGTGACTCACCCATTCCAGTGTTATAGCCATTGAACAGAAATTTAAAGGACAAGTGAGCTTCTCATTTACTCCTGTTCGGGATTCCTACATCAAGAGGATACCGGTGCTGACGGAATCTCTCCACGCCTATTGAAACTTGCTGACCCAGCAATTCTCAGTTCTCTCACAAAATTTATTAATCGATGCATCACTGGTAGTTCCTGGCCTACAAACTGGAAAACTTCCATTATTTCTCCGATCTATAAAAAAGATAGCGAGACTCTAAAATCTAATTACCGTCCTGTATCTGTGTTATCGGCTGTTTTAAAGATAGCTGAAAGAGTAATCTTTGATCAGCTATACGAGTTTTCCCTTCATTTCCTCAGCGGGAATTTATCTGGTTTTCTGAAAGGACATTCATGCACAACAGCCCTCCTCAAAACATGCGCAGATATTAGAGCAAATTTAGACTCTAGCGAGCACTCTGCAGCAATTACCATAGACCTCTCCAAAGCATTTGACTCTATTAACCATAATTTGCTTCTTGCAAAGCTGTCAGTGTACGGTGTAACTGAAGACGCCCTACAACTTCTACGTTCTTACTTGACTGACCGAAAGCAACATGTCAAGATAGACGGTAACCTGTCAGATTGGCAAATTATGAAGTGTGGAGTTCCTCAAGGTTCAATCTTGGGCCCCTTTCTCTTCAATATATACATGAATGATGCGAATTTTTCAGATATTTTGTGCTCCTTAAGATTCTATGCTGATGACACCACGGGGTACTCTTCAAGCCCTTGTCCATCCACCTTGCAAATAAATCTACAAAACAACCTTGATCTACTCGTTTCCTGGTTTTGTAAGAACTTCCTGGCGATTAACCATAGTAAATCTCAATCCATCGTCTTCAATAGAGCAACTCTACCAACGCCCTTTGTTATTGACAGCAATGAACTGGATTACATCCCACAGATCAAGCTCCTTGGTGTAATTATCGACAATTCACTCTCTTTTAAAGCACATATTAAAGAAATTTACCGGAAAGTGAACACAAAAGTTTCAATTCTTCTTCGCATTCGTAAAATTATATCCTCAGATATTATGATTAAACTGTACAAAGCATTTATTCTGCCTCACTTTGAATACGCATCACCATTGTTCATAGGTCAAAGTAAAGGTTTGTCTGCAAAACTGGAGTCAACCAACGCATTTGCCCTTAGGACTCTTCTTAGCTACTCTAAATCGACTGCTTATGAAGAGCTACTTAAAACTGTACATATCAAAAGCTTGGAACATCGACGCATAGAACAAGCACTGATACTCGTATACAATAGCATTTATAACCAGGCACCGAACTAAATTCGGGAAATGTTTTTACTGCGAAGCAATGGTTACAGCTTACGGGGCCATCTTAAGGTTGTTCTTCCAAGACCGACCTCATCTTATATGCAACATCCTTTCACGTACCAGGCTGGCAAACAATGGAACAATCTACCAGACAAAATAAGGATGTCGGAGTCCCTCTCTATTTTTAGGAAAAACTTACAAAACATACAGTTGTCTTCATCGTATGACTGCAACTGTGTATTTTGTAAATAGACAATCTGATTACCAATATTTTCTCTTTTTAAATTTTTTTTTTTTTTTTTAGTTGATTTAATTTCTTTATTTCTTGTTTTTATTCATCACTTGTACATGTACATTATGTAAATTATCACGTTGTAATTTTTATGGCACATTTGCATTTAAATGAGCTATCGCTCATATGCGATATGTGGTTAAATAAAATTACTTACTTACTTACTTACTTACTTACTCCAGGAGGTCTCGGAGAGTATTTTGGCTCACGATAAGCACTGTAATCAATGATTAATAGGTTAATGTTATTTGTAAATTACAACTGCAATACGTTGAGGTTTTATTATTTTCCTTCCACTATCGTCAGTAAAGGACTGTTCCTCCAAAAAATTCATCACTTCTTTAAACAACATTTTATCCACTGTGCCTCTAAAATCTTGGCAGTGGGTTAAGAAGTCCAGGAGAAGACCCCCTGCTGTAGACGAGTGATCAAAACAGCTGGTTATATCTGCATCAAAGCTGCATTTCTTTAATTCTTCATAGTTCCAGTTGTTCCTCTTAGAAATGCTCTCAAGATCCACTTCGGTGTAAAACTTGTCAGTCGAACCCAAGTTGATTTTACCTTTCAATTTTCTTGCCAACTTTGGGAAGAAAGACTCTTCGGGAACTAAAGTACAGAAGATGGCTCCACCTGAGGCAAGTCTTGCGTAACAGTTTCTTAGAACTTGTTCAGCATCCATGTAGTACAGCGATGCCACGAAATGAATGAGGTCAAACTGTTGGACCTGAGGGCTAGACTCCATGAATTTTTCTAAGGTCATCTCATGCCACTCGAAGGTAGCCTTTCCCTCGAGTGTCTTGGGAAACGGTGAAACACGCGATCTGAATCTCGCCATTAATTCAACATCAGGCTCTACAATGGTGGCGTGTATCTTAGAACATCCTATCGCCGATAAAACGACATCCAAAATTCTTAAATCAATTCGCCCATCACCACTACCAACTCCAAGAACACGAAACAACGGGGGAGCATTCCGGCCACCTTTGAACATATTTGTCATGACGTGGGCTGCCATCTCGTCAACGAAGTCAAACATCTTTTCGACTGCTTTCAAGGAAACTGAACTTTGAAAAGCTTCCATTGTAGCAAAGTAGTGGCCTTCTTTTGCGAGAATCGCAGCCATTTTTCACTGGACAGTGGGTTTTTAGATTGGTCGTGACTAGAATGGATACTCCAAAATCAGGTATCCGCTTGGAGACTGGAACTGAATAAAATTATTTTTCGGCAAATCGCTCCGACTCTTTACGACCTTGTTGTGATGAAACACTAAGTATACAAAGACTGAAGAAGGCAAAGATGAGAATGGTTACTCCAAAATATGGATCAAAGCCTACATAGAGGTTAGTTGTTTTTCACGTTCTTTGTAAGAATTTAGTGCAAGGAGCAAACAATGTCTGTTACAGTACCACTACCGCGACTGCCGTGTAAAGCTTATTCATAGCAAAGTATCTGTTTGGATAGCTCAGAATAAGGTGGATACTTCAGAATAAGAATGGCCAAAATATGGAAGTTTTGGCCATCTGGATTATTATTACTGAACTTCCCAATATAAACATGATTGTTACGTTTACAAAGAGGGTACAAATACAGTTAAGGTCAGTTAACCATCTTGTAATTTTATGGGTTAGTTGATTCCAAGTGTTAACAATAGTAAAAAACACATAAGGGACCTGTCATTTATTAGAGGCGGGGGAGGGCTGGTGCAATTGGGGGGAGGGTCATTAAATTTTATGTAGCCAAAAAGGGGAGGGTCACCAAAAATTTAAGCTGGGCTTTGGGGAGGGCCATACCATTTTTAGCAAACATTGCTGTTCACTTAAAATAAAAATAAATCAACAAATAAAATATATTATTTAACAAACAAGTCCCTTGCACATTAAGCATTTTAAACTTTCATAATGATCAACCTGAACTACCCAACAACCCTACATGTACGTCTTTTTCTTGATTTGTTTTTCAACAGCAACACACTGCGAAACATGTCTTTGCATTGATCAAGTTTCTCATTAAGATATTTCAATTCACTGTTTACTCTTTTTTTAGCTTCATCAAGCCTTGTAATAACAGCTTCATCAAATGATTTAGAATACTCTTCTCCTCGTATAAAATTACCAGTCTTTGAGTGAAACAGGGTGTTAAGGTGGGCTTTAATGTGTCTATCCATATCTAATATGTTCTCTAGTAACTCACTGAGCTTCATAATGTTTGCCCTCAGTATTAACTAATCAGCTGGGACAAGAACATAATCGGTCGTGTAAAATTTTCCAGCAACACCAGGATTGTTCGTGCTCAATATTGCTTCAATGCATGAGGTGATCTTAGATACCTGTTCCTGAATGTCGTATTGGTGCCTCCCTTCATCACAAAGTAAAAGTTGATCTCTTTTAATAATCGCTGTCATATCTTTTAGCGTGGGGAGGGTCATAACTATTTTGGGCCATACAAGGGGGAGGGTTACATTTTTTTCTGCAGGAAATTGGGGGAGGGTATAAAAAAAATTCACCTGGGATAAAGAATTGCACCAGCCCTGCCCCCACCCTCTAATAAATGACAGGTCCCTAATTTACTTCAGGTCATACTTCTTGTAGCTTGGTGATCACTATTACAAGCTCAAGTTTCTAAAAAAAAAATGGTCCTGCAGATTGTATTAGTGTAGTGTCTCTGTATAGCTCTGAAATAGGACCTGGAGCCTACAGTGGCAGATCGGAACCTTCAGATAAGAAGAGGGGTGGGGCAGGGGGGGGGGGAGGATTCTCACCAGACCTTAAGGTGGCGGGAAGGAACCACTCATTCAGACCTTAAGGTACAGAGGAGCTCAATCTAGAAAAGAATTTTCTTGGCACTGTTGTCCTCAATTTGATCTAGAAATATGGAGGGCCGGGGACCTCCCTAGATCTACTGCTGGCATCTGTCAGCCCGCCCATGTTCACCTGCTATCTTTTTACATTTACCGGTAGGACATATTTTGTTTATTGTCATACATTCTCTTATAAATTCAAAGTCCAACAAACTCCCTCAGAGTTTGGGCTACCTGTGGATGGGGCTGACATTTCATGACAGGATGGACAATAAAGGGACTACATTTTCAACACCTTCAATGTGACTGGAAATTACAAAGGTTCACACAGCAGATTCAGGAATACAAAATGACTAACTTGGAATCACATAGTTTACATTTGCCAAAAGTAGCTAACGTTGGGCCTTTTGGTCATAGAAAAGACTGTAAAAGGATTTGGGTTCTGGTTGGCAAATTGTGCCAGATACCCAGCGCACCAAAAGGTTGACCCGAGTATCCCACAGGTTGTGAGGGTCACTTTGGTTTTTATAATCTCATAAAGTACCCATTCTTCTCACACTAAACTAAACAGCAACTTACCACTTAAAAGTGAAAAAAAATCAACCATAATATAATATAAGAAAACAGAAATAGTTTATGTTGAGCCATAAATTTAACAACTGTCTGCTATCCCTGGGGGGGGGGGGTACTCCCTTATATGGCCTCCATGGGGATGTGCCGCTGGACAGGGTATGGTTTTCGTCCTCTCTGTCCTGAACAGAGTATATAGTTTGGCACAAGTTATAAATAAACAGGGTGTTTCATGCATGATCGATTTCATCTTAGTGCAAATGTTTGTAGATATTTAGTACGTCATCACCCAAAGCATTTACTGGAATAAATATAAATGTTATTGTTCTTGGCACCCTTGTCTAAATAAGATAAGTACAAGTTGACAGGTGTGCTTGATAACCTTGTCCCCATCTGAGGGAGTTGTCCTATCTGGGTACTAAAGTTGAGGGTGTTATCCTAAACAGGGTATGGGTTTCAAACCCTCAGCGGCTCACCTACACCCAAATATTGGCCCAGTACCCCTCCCACCCCCCTCCCCCCCTACACCGGGCTGCTATCTTATAAGCAAGCTTCGAATTAACTGAGCCATAATTACACAATGGTTGACTGTATTTGTACCCTATTTGTAAACGTAACAATCATGTTTATATTGGGAAGTTCAGTAATAATAATCCAGATGGCCAAAACTTCCATATTTTGGCCATTCTTATTCTGAAGTATCCACCTTATTCTGAGCTATCCAAACAGATACTTTGCTATGAATAAGCTTTACACGGCAGTCGCGGTAGTGGTACTGTAACAGACATTGTTTGCTCCTTGCACTAAATTCTTACAAAGAACGTGAAAAACAACTAACCTCTATGTAGGCTTTGATCCATATTTTGGAGTAACCATTCTCATCTTTGCCTTCTTCAGTCTTTGTATACTTAGTGTTTCATCACAACAAGGTCGTAAAGAGTCGGAGCGATTTGCCGAAAAATAATTTTATTCAGTTCCAGTCTCCAAGCGGATACCTGATTTTGGAGTATCCATTCTAGTCATAGCCTCCCCGCAGACGTCCTTTGGGGTTCGTTCGTCACGCATTCATGGGGGAGAAATGAATGCGTGACAGACGAACCCCAAAGGACGTCTGCGGGGAGGCTATTCTAGTCACGACCTTTTTAGATTGAAACGTACGAAGTGTTAAGCAGGCATTTTGTATGCGCATGCGTGAATATGGTCTGTTGAAGTGCATTCTCGTCCCCAGAGCCCGTCGTTTCTTGGTCACGTGGAATAAGCCGAGTGGCTCTGGGGACAAGATTGGTTGAAGTGCAATAAGAAGTCACAGAGGCATTTTCTCTGGGGAGACAATTTTCCACGGACGTAGAGGGAGGGTTAGTTTTCGGGTTTTCGATTAACAAGTCAGCGGTAGTAGATGAAGAGAGAGTTCCGGTTAAACGATTCATCTTCCTGTCGGGACCCTTCCGGTCGACTCGTGACCTTATTTACTTGTGTCAAATTTTCCCAATCTGGCGGAAAAACCAGACAAGTGAGATCAAGGTTTTCAAGATCGCTCATCCTCTATGGACGAGGTAAAGGAAAAAGAGATTGCATTTCTTCAAGGAAATTTTTACAATGTTCGTTTTTCAGAGAATTACTGTTTTGCAGTTCACAAAGGAGACGAGGAAAGTCTAAGTGATTTGATCCACAAATATCTTTCTGTGAATTCGATCTCGTTCATTCCTGAACATAAACAATACAGGGAGAGAATTGTTATTCAGTGATTACTTTCATGTATGAGGTAACCCTTACATAACTGTAATAAATCGCCATTTTAAGGTCAAAACTGAAAATCAGAATACTGAGACCTCAGGCTGATTTTCAGAAATATTTATGGTTCTGCTGGTGTTGTAGCTTCGCAGCACACAGCGTAATATCAATACAACTTTAACAGGTACTCCGGATTTTAAGTGATGATCGAAGAACATTTTAGGGTTTGAAATGTTCGATTCTGGGATTTTTTTGGTGGCTTGTTTTAAGGAGGAGCTAAAAATAATTTTTTTTTTTGGAGGAGAGGGGGGGGGGGAATCTGAAGATTCGTGGTAGTGCCTGCGTATCCCGCCTGCATAGTTATGCGAATTTTTTTTCTATTGTTTCTATTTGTTGTGTTATATCATTTAGTGCTTGATAAGTTTTAAGGCTAGGAAATTCTGTATGGGATGCCAGTTTGGGGTCAGTAGGCTCCTGTTGGGGGTTAATTTTTGGTCCATGGATTTTTTTGGGTATTATTGAAGGTCCTAGGGATTTTTTTTGGTTTTGATTTTTGCCCCAATTCAATCATCCCCGTCAATAGGAATCCGGAGTACCCCCCCCCCCCCCTGCCCCCACTCACCGGGATGCAACGTGGGTACAATATATATTCCCATACATCACCGCTGGGGACACCGCTGGCTGGTTAATAGAACACCGAAAACTCACCCTCCCCCTTTTAGCCTCCCCCGCAGGCGTTTTTAGGGGAGATCGGGAAGAAATACGATCTCCCCTAAAAACGCCTGCGGGGGAGGCTACCTCCCTCTACGCCCGTGGAAAATTGTCTCCGTTTTCTTTGAATGGTTCACCGCCTGGTTCACGTGCACTACCAGCATTTGCAGGCTGTTTTCTGGAGTTGAATGACCTATATTAGGTGTTACGTTCAACAAGTGTGTTCTTTTAGGTATCGAGGCATTTCTACGATGAAAGTCAGCTTATTGTAGCCTTTAAAAGGACAGTCTTTCCTTTCGTAAAACAGTACATCGAAGACAAGATGGCGGCTGAATTTTGTTAAGACCTATCATTTCGCGCACATTTTTTGAGCAGGGCCGGGTTGTTCAAAGCTGGGTTAAGATAACCCTGGGTTAGTGCGAAATTTGAACTCAGATATGAGAGCTTAAAAAGCAAATTTAGTTTAATTCTCTTTGCATACAATTTGATGATTGGATATTCTAAAAAGAATAGAGAAAATTATGCGACAAAGTGCTTTAGATAAAAAGATAAAGAAACCCGGATTAAAACTAAACCCATGGGTTGGGCCATGGTTCCAACTGGGCCCAGCAGGAAAAGGTCAGTATGATAATTTTTCGTTAAACAATTTTTCTATAGATATTTAATTCTTCTCAACAGTATAACGCTAAACTCGAACTTAATCGTTTCAGGAATACAGTGGTTAATTAAAGTGTCCATTTTGTCGTGAACAGGGACCGCGGAGGGGGAGGGGCTGGTAGGGCCGCGGCCCCACCACTTTTTTGCGCCCCCGCCCCCACTTTTTGCGCTAAAGGAAAAATAATTAAATTTAAAAAAAAAAGACTTGAAACAAGTTTTTTCCGTCTATATTCCGCTATATTCTCTGTATTTTCGTTAATTTCAAACGCCAGGCATTTTGTGGGGCTCCTGTGCTTTTCGCAGTAATTGTGCCCTTGGGCCGACTTGCCCCTTGATTAAACGCTATGGGCGCGATCCATTCAACCAACATTCAGACCGGTCCGACCGGGAAAAGAGGACCACCTCAAAAGGTGGTCCTGTTTTTTCGAAACTTTTCCGGTTGGACCGAACCGATCCATTGAGTTTTGGACCGAAATTTCCGGAAATTTTGGTTGAATGGATCGCGCCCTATGCCTTGGCCACCCCTTCGCTTCGTTCGGCAGCGTGTTTTGTACTTCCAGCTCCGGCAGAGTTTTTTATCAGTTTTATCAGACGAAATGAAGAAAATTACTAGCTTTTTCAAGCCAAACGAAGGTGAGTAGTTGTTTTGAGTTGATAAAAGTTTTATATTTTTTCTTTCTCCTTTCGAATCAATGAAATATTCGATGGCAAGAAGAATTACATTATTTGAACAGTGAACGGCCATAGTTAGAAATTTTTCAGATCACGTCAGTGTAGTATTTTCTATACTAAAATTGTAATCCCGTCTTTTCTTGCATTGAATCTGAACTGACCGTGTATGTTGGTCGTTTATTAGAGTTATCTGGGACTTCGTCAAAGTCTGTAAGCTCTGCAGAAAAGACGACAACTACTTGCAGTGAAAATGATGAGTTTGAGTTTGACCAGTAAACATACAAATACTATGATTTTATTCCTTTTATTCCTTTTTTCGATTTTCAATATGAAAAAAATATTTTCAATTGTCAGCCCTCCCACTTTTCACCTTGCTCCGCGGTCCCTGGTGAAACTGCATTTTCACCCTTTCGCTGGCTTGTTTATCTTGAAATCTTGCCCTTCTCCCCACATTAAGTTAATGGTTAATGAATCTAATAATACTTCCGCGAATGAATGGTGCTTTGGTGAAGGCTGTGAAAAATCGCTTTCTGTCCTTTCTGTAGTAATTTTAGCTTTCTTCACCGGTACATCTTCGTTGAGAAATGCCATAAAAAATTTTTTGATTTAGTTATACAAAGGAGAAAAATCACAGCAAACTGTTTGAATTCTGATTTTTTCCACCTTATTTTGATGGTACACTGTTTGTTTTCATTTCATTAAACAAATAAATATAACATTTCGGCGTTTTAAAGAAAATCTAGGTTAACTCCCCGACCCCAAAAAATCTTGAAATGAAACGTTATATATACACTTTTTAAATAAATCCTGTCTTCTGTTGCAAAAGAATTGCATTTACTCCTAAATGATACCATTTTGTGGATACTACATTTGTTGATATGCTAATTTGTGAAACATTTAAAGCCCCATTTAAACGGCAGAAACTTTTTGGCGCGACTTGGATGAAAGTGGTACGCGTACCAAAAAAATAGTACTGATTACTCATTGACACGTTCTTTTTTCTACCCATGTGAAATTATGATCTGGTACGGGTAAAAGGCTCAACATCTCGGCCAGCATACTAGATTCTTGCCTAGTGCGCATGCTGCTTCCTCTGTAAAAACATGGCGGACGAAAAGTTCTTAGAATTCCCATAGCTGCATGTAATCTACGCACCATGAACAAGTGGGTGGTCATTGAACTACTGGTGTGGTTATTGAACTATTGTGTGGTTATTGAACACATTGAACTAACGAAAAAGTATTTACCACTTACACGTAGTTAATGCTACACATTTATATTAAAAAATGGTAACGTATTTGTGGCTATTTCCCCCGCAGCTGCATGCTGTCTACGCTCATCAATGAACTAATGTGTGGTTATTGAATTTCTGGTGTGGTCATTGAACTACTGTCGTGTTTATTGAACTTTTGCGCGGTTATTGAACCAATGAAGAGCTCATTTGCACATGCTCTCCTACATTGGTGCTGACCAAAGGCACGAAGGGTCATCAGAGAAACGTTAGCTCGGCACGGCTAATCATTTACACTGCCCACTTTATCCCAGCTGGGCTAGATTTTCAGGATCGCGTACCAATTTTATCCGTGTTCGGACTACCTCTCGACACGGTCCGAGCACGGGTGAAATTTTGGTCCGGCACGGATGGGGCAAAGTCGTTTACACAACTAAATCTATCCGTGCTGAACCAATTTTTTTGGTACGCTTACTTTTTTCATTCGAGCCGTGCCAAAAATTTTCTGCTGTGTAAATGGGGCTTAAATCACAAAGGATGTTTGCTGAGACTAGCTTTTTCTCTTTATTGAATTAAATTATTGTTTAATGCATCGATATCTGCTTGATAATTCTTCCCATAGGATTCTATGTAGGTTCATCTGGATACTGTAAAAAGCTCTCAATAGAAACGTTAATAACAGACAAATTCACCCATCCATTTGTGTCATGTTTGTTGTCACATCCCAACTCATTTGGGTCCTTTAGCAGTACATGTACCATTTCTGTTTTGAGGGAACAGCATTATATGCACCCCTCTAACAAACTTCCTGTCTTATGTTTCAACAGGCTTTGAAGGTGAACAAATGTCATCAGTTAGATGTATAGAGTGATGGCCATTCTATGTTTTGAATGGATCAGTACTGTCATAAAATATAAATTAATAATAAGAAATCAGTTGTGGAACACAGGAGCTGTTACTCAGAGTCGCTTCAAAATAGTAGCTTAGGTAAAATTTCTGTATCTTTTAGAGTTAAAGAAAAATAAAAGCATTGCTCGTTTTTTTCGCGATGCATTTGTTTTGTCTGCAAGTGACCTTATGAAGTGCTCAAGTGATTATGTAGTAGATAGTAATCACTTGAACTTGTTGCTGTCTCAGACTCAATCCATTCTTCATTTCCTGTATAATGTTTTTGACACATTTTTCCTGGAAAACTTTCAAAAAACTGTTTAAAAAAAATACCCATAGATTTTATGTTTTTGTGGCATCTTTAAACGCGTGTCTCCGCGGTCAGTTTAACATGAGACATCGCGATAATAAGTAAACCTCGCGTAGATGTTTAATATTTCTGACGAATGAGCCCGCGAAGAAGACAGAAATAAATATTTTGACGGCACGAGATACAACAGGGCCTGGGTACTAGACCGCGTGCACCATGGGTAGCCATATCGGGGGTATATAAGGCTGCGTATATCACGTGTACGTCATCTAGGCTTACGAACCACCCTCTCTTTGGTTTTTCTTAACGTTCTTATCGGCTCTTTCTTGCGTTATGTCCGTCAGCAAAGACGAACTGTCCGATCTCATATAGGAGAATAACAAACAGTTAATGGACTTGTTTAAAGATTTGTTAACAGAAACCGTTGGTCGAATCGAGCGCGCTAACGAATATTTTGCCGAGCAGCAGATGAAAGAAATTAAGAAACTAAAGTATAACGAACCACGTAAGTTCAAGAAGAAGGCCGACGAAGACCAGTTTCAAAGGATCCACAGTGCAGAATTTTGCGGCCATGTAGCGTACTAGGCCGGTAAGAAAAAGAAGACCACTCTTTCAACTCTCAACAACAGATCCTCGCCAGTGGGAACGCCGGCGTCCACTTCAAGGTCACAGATACAACCCCAGCTTCTTATGTCAAACGTTCCTGTTTTTCGCCTTCTCGTCGACCCAGTGTCGGGACCTGTTTTGCCTGTGGAAAGCGTTCCTGTTACCCGACGATGGACAAGCCAGACATCCCAAACGGCTTCATGAAGGACAACAATCAGGTGCAGTCTATTCTAATTTAGTACTGAATTTTTTAAGCGGCAAGGCGTAATATGGATCAGGATTGTCTCGATGTTGTACCAGTTTCTTCTGACGTTCACCCCGCTAGTTTTAGGCGCGGTTTAGAGCTCCGAGTGTACCGTTGATATTTCTATTCTACCTTCAGTTTGGGGAATATTTTTCATAGTGATCTGTTTCTGGCATACTTTACTAGTTTCTCTGTTCATTTTGAATGCATAACAGGCCAGAGCCCCGATTTTAAGTACTAGGCGACTTTGAAAGACGCGTGCTTCACATATTTGTGGCGGATTAGAATGCCGGCTTGGTCAGAGGCCCTTTGTTTAAAACATGGCGGGATACTCGCAGCTTAAGGCAAGCATGTGCCTTGTAGCTGTCAACATAATGCTTTTTAATTACATTCTGTCATAATTAACAAAACCCGATCCATGTTTGATTGAAAGTAATTGTACAAATCTGGTACCAGACAAACCGCTTTTAAAAAACAAAACAACAAAACTAGTTTATGGTTATTTCTCATTAATTTCACTTATCAAAACAAATATTTACTTTTATCAGTTTTCCCGTTTCTTTCAAAACATCCTTCATTTCCGGGCGTTTCACTGTAGTCAATGAAAGACACGTTTTATCGGTCTTCTTTTACGCGAGAATATCAAAATTTCCACCTTTCAAAACGCGATGAACCAAAGCTCGCAGGGTACCAAAGCGCCAAAGGCGCACGATGCAGTCCTGGTGTTGTGTGAGCACCCGTTAAGAATAGTGAACGGCAAAACTATCAAGTTTTGGTACAGCGAGAGGCAGCTAGTTTCTGTACCCAAAGGTTAGTGCATGGACAGGCTATCGAAAGAAAATAAAAGGGATGCTTGCCCAATGGATAGTAGGCCTAACTACGCAAATAAATGTCTCATTGCATCCTTGTCTGCGAGGTTAGTACTAAATTTACTCTCTAGAATACATTACACAACTCAATCAGCAACACTTTGCAAGTAGAATTGGCGATCAGTGTGGGCAATTTATATTTCTAAGGGACGTCCGTCGCAGAAAGGCTTAACGCGGGGGGGTTTTTAGTCAATGACTGACATAAGAATTTCCTCACAATCGACTAAGTTAGAGTGCGATAATGTGCGCGTGAACTTTGCATACAACTGGCAATAAGCTGAAGAAACCGGAAGCTGAACACCATGAATAAGTTACTAAATTACATCGCTCAGGTTTTTTTTCTTTTTTTTCAAGTACCGGAGGGGTTTTTTGTGCATTCTGTTGCGCAGTTTGGCAGTGATATACCGAGCATCAGACAGGTAACGCGCCGAAGCCAAAATTTCACTCTTCTTCTACCAAACAGTTTTCCTGCAATGGTCTTAGTACTGGTCCCGTTGCCGAAACCTTGCACGAGCAAGATACGGTAATCGAGAGTCGAAAATCGAGAATCGATATTGTACTCGGAACAAGAAAAGGTCGCCGTCCAAGGAACAACTGATGCAATGCAAGAGCTTCAAGCTGCTGAGAATCGCCAATTCTGGATTACAAGCAGTGAAGGAACTCCTGAGAAGCGTCCAAATTATGAAGGAACTTTGGAGGCCAGTCAGCCACGGTGATTGTCGCACCACGCATAAAGTAGAATAAATTTGTTAGCCTGGTCTTGTCTTTGCCACAAATCACGTAAAACTATAAAGAAGGTACCACTATGAACTCTGGAAAGTGAAAATTCAATAATACTATGGTTGACGACTGACAGTTTAAAAGAGAGACAACCTTCACCTCAGAATTTGGGAGAGGGTAGCCCCATAATTTGGCCTATTTCAAAACAATTGTCAGTACAAAGATGACCTACAATAATAATTTGGATAATGACCGACATTTTAAAAGAGAGACTACCATCACCTCAGAATCTTGGGCGCGCCGCCTGTAAGCTCTGAGGGAGAGGGTAGCCCTATAATTCATTTGGCCTACTTCAAAAATAAATGACACTACAAAAATTACCCACAATAATAATTTGGATAAATGACCGACATTTTAAAAGAGAGACTACCATCACCTCAGAATCTTTGGCGCGCCGCCTGTAAGCTCTGAGGGAGAGGGTAGCCCCATAATTTGGCCTATTTCGAAACAAATGACGGTACAAAGATGACCTACAATAATAATTTGGATAATGACCGACATTTCAAAAGAGAGACTACCATCACCTCAGAATCTTGGGCGCGCCGCCTGTAAGCTCCGAGGGAGAGGGTAGCCCCATAATTTGGCCTATTTCAGAAACAAATGACAATACAAAAATAACCTACAATAATAATTTGGATAAATGATCAACATTTTAAAAGAGAGACTACCTTCACCTCAGAATCTTGGGCGCGCCGCCTGTAAGCTCTGAGGGAGAGGGTAGCCCTATAATTCATTTGGCCTATTTCAAAAATAAATGACACTACAAAAATCACCTACAATAATAATTTGGATAAATGACCGACATTTTAAAAGAGGGACTACCATCACCTCAGAATCTTGGGCGCGCCGCCTGTAAGCTCTGAGGGAGAGGGTAGCCTCATAATTTGGCCTATTTCTAAAACAAATGACAGTACAAAGATGACCTACAATAATAATTTGGATAATGACCGACATTTCAAAAGAGAGACTACCATCACCTCAGAATCTTGGGCGCGCCGCCTGTAAGTTCTGAGGGAGAGGGTAGCCCCATAATTTGGCCTATTTCAGAAACAAATGACAATACAAAAATAACCTACAATAATAATTTGGATAAATGATCAACATTTTAAAAGAGAGACTACCTTCACCTCAGAATCTTGGGCGCGCCGCCTGTAAGTTCTGAGGGAGAGGGAAGCTCCATAATTTGGCCTATTTCAGAAATAAATGACACTACAAAAATCACCTACAAAAATTATTTGGATTATGACCGACATTTCAAAAGGGAGACTACCTTCACCTCAGAATCTTGGGCGCGCCGCCTGTAAGCTCTGAGGGAGAGGGTAGCCCTATAATTTGGCCTATTAAGTAAAAAACAAGTAATAATACAAAATAACATAATATAAAAATAACCTGTAATAATAATTTTTGGATTACGTTTGACATTTCAAGGAGGCTAAAATGACTGATATAGAAACCATACTGTATCTGTGACGTTGATTATGCAGATCGCCCAAGCGAACTCGAAGATGTTGAAGTGGAAGCTAGAATATCTGGAGTAATCCAGCGTCTTGGGCTCCTACCAGTGAATAAGATTTTGGCGGGATTTCGACAGTGCTTGGCGGGCTTTTTGGAGAGTGATTTGTCACTGGAGGCACATCGAGGCTTGCATCGTCTTAAGCCAGAGAAAAAAGACTTGAATCCTTCGCCGTTTGATAAAAAAGGTCGTCCATTGAATCAGATAATCGGTCTTGCTGTTCCTCAAGGAGATGTGAAGTAGAGCTCGAGCTCTCGCATTCGTTTACACTGGTGACTATAAAATGTGCATTGTTGACGGCTTTTCTCAAACGTTCAAATAGAGAAGATTTAAAAATTTCTTTGGTCAGGGTCTTTTCCACGCAGAGTTCCTTCCAAACCGGAGAAAGATGTGCCAGCAGAGAGTGTATTCCTACTTGTGGCTCCACAGTAAAAACTTGATACGCCGACTCGCCGTTTTCGCTTCGAAGGTCACCAATGTTGACACGGCATACTACTCTTGAAAGAAGTTAAATAAGCCATCGCAGAACTATTTTCTTAAAAGAAAGCACTTGAAAACGCACTGAAAGCGTATCAAGCCTATTTGAATCCAAATGCGGCGAGAAAACTGTAGTTATCAATTGCGAAGCCAGCCGCGAAGATCGACTTCGACCGTGAAATGAATTTATAATCCCAAATAGTCTGATCAAATTTCGCGTTTCTTTGAGATGTCTGGTTCATTTAATCAAAAGTACAAAGTTCCTTGACAGGTAATGTGTCCGGCGCTCTCCAAAGGTGTCTGGAGGAATGCTTAAAACTAATTACGAAAGTAACGCTTGTCTGTTATTGGAAACCGATCTGCGGTGGTTGCTGTGGAGATTAGGCCTCCTCCTGCGCGCACTAAAATCGGGGCTCTGGCCTGTTATGTATTGGTCTTAGTTACAAAATTCCCTTCTTCCAGCTTTTTATGTTTTTTTACTAATCCTACAATGCCTCTGCACGTGTTTACAGTTCTTTTTGTCCGTAGCTGTTAATGAGCTTCCCAGTCTCAACCTCCTTTCAGAAATTTTTTGCATTCCAATATCATTTACCCGCTTTCTGTTTGACCGGCCGCTCCGTCTAACAAAGGTTAATCCTGGATTTTAGGCACGTTTGCACTTTTTTCTACAAACAGAAATTCAAGTGCGAAGACTTGTCCATAGCCACTTAAATTTTTGAGATGGGTTTTTATTTATTTATATCTTATCTCTAGTGCGGTTATCGTAATTTTCCCTGATCACCGGTATTTCCTTGCGTTCACCTGGGATCTCGGCACCTGGATTTTTAGGTATTTTCTACTTTGCGCGCTTCCCTTTGGGTTCTTGTCAGCCTCCCTCAAACCGCTTCAGAAATTAAAAAAAAAAGAAGCCAAGGTATCCCTATTGCCATTTTTCTTTACTATGGTCTAGCTATAGGAGGAGGAGCCTATCGAGTTCAGGCCAAAATTTACAGTTTGCGGGCTGTCCATGCCGATTTGCCTTAGTCTCGCTTTGTTCGAATTCCTAATGAGGAAAAGTCCCTGTGGGAGCCCGTTCAAATTTTCTCGTGGCTTCGTGTTCATAACACTCTCGATGGAAGTATTAGAGGCACGGATGAACGCATTGCTCAATTGTCTCACGATCTGGTGGCTTTGTCTTCATATTAGTCTTCCACCATAGTCCATGTTCTACGCGTCCCGTGTGTAGCCGGCCAAAGTATTTCCCTCTCGAGTTGCGTAGGATCCGTCTCGTGTATCATGGCCCGATTTCTTTTCTCGGTTGTTTACTCAGCTGTTTCCTGGGATAGCTAGGTTTTCCTGTCCGTTGATTCTTTGTATGAAATTGAATTTTGGTCGAACAATGTTAGCCTCTTAACGGCAAAATTTATTGAGGGGTTCCAGTTCGCTTCCAGTGAGAGTAAGCTCCGGCTTCTCCGATGCTTCCTATTCAGCCTGCGGCGCTTAAGAGGAGTCGGAACCTGAGCTGATTTTTCATCAGAATTGGTCGGAAAGTGTTCGTAGATCGACTTGGAGAGAACTCAAAGCGGTTTGTCTTGCCTTACTAGCCTTCGGGGGCCCTTTACATAATCAGTCCAAGGTTTTTTGGTATTCTGACAACCATAAAGTCTAATCCATTCTTCGCGACGGCAGCAGTAAACGCGATCTCTGGGATTTAGCCCTAGTTGTTGTTCAAATTTGCTCCCATCATTGTATTTCGTTCGAGGTCAAGTGGATCCCTAGGGACCTGAACGCCAGTGCGGACTGTATCTGCAAACTCGTTGACTTCGATGGTTACGGCCTCAACGATTCCGTTTTTCAAGGGCTAAATCACCTCTTAGGTCCTTACACTATTTATAGGTTCGCCTGTAGCTACAACGGCGAGTTGCCTAGGCTTAACTCTCGATTTTTTCAGCCAGGCTGTTAATTGGAGTTAGGACGACAACTGGCTTGGCCCACAGGTTTGCCTCATTGTCAGAATCATCAGACACATTGGGTTCTGCCGCGCTCACAGGAACCCTTGTTCCTCCCCTATGGAAGTCAGCTATTTTCTGGAATGTTTCTACTAGAGATGGATTGCATTGGAATAGTTTTGTTGCCGACTGGGTTTTATTGCCTAAGTTCCAGGAGTTATTTGTTCCAGGGAAGGCCCGTAATTCCGTTTTCAGATCCAGGCCTTTATTTTTTTGGCGTCATAGCGCTTCGAGTTTATTTTCGGCGCCCCAGACCTCCCTCGTCCCTGGCGGGCTTCTGGTCTACGCCGCCTGACGGAAAGTGTTACCTGTGCCTCTACACGCGTGTTATGCGTACCTTTAGGTTTGGACCCATTAGGTTTTTGACCCCCCCCCCCCCCCCCCCTTCCGCCCTCTCTCCTCTCACTTCCTTTCCCGGTGTTTTAAGCTCGCTTTTTTAAAAATTCTTTTTTATTTCGTGCTCCTCACATTTTCTTCTTGTATTCTCGATTACTTTTCAGATATGTTCCGCTCTGGTTTCTAGCGCGGGCCCCAGAATTTCCCACCAGAGGGTTGAATACTGAGGCTGACAGACAGTCTACAATGCAATCGACGGTTCTCTCCTCAAAGGCCGTTAGTACGACAGTGGTGTACCTTCGTGCTTCTCGCAAGTAAAAATGTTTTGCTGCCAGTAAGCTTCATTCCTGGGCCTATCCTGCCAATCCCTGTCATGTTGCCTTGTATTTGCAACACCTCACTGAAGAGTCGCACTCCTCGTGCGTCTTAGACTCGGCTGTTTACGGTAGTAAATGGGCTCATACCATGGCGGGTATCCCCTCTCCCACGGATAACCCGATTATTGAAGGGGTTAGGTGTGCTCTCAAAAGGATTTTTGGTTTGATGAGGTCTCCATAATTAGGGGGAATTATATTTTCATGAGGGTTTCATGATCATTAAGGTTCTCAAAAGCAAGAACGACCAACTTTGTAAGGGCGATGAATCGGAGTGATTTTTTCGGAAATGTTTGGCCCTGCTTGTACCTTGCCCATTTTTTCATCCCTTTAGCTCCAGGGATCTCATTTTTAGGCCCATGTCTCGCGGGAACAGCTCCTTTAAGTTAGTTTCCCAGGACGAGCCTATCAGCTATACCACAATAAGGGAGGTTTTTCGCAAGGACCTGAGAAGTTTCGGGGTTGACCCTTCCACTTTTGGTTTTTTATTCCTTGCGTTCGAGAGGGGCCACTTCCGCTGCTTTTAATACGGTTGGTGACAGTGTGCTTCAGTGGCTCGGCCGCTGGAAGTCCGTTCTAGCCAAGGACGTCTACCGATGATGACCTAGAAAAAAGGCTTTCAGTTTCTTGGGCTCTAGGAGGTTTCATTTGTCATTTCGCCCAATACTTTGTCACTCTACGTACTTTGTAGGGTTGGTTCTCGCCAAGCCGTCCCAAAATAAACTTATTTGCCATTACGTTTTGTCTGTTGATGTTGTGTAGTGGAGTCAAAATATGTTATTTCTGACGAATGAGCCCGCGAAGAAGACAGAAATAAATATTTTGACGGCACGAGATACAACAGGGCCTGGGTACTAGGCCGGGTGCACCATGGGTAGCCATATCGGGGGTATATAAGGCTGCGTATATCACGTGTACGTCGTCTAGGCTTACGAACCACCCTCTCTTTGGTTTTTCTTTATTTTTGTTTCATTTATTTTTAGGAGCAACATATTCTCGATGACATTGTAAAGTCCCGAAGGAAGGGCTTTTAGCTTGAGCCTTGGTTCCTACCCAGATTTCCTGCCCGCATTTTTTCCCTTCGGGGTTTTTTTGGGCAGGTTTTTTCTGGCCTCTGTCTGACCGCATTTACTTCAGTTTGTAAGCGGTAGCTCAGCTCTGCTAGTTTTCAGTTTTTTTTCCCGTTTCTTATTTTATGTACTTGTACAGTTATCTCAGTTTTGCACCTGCTCCTTTACTTGATATATTTAGTTTCTATATGTCTAGGTCAGCTGTCCCGGAACCGCTCTTTAGGAGGCGACATAAGTCTCGTTTGATGCAGTTAGGCTGCAGGCAATGTTACAGACTTCTAGCCAGGGTCCTTATCCATTTGTTTACTTTCAATGTCCTGCCCTAGCCTTTTATGGTAGCCTTACTGGTTATTGGGCTACGTGCCTTGTTGGGTACATTAGTGGAGATAGTTCCCAGTTTTCCTGGCACTCAGCCTCTGTGCTCCTGAAGTGTTCCCGGTCCCAGTTATCCGTTGATCAGAGTTTTATTAAATTTCCCCAGCCTAACTGGCAGCCTAACTGGCACTAAGCCTGCGTGCTTCTTTGGGGGACTCAGGTCAAGATCGACCAGTTGTAGCAGATCTCTCTTTTGCTTAGCCTCTGTGTTCCTGCCGTGTTCCCTGAGGCAGTTATGCGTTGTCAGAGTTTTATTAATTAGTTTCCTCAGCCTAACTGGCACTAAGCCTGCGCGCTTATTTGGGGGATTTAGGTCGAGATCGACCAGTTATAGCAGTTTTTCTTTTTGCTTAGCCTCTGTGCTCCTACCGTGTTCCCTGTGCCAGCTATATGTTGTCAGAGTTTTATTAATTAGTTTCCCCAGAATAACTGGCAGCCTAACTGGCACTAAGCCTGCGTGCTTAACTGGGTGATTCAGGTCAAGAGCGACCATTTGTAGCACGAGTTTTTTCTTTTTGTGAAAGCTAGTTTACGAGTGTTGTACATTAGGTATTCACCAGTAATCACCTATTATTGTATTTACGTAAGTACTTTGTAGGGTTGGTTCTCGCCAAGCCGTCCCAAAATAAACTTATTTGCCATTACGTTTTGTCTGTTGATGTTGTGTAGTGGAGTCAAAATTAAATTTTTTTTTTCGCTTTTCTTAAAGCAGCTGAACATTGCTACGATACATTTGTTCGTTGATAAGTAAAGCCATGAGTTTAGAAATCAAACCATAGAAATGCGTCGCTTTGCCAGTGAAAATCAAATTTATACAGGAACAGTTATTTTTGGCGCAGAGTCTAAAGTCTTTAAAAGGTCAAGAAAACCCACTGCTGAAACATCCACAACTGAAAACCCCCGTACAAAACGTCCGATTTTTGTCACAGAGAGTACTTTTTTTGTAGGAAAGTAAGGTATTCAAAGCACCAATGAAATGGCTCTTAAAAGGACTGTAACTTAACGCGAGTTTTCGATTTCCCGCCATCACATTTGATGCGTCCACGCTATTGTCGTTCAGCGGATGCACGCATGCGCCCGCAAAATGCCCTCCTGTTCTACCGTTTTGCCACGCTATTTCCCCCTCTCAGTGAACAATGGTCGTAGAGAACTTGATGACCTAAACGAACACTTCTTTCATCTATTTTAAATTTTTACTTCAGCCTCCATCTTATGTGTATTAATGTACAGTCAGGAGCCCATGAGCTCCTGCCCTAACCCTAACCTCATTTTTCTCTCTCCCTGCTGCGTCTCGCCTTTCTCGCGAGGGGTGATTTTCACGCGCGCTCTACTATCCCTGAGGAAAATGGTGACTACTCTAGTCTACATTTTCACCGATCATGCACCTTGTTTATCCCCCCCCGGACAAATTTTGCATAAATATTGTCGGCTGCTTCCAAGGCACTTAGGAATGCTTCCTTTGTAGCTATGTAGTGGCTTTCTTTTGTGAGAATCGTAGCCATTTTCAGTGGACATTGGCTTTTTAGATTGAAACGTCAACAGTGTGATAGAGCGCAGGCTTGCACGTAATTGAATTGAAGACCTAATGCAGCAATATTTGGCTGGTCATTCAACTCTCTTCTCAAACAATTTGCATCGTTGCGTTACAAAAATAGGCTTAATCGAAAAGAAACGGTCGCAAAAAAAGAAGTCCTCTAAACTGATATATTTCACAATGCCAGGTTATCAGTAACTGTGAAAGATATCATAGTTTAGTAGAGTGTTACCTAGCCATATTCGCCAAACTTAACTCGAACTTAAAGGACCTTCTCGGACAGCACCTTGTCGATGGACAGAACGCTCCAGGGGACATGCGCTCAACCACGCCCTTCTCTTTGCGTGACCTTCTGCGTTTCCGTCCACACTCTAAGCTCCAGACGACCTGCTCTGTTAGAACTACAACAAAAGTTGAATCCGTGCCATGCTGGTGAGTCCTATAAACAAAAACGAAACAGCTGTGCATGGTTGCCACTGCCCGGGTAAAGTGGCTGTGCGCATGTAGCCCCGTTCTTATAATCCACGATTTCACAAATAACTTTAAAAAAATTACAAATTATTGCATCAGTTACTTTTCAGATAGGCGTGGTCGAACGTGACCCCAGTTCACTTATGACCGGCTAAATAATTTAAAAAATAGGCATGGTCGAACGTGACCCCAGTACACTCATATGCGGCTAAATAATGAACAATTGTTGGACAAGGTTAAGCAAAATATCGTGATTTGTCAGTGGCGAGCAGATCAAATGATTGATCTGCGAGAAACTGACATATCACGATATTTTGTGATAACCGATTCAATAATTGTTTTATCATTGGATCACAAAGTTTATTTTTGAAAGAATATCTTTAAGAAACGAAGCCATCTCCCATTTTCACGCAAAAGCGATCGCAAGATAAAAAAAAGATTGGTTTCATTTACGCGTGAGCAGAATATTATTTGCAGCCAAACAAAGTTTGGTGCAAGTTGATGCAGTTTGGTGCAAGGTGGTGAGACTTGGTGCAAGTAGGTGCAGTTTGGTGCAAGTAGGTGCACTTTAACGCAAGGTGGTGCAACTTGGTGCTTTGTTGCAAGGTGGTGACACTTGGTGCAAGTTGTTGCAGCTTGGTGCAAGATAGTGCACCTACGTGCAAGGTGGTGCAAGTTGGTTCAGTTTGACAGAAGTTGGTGCACTTTGGTGCACTTTGGTGCAAGCTGGTGCAATTTGGTGCAAGGTGGTGAAACTTGTTGCAAGTTTCTGCTGTTTGGTGCTATTTGATGTTCTTTGGTGCAAGGTGGTGCATCTTGGTACAACATGGTGCACTTCGGTGCAAGTTGGTGCACTTTGGTGTAAGGTGGTGCACTTTGGTGCAAGGTGGTTCAACTTGGTGCAAGCTGTTGCAGGTTGGCGCAAGTTGGGGGAAGTTGGCGTAGTTAAGTGCAGCTTAGTAGAAGGTGGTGCAGTTTGGGGCAAGTTGGTGCACTTTGGTGAAAGATAATGCAACTTGTTGCAAGTTGTGCAGTTTGGTGCAAGTGTTTGTACTTTGGGGCAGTTGGGTGTAAGTTGGTGCCGTTTGGTGCAAGGAGGTGCAACTTGGTGTAACTGGGTGCATCTTGGTGCAGTTTTGGGCAAGTTGGTGCACCTTGGTGCAAGTTGTTGCAGTTTTGTGCAAGTTGGTGCACTCTGGTGCAAGGTGGTGCAAGTTGGTGTAGTTTGGTACAAGTTGGTTCAGTTTGGCACAATTTCATGCAGTTTGGTGGACTTTGGTGCAAGGTGGTGGAACTTGGTGCAGTTTGGTGCAAGTTGGTGCACTTTTGTGCAACTTGTTGCAACTTGGTGCAAGTTGGTGCACTTTGGTGCAAGGTGGTGCAACTTGGTGCAGGTTGTTGCAAGTTGGTGCATTTTTGTGCAACTTGTTGCATCTTGGTGCAAGTTGGTGCACTTTGGTGCAACTTGGTGCATGCTGGTGCAGTTTGGTGCAGTTTGGTGCAAGTTGGTGCACCTTGGTGAAGATTGTTGCAGTTTGGTGTAAGTTGGTGCAACTTGGTGGAAGTTGGTGCAGTTTGGTGGAAGTTGGTACACTTTGGTGCAAGTTCTTGCAGTTTGGGGCAAGTTGGTGTAGTTTGGTACAAGTTGGTTCAGTTTGGCACAATTTGATGCAGTTAGGTGCAAGTTGGTGCACTCTGGTGCAAGGTGGTGCAACTTGGTGCAGTTTGGTGTAAGGTGGTGCAAGTAGGTGCAACTTGGTACAAGTTGGTGGCGTTTAGTGCGAGGTAGTGCAACCTTTGGTGCAGTTTTGGGCACTGTGTTGCAAGGAGGTGCAACTTGGTGCAAGATGGTGCAGTTTGGTGCAAGGTTGTGCAACTTAGTGCAACTTGGTGCACATTGGTACAAGTTGGTGCAAATTGGCGTAGTTAGGTGCAGTTTAGTTCAAGCTGAATCAGTTTGGCACACGTTGGTGTAGTTTGGTGCTCTTTGGTGCAGGTTGGTGCAGTTTGGTGGAAGTTGGTACACTTTGGTGCAACGTGGTGCAGTCTGGTGCAAGTTCTTGCAGTTTGGGGCAAGTTGGTGTAGTTTGGTACAAGTTGGTTCAGTTTGGCACAATTTGATGCAGTTTGGTGCAAGTTGGTGCACTCTGGTGCAAGGTGGTGCAACTTGGTGCAAGTTGGTGCAGTTTGGTGTAAGTTGGTGGCGTTTAGTGCGAGGTAGTGCAACTTTTGGTGCAGTTTTGTGCACTGTGTTGCAAGGAGGTGCAACTTGGTACAAGATGGTGCAGTTTGGTGCAAGGTTGTGCAACTTAGTGCAACTTGGTGCAAGTTGGTGCAGTTTGGTGCAAAGTGGTGCAACTTGGTACAACTTGGTGCACATTGGTGCAAGTTGGTGCAAATTGGCGTAGTTAGGTGCAGTTTAATTCAAGTTGAATCAGTTTGGCACACGTTGGTATAGTTTGGTGCTCTTTGGTGCAGGTTGGTGCAGTTTGGTGTTAGTTGGTGCACTTTGGTGCAACGTGGTGCAGTCTTGAGCAAGTTGGTGCACCTTGGTGCGATTTGGTACAAGGTGGTTTAGTTTGGCACAAGTTGGTGCAGTTTGGTGCACTTTGGTTTAAGTTTGTGCCTTTGGTGCAAGGTGGTGCAACTTGGTGCAAATTGGTGCAGTTCGGTGCAAGTTGGTGCACTTTGGTGCAAGGTGGTGCAACGTGGTTCAAGTTGTTGCAGGTTGGTGCAAGTTGGGGGAAGTTGGCGTAGTAAGGTGCAGTTTAGTACAAGTTGGTGCAGTTTGGTGCAAGTTAGTGCACTTTAGTGAAAGGTAGTGCAACTTGTTGCTAGCTGTGCAGTTTGGAGCAAGTTTTTGTACGTTGGTGCAATTTGGTGTAAGTTGGTGCCGTTTGGTGCAAGGTGGTGCAAGTTGGTGCAACTGGGTGCAACTTGGTGCAGTTTGGGGCAAGTTGGTGTACCTTGGTGCAAGTTGTCGCAGTTTGGTGCAAGGTGGTGCAAGTTGGTGTAGTTTGGTACAAGTTGGTTTAGTTTGGGACAAGTTTGTGCAGTTTGGAAGTTGGTGCAATTTGGTGCAAGGTGGTGCAACTAGGTGCAAGTTGGTGCAGTTTTTTGCAAGTTGGTGCAATTTGTTTCAAGTTTGCGCACTTGGTGCAAGGTGGTGCAACTTGGTGCAAGTTAGTGCAGTTTGGTGCAAGGTGGTGCAGCTTGGTGCAAGTTGGTGTAGTTTGATACAAGGTGGTTCAGATTGGTGCAAGTTGGTGCAGTGTGGTGCAAGGTGGTGCAACTTGGTGCAGTTTGGTTCAACCGGGTGCTCTTTGGTGCAAGGTGGTGCAGTTTGGTGTAAGTTGGTGCAGTTTCGTGGAAGGTGGTGCAACTTGGGGCAGTTTGGTTCAGTTAGGTGCAAGTTGGTGCAGTTAGGTGCAAGTTGGTGCAGTTAGGTGCAAGTTGGTGCACTTTGGTGCAAGGTTGTGCAGTTGGTGCAAGTTCGTGCTCTTTGGTGCAAGGTGGCTTAACTTGGTGCAAGTTGGTGTAGTTAGGTGCAGTTTTTAAAACTAAACTAGTGAGCAGCACTCTGCGAACTGTTGCTGTAAAACTTGTTTATTCTCCTACGCGTTTCGTCTAACTAACGTAGACTTCTTCAGGGAGTTTTACAATCAAATACTAAACGCCTGTATTTAAGCCATAATATGACTAAAAATAATGATGGTCGCAAACATGGAAGGTTTGGCCGGATTTACGAAAAGGAACAGGCGCAGCTGTGAAATTTTTTACGCAAGGCGTAAGAATACTTTGGGGCCACGGTTTTAGCTAAAACCGTGTAGCTGGTGTAGTTGATGTAGTTGCCGTAGTTGCTGTAGTTGCTGTAGTTGGTGTAGTAGCTGTAGTTGGTGTAGTTGCTGTAGTTGCTATAGTTGCTGTTAGATTGCAATTAGATTGGCTGCCTATAGATGATATTATACGTATTAGGAAGCTTTATATGCTTCATAAAATAAATCAAGGACATTGCCCGGCTTATTTTAATAAATATATTGAACATATAAGTAACACCCATAATTATAACACGAGATCTGTTTCCAATAACAATATTACAACACCAGCTTGTAAAAAAAGGAACTCTGGCCTTAGAACGTTTCACTCAAGCGCTTGCCGTTTGTGGAACGCCCTTGATCCCGAACCTAAGACACTCTCCCATACTAATTTTAAAAATTACTTATTTAAACTTTACCGCAGTATGATTTCTTTTCTTGATCATTTTAAGATTTGTAAAACCTTTTAGTTTCATTAGTAGTCAATTAATCAATATTGTATTAATAGCAGTTCATTATGTAATTTTAGTTGGTAGATTAAATAGGTAGTTAATTAATTAATCGATACATTTTATTACTTTAATTGTAGGAGGGCCATTATGAAAACTACTGGGTGACCAGTAATCAATGTCTTTACCCTCGTTAAATAAATAAATAAATAAATAAAAATAAAAAAGTTATTACTGTAGTTGGTGTAGTTGCTGTAGTTGCTGTAGTTAGTGTAGTTGGTGTAGTTAATGTAGTTGCTGTAGTTGCTGTAGCTGGTGTAGTAGCTGTAGTTGGTGTAGTTACTGTAGTTGGTATAGTAGCTGAAGTTGCCGTAGTAGCTGTAGTTGGTGTAGTAGCTGTAGTAGGTGTAGTTAGTGTAGTTGGTGTAGTAGCTGTAGTAGGTAAAGTTGGTGTAGTAGCTGTAGTTAGTGTAGTTGGTGTAGTTAATGTACTTAGTGTAGTTAGTGTAGTTGGTGTAGTTAGTGTAGTAGCTGTAGTTGATGTAGTTGCTGTAGTTGGTGTAGTAGCTGTAGTTGGTGTAGTTAGTATAGTTGCTGTAGTTGGTGCAGTTAGTGTAGTTGCTGTAGTTGGTGTAGTCGATGTAGTAAGTGTAGTTGGTGTAGTTACTGTAGTTGCTGTAGCTGGTGTAGTAGCTGTAGTTGCTGTAGCTGGTGTAGTAGCTGTAGTTGGTGTAGTTGGTGTAGATGGTGTAGTTGGTGTAGTTGGTGTAGTTGATGTAGTTGGTGTAGTTGCTGTAGTTGGTGTAGTAGCTGTAGTTGGTGTAGTTGGTGTAGTAGCTGTAGTTGGTGTAGTTGGTGTAGTTGCTGTAGTTGCTTTAGTTAGTGTAGTTGGTGTAGTTGCTGTAGTTGATGTAGTTGCCATAGTTGCTGTAGTTGGTGTAGTAGATGTAGTTGGTGTAGTTGGTGTAGTTAGGGTAGTTGCTGTAGTTGCTGTAGTTGGTGTAGTTGGTGTAGTTGGTGTAGCTACTGTAGTTTGTGTAGTTGCTGTAGCTGCTGTAGTTGGTGTAGTTGCTGTAGTTGCTGTAGTTGCTGTAGTTGGTGTAGTTGCTGTAGTTGGTGTAGTTGCTGTAGTTGGTGTACTTAGTGTAGTTGGTGTAGTTAGTGTACTTGGTGTAGTATGTGTAGTTAGTGTAGTTAGTGTAGTATGTCTAGTTGGTGTAGTATATGTAGTTTGCGTAGTATGTGTAGTTGGTGTAGTATATGTAGTTGGTGCAGTTGCTCAGTTAGTGTAGTTGGTGTAGTTAGTGTAGTTGGTGTAGTTACTGTAGATGGTGTAGTATGTGTAGTTGGTTTAGTATGTGTAGTTGGTGTAGTATATGTAGTTGGTGTAGTGAGTGTAGTATGTGTAGTTGGTGTAGTATATGTAGTTGTTGTAGTTGCTGTAGTTTGTGTAGTTAGTGTAGTTCGTGTAGTTACTGTAGTTAGTGTAGTATGTGTAGTTGGTGTAGTATATGTAGTTGGTGTAGTATGTGTAGTTGGTGTAGTTAGTGTAGTTCGTGTAGTTACTGTAGTTGGTGTAGTATATGTAGTTGGTTTAGTATATGTAATTGGTGTAGTATGTGCAGTCGGTGTAGTTTGTGTAGTTGGCGTATTAAGTGTAGTTGTTACCCAAAACTACACCAAACTACACCACCTACATCAAACTTAACCAACTACACAACACCACACGAAACAACACCTACTACACAAAACTACACCAACTACACAAAACTACACCAAACTACACCAAACTACACCTACTACACCAAACTACACCAACTACACAAAACTACACCAACTACACAAAACTACACCAAACTACACCTACTACACCAAACTACACCAACTACACAAAACTACACCAACTACACAAAACTACACCAAACTACATCAACTACACAAAACTACACCAAACGAAACCTACTAAACCAAACTACACCAAATTACACCAACTACCCAAAACTACACCAACTACAGAAAACTACACCAAACTACACCTACTACACCAAACTACACCAAACTACACCAACCACACACCAAACTACACCAACTACACAAAACTACACCAAACTACACCAAACTACACCTACTACACCAAACTACACCAAACTACACAAAACTACACCAAACTACACCAACACACCTACTACACCAAACTACACCAACTACACAAAACTACACCAAACTACATCAACTACACAAAACTACACCAAAGTAAACCTACTAAACTAAACTACACCAAATTACACCAACTACACAAAACTACAGCAAACTACACCAACTACGCCAAACTACACCCACTACACAAAACTACACTAACTACACCAACTACAGCAACTACAGCAACTACACAAACTACAGCTACTACACCAACTACACATACTACACTAACTACACCAACTAAACTAACTACACCAACTACACAATCTACACCAACTACACCAACTACACCAACTACACCAACTACACTAACTACACCAACTACACCAACTACAGCTACTACACCAACTACAGCAACTACAGCTACTACACCAACTACACTAACTACACCAACTACAGCTACTACACCAACTACACTTACTACACCAACTACAGCTACTACACCACTACAGCAACTACAGTAACTAAATCAACTACAGCAACGACACCAACTACATTAACTACACCAACTACAGCAACTACACCAACTACAGCTACTACACCAACCACAGCTACTATACCAACTACACTAACTATACCAACTACAGCTACTACACCAACTATAGTAACTACAGCAATTACATTAACATTCTCATAGTGGGCTTCGTGGTCACTTAATGTCTCTATATTCGTGACGGTTATCATGAACTCATTACCCTAATATTTATCTCCCTATATAGCCTACGTGTGTCCTCCCAACAAACCCATTACCAAATATTATAGCTAGGATGAGATCGTTGGGAAGACAAGGATGACTGTAAAGGGATGACTGTGATGACCGGGATGTAGGTTTTGCTAGATTGTGCTTGCAGAAGTAGCTCATGCTATTGGTAGTAATACTCGTATATTTCTTAAATTATGTCAGTAATTAGGCCGTAGGTGATGACAGATAGCTTTTGACTGTGGACTTCAACACCGGCAAAGTCGGAGCGATAACAGCACTAGATGAAAGACCCTTCCACATAGGTATACCGTATTTCCTCGAAAAATAGCCGTCCCTCGATTAGTAGCCGCCTTTCATGGAAATATCTAAAATAATTGCCTCCCTCGAATAATCCCCCCACCCCTCTCGCCATCTTCTCTTCCTTTTATCCCCTCCCTGTCAAGATGAAGTACAGTGTGATCCAGCAAAGCTGATCAGTGACGATTCAAGCTCGGTAAATTAAGCAAGGAACTAAATTTTGAACACTCAAAAAGCCAATGTCTAGTTTATTTGATGTGATTTTTTTTCATTTTATGGGAAAATAAAACAAAATATTTAGGGCCCGACTTGCAGTGAGCAATATTTGAAATAATCGCCCCCCTCGAATAACCGCCTTCCGTCAAATAATCGCCCCCGGCTATTATTCGACGAAATACGGTATATCAGGCACAAAAGAGTACTTGTAGGCATCACCAAAAGCGGGTAAACGGTTGTATGTCATACTATGGGACTTCCTAGTATAGGAGGTGTTAAGAGACAATCAACTAGGCGCTGGGAAAGGACAAAGAAAATAAATTATATTAGATCTTCAAAAAAAAAACAGAAAGAAAAATCAGTAAGTGTTCTTTGCTCTTGCAGTGAACACTGGTTAAGTTTGTTAATTAAGGAAGACACAATTGTGGATCTCTGATAGTCGTTCAAACAAATTTGGCTGCTTGCCCTTAGAACCGATTCAACGGTCTCAACTCACTCTGTGGTATAAGCGTTCCAAGCTGAACTAGCATTGTGTCACAATTTTTCTCTAAACGAGAAGCAAGTCTAAATGTTGACTAAGGGGAGGGGTGGGGTCAGTTACCAAGGAACCTTACCCATTAATCCCCCAGAAAAGAATAATGCTTTAGCTAAAGTTTCACAAAACACATAAACTTCAAGAAAAACTGCATTTTTTATTTAGGAACCTCTATGAAACATTACATCATCTGCTTTATATAAATTAAAATTTTATTTACATATTTACAAAAATGTACCGAGGTTTTCTGAACACGGGCAACAGTCACGTCTTTGACTGTCTTTCTTTTATCTTCTGGTATTCATCGATTTCCTTGGGAAAATGCTTTGAAAGTTCATCCACCAAGAGTGACTTGAAGTTCTAAAAGAAAATAAGTGAAGGAAGAAAAATGGATATAGTGGTAGCTATAGGTCTGTGAATCTGGAACCACCTACTGATAAATCAAAATGAGCTGTAACTCCAAACTTTCAATTATGGATTTTTAAGGCAGAACAAATAGACCGGTAAATAATTCAACAATCTGAAAGAATTAAAGGGGATAGTAAAAAATATTATTAATTTTATTTTGAATGAAAAGGTGACTGGAAAAGTCCTAAATGTTTTCTGATCAATTGCTTGAATCTCATTTCCTACTTCTGTGTACAGTCGATCCTCTCCACAACGGCCACGAAAGAGGCCATTGTGGAGAGATGGAGTTTAGTAGAGGTTTGACTGTATTTGGTGGTAAAATAGAGAAGGAATTTGACATAAGATCAATGTCATTAAAAGCCTTATCCCATGCACTTGTTTAAATTTTATTTCAAGTTCAACAACTAGCCTGCATAGCAGGCGCTAGGAATAAAAGAATGGCGCACACGAAGGAGACACCTGAGGCCATTTATTCCTAGCACCTGCTATGCAGGCTGTTCAACAACACAAATGTTACCCTGGGAAAACAGCCAACATTTTGTGATGCCAACACTGGTTTCCCAGCAAAATGACATCTGAAGAACAAGTACAGAAATTCCGTACTGATGACGTCTCACTACCCATATCTGAGAGGTGCTTCTGATGGGTTAAAGCAAATTTTCCTCATAGTATGAACAATCAGAAGCACAGTACCATACCCAGATCTGGTTATGACACATCATCAGTATGGAATTTCTGTACTTGTTCCTCAGCAGGGGAGCATCCAGGATTCTTCTTAGGAGCGGGTGCACCACCTAGGAATGGCGTGACAAAGAATAAGAAAATGAAGAAGAAGACTTTTGTCAAGGCAATATCATATTGTAAACTTCTGAGAATACACATCAAACAATACAGCACACTACAGTGCCAAACTGACATTTTTACAGCCTTTAATTCTTCAACCTCGTCTGATGTTTTACTTCAACACCAATACACCACAATTTTTATTTTATTTTATAGAATACCAGTTGTATTGCTGGGGAGGGTACCCACCCCCTGCACCCTCCCGCTAGATCTGCCCCTGCTCACAGATCATTTCACAGGGCAACCAGTGATGGCATCATGAAATGTCGGCTGTTTCCTCATGCTACATTGATGTGAAACTATGTACACCCACCTTATACGCATCTATCTTTCCATTTACTTGCTGATTCTTTTCAAGTGCTTTTTCAATGCAGTCTTTTGTATACAACTGAGGGTTCCTTCCTTGATCAATGTACCTGCACACATTCAAACACACAGTAGAACATTGTTAATACAATAAGGAAACAAGCAACCTGGCAGAGTGAGGTAACAGTTAATAATAAAAATAATAGTGATATATATTTTCAGAGAATGAAAATTAAGGAGTGATTCTTCTTAGGAAACATGAGTTAGTTATTGCATTTTTGACAGCAGAAGTTCCTTGTCTAAGATTAAAACAACATGGCGACAAGTCACTTTGACTCTAGCTGAAGATGACTACCGCACAGGTTGTTGAAATGTCAGTCACTGTCAACAACACTCCTATTCAAGACTACCTTCACCCAGATGATAATACTCAACATACATGTGAAATGACTCATGGGTTGAAACCTTTCATAGCTTCACATGGTGACATGTCTTGAATCTGGACCACCAGATCCCAAAGTTCCTTTTTTAAAGAGTTGTACATAGTTTCAGACTTGTAAAACAGGCTGACAAAATGAGTATTGTGTCCTATAATCCTTTTCAGACAATTCATACTTTCACGCATTAAAAGGTGCTGTGAAACTCTGTATGCATTTCTTAAAAACACTACAACAATTTTGGTCCTGAAAGGGAAAAATTTGAAAACTTTACAAGATCAAGGGATATGTTTGCCTACATTGCAAAAAACATCCCTGGGCTGATACGACGTAGATGAGAAAAATCACTTTCCAGGCCTAAAACCTCTTCAGGAGTTTTGAGAACTGCACACTAGGGCTGAACATGGCTCATAAAACTGTCTCCTTTTGAGTTCAAAACATATTTGGATTGAGGGGAAGTAACAGTACTTACTCGAACACTTCTAATGGGACTTCAACATCTTGAACATGAGCTTTGCACTTTTCAATTTCCCTCATGTTGTCAATCATTGCATTTCTAAAGAAAAAACAATAGTTAAATAAGTGACCTAACCACAATATTATCATTATTATCACGGTGGTATTTAACAATTATTCCTCGAGCCCGACTGGGCTCTGAGTCAATATCCCTTGAGGCCGAAGGCCGAATGGGCTATTGACTCAGAGGCCATGAGGGTGAAAGGAATAATGGTTTTAGTAAAATCCGACTAGCTAGCTAGCTAGTTAAAGCTACACTTTAATCCTTTTTTGCCGCCAAAAAGCCAGCGCTTTTGCTACTAGTGGGCCATAACATATAGCCTAGTAGTAGCTCAGCCAATCAGAATGCAGCATTGATAATAGACCACTAGCTGGATTTTACTAAAACCCAATAAGGACGCTCCGAGGACACAGGATATCATCTATACCTTATTATAGGAAATTAATGTTACATAAAAATAAGATATTGGAAATTAATGTGAATTTACTGGAAAACAAATTTTGAATAAATGAAATTGACACAAAAGAGAGGGTAACATTTCAACTTGAAGGAATTAATGCAACATTTCCCAAAAAACAAAACTTGGTGACATAACAGACAAAAAGTTAAACCTATAATTTGAAATAGAAACTTTGTACGTGGTACTTTCCATACACTACAAAGTGCTCGAGTGAAGAAATCTGGCCACTTTAAGGGTTATTCACAGTTTCCCTGATACTGGTAGATCTCCACCCTGATGAAATACTCCTCTTACGAGCATCAAGTATTTCAAAAGTGTATCAAGAATTTGGGGCCAAAAAAATGGAAATTAAGGTCGCAGAAATTTAATAACACTTCACTTAATTAATGACTTAAACGACTTAAATTGCATTAATTTTATGAATCATTAATTTCCTCCCATAATAAGGTGTATTCATAATAAATTTGCCAATGTGGGGCAGTAAAGGGAAACATCTGCGGAATGGCTGTTTTTCCCTAGCACAATGATTATGGCATAAAGTGAGAATTCACTGAGATTTTGTAAACGATTGGAAAAATATGTCTTAAGGAGTAATTCTTTGAGACATACAGCAACCATTCTAAATGGAATTATTCCATTTTAGAATGGTTGCTGTACCATGTTTTAGAACAAAAGAAAAATGAAATGTACCAGAAAAGCAACATCAGTGGATTTGACCCTGCCTGTCATAGAGTTCCAGTAGGGCCATGGTAAGAGCATTGGATCGAGAAATATTAGAGGTTTATGAGTTTGACTCTTGTTTCGAGCTCAGAATTTTTTCTGAACTTATTCCCTCGAAAATAGCTTGGCACTGGTTAATGGTGCGGAAATCTCCAGGAATTCAGTAAACATGAGAAAAAGGCAAATTATGGGTGCTTTCTGTTCAACCAAAGCTTATGAACTTTTGGAATCTGCCTCGAATGGTACGGAAAATTTCCAGCAGATACAATAATTTTTTTAATACATATCACCTTTTGGCTTTGTTAAAAGATTCAATATCAACCATTTTGAAGCCGCCATCTGTATAGTTATATATCATGATTATTTATCATGATTATGTCGCCTATTATTTTGTCATTTTTTCCACTCCAAAGAAACAAATAGAAGAGCTCATGTATATTTTTGATCACTGTTTCCTTTACACATGGACGCATAGAAACATAAACAGCTTGAGAGACTATTAAGCTTTCTAAAACTGCATTTTTCCCAATTAGCGATATTTCCAGTTGCTTAAGTCAGATAGTTCTAACCTAACTTACCTTTGATGTATTCCTGTGTTTTTTGGTGTGGATTCATGGATTTAGTTGTTTTTTTTGGCTGTTATTGTTTGACCCTGTCACTCTCTTCATTTTTCATTATGAAGAGAGTGACAGGGGTCAAACAATAACAGCCAAAAAACCTGACTAAATTGATCAATCCATACCAAAAAACACAGGAATACATCAAAGGTAAGTCTCCTTTATATAGTTTATAGAAAAATAAGTAAGAATAATGATATTTAGCGTTCGCAGACCTCAGTATTTTATTTCTCAATGGTTGGTTGTAACGCAACACCGACTCTCTTGTGAGAAAGTTAATTTACATAACACACTCATAATGTATCCGGTCAAATCGAAGCTTCAACATGCCCCCCCCGGGCAACCCCCCGGGCATTTGACTTTTTTGAAAATTATTGTTCAAATTCCCCCCTACCCGGGACAAAACGCCGTTCAAATGCGCCACACTGGGGTCCATTCAGGTGATCAAATGCCCCCACCCCAGGGACATTTCACAGGCACAAAAATAACAGAAGAACGGCGGAAACGCCTTCAGTTGTCGAACAAAATCTTTATAAATATAACAAAAACTGAGAAACACTGTTAGCGTATTTACTACGAACAAAAGTCTCGTGCAAAGCGGTGGAAATCGCTGCTACAAGGTCACTGAATGCTCAGCTTTTCTTCGTCATGCAACATACAAAGCGTTCTATAAAAAAGATCCCACCTATTGAGATTACTACATCATGACCATTTCACTGACATGCATCATTGCTCACCTTATTAATTAACATACTTGGATTAGGTCAAAGTAGTTGACCTGAGCTTTTTATTTTATTTTATTTTATGTTGTTGTATTGAATCGCCGGTATAGGTATTGTATTTCATTGTAAACACAACAATAAAATGCAGTCATACATTCAAAGCCTGAATCCAATTTATTAAAAATTTTAAAATTTAAATACTTCAAAATACGCCACAAAGCTTGTTTAGGCCCTTTCCACGTAACCAATTGGCCACAAAGGCACAATCTTTTCCACAGAAATCCTCTAACACTGCGTCCCCCACAGCTCGCCACACCAAAGATATTACATGAAATCGAGGGTGCAGTTCAAATTTCCCACCCCTAAAGCATGGGGATCAAATTCCCCACCCCCCTGGAAGACTCTGATAATCAAATTCCCTCCTCCCTGGGACGGCAAAGGTGTCAAATGCCTGGGGTATACCCAGGGGGGCATGTTGAAGCTTCGATTTGACCGATACATAACATGAGCTCATGGGACGCCTGTGATTACCTTGGCTAGAATTTCTACCGAAAGGATTAAAAGAGGACATCCTTGTCTCGTTCCCTGTTCAATATTGAAAAAGCTATTCCTCCAGCCATTGTTTAGAACACAGCTTTCTGCATTGGTGTAAAAGCACTTGACACAATTTAACAGGCTAGGGCCAAAACCAAAATATTCTAGCGTTTTTTTTCCCAAAGGCCTTCTCAAAATCGAGAAAACCCTGTTCCACTCGCTTCTGGAAGTGGCCGGAAATTCAAACCGGAAGATTTGGTTGAATAGAAAGCGCCAAATACCTCGGAAGGAAGTTATTACCTTTAATGCTTCCGAAAAAAATCGACCAGGATGAACTGTTCCATTTCAATTATTGCAAAACTTGTTGGGTTATTTCATAAAGATGGTACGCACTCGTAATAAGAAATATCCTTACCACAAAAAAGTACAATATGCCTATCATTTATAAGGCAGTTGACTGGCTCGCGATCGAAGATCAGCCGAAATAAAGACTTATCCTTTTAACGCGCAACGGTGTAAAGCTGAAACTATTGAGAAAAGTCTCTATACTAACATGGTAAGAAGTCGAAAGGTATGGAGGCTAATTTCCTCGTTTATGGGACCGGTAGATGTTAAAGATATTAAGAAGATGTCAACCACTGAAGCCATTTTAATGGCACTTTAAACCGTCGTCGAACAGTGTCATGTCGAAGGATTGGACTGATCACTTACATTTTTTGATTAAGAACTCCCTGGCTTCCTGGTTGAAAGTCACTCACAATAATCCCTATTTGTCGTGTTGTTTCCACAAACTGTTCAATCGTTTGCCCCAGTAAGTCGAACCTTTCGTCCGGAGCCTTATTATCATCCGCCATCTTTGATGGTTTTCCGGTCTTAGGCCGAATAGCATTTCGGGAATCTAGACATTGACCTTGATGGGTGGGTGTGGGGTAAGAAAAATTGAAGTACGAGAACAGGTGGGCGCGTAGGGAAATTACACTAACGTGCAGAATGACCTTGTTATTTATGAACAAAATTAAAGCCAGTCAATGGCTATAAAACATTGCCAAACTTAAACAAATGTTTTGCATAAATGCTCATTGTAGAGTTACCAATGTAGCATTTGAGGGAAATTTGTAGACAGAAACAACCGAATACTCTCAGAAGGGGAAAGAAAGGTCAGGAGGCTCGTCGGAAGCTCTGCCTTAACAGCATGGTGGGACTTCTTAAGGGCGTGGGGAGGGGGAACTCCCTCAGGATGGGCCCCAGCTTCCTATGGCCTATATGGGGAGGCTAGGCTCCGCCCAAACGGGGTACCTTTTTCAGGTGGAAGGGATATGAAAAGTTACTTGGCTGTGGAAAAGTCAAGAAAATGTTCTGGTTTGGTGATTTACTCATATTTATTTATTTACAGTGCATTTTCAGCAGTTATTAAAAGGGTATGCAAAGTTCTAACCTAGATACGTGAAAGGGGTACCATTTGTCAATAGAAGGTAAGGAAGGGGTATCTTTTCTGTTGTAAACGGTATATATACTCAGGATAAGGGTTTGGACCTAGGGGCATAGCCTCCCTGTCTAAAACTTTGTTGGGCACCGCCTTCCCCCTTAAGCATTCATCATGATCGTAGTCATGACATTTAGGAATCATCAATAATAATAATAATTTAATTCTTTTATTTTTATATATATTATATTAATGATCAAGTGCGCATTACATGATTTTTATCTATAATAACTTAATAAAGGGTATCTAACTACTAACACAACAACACAACACAACACAACAGAACGTAAGTCAACGTAAGTCCCATACGTCCCATACGTGTTAGAGACACTGTACCTCAGGTTTTAGCAAGTGGTGAAGGCAATGTTATAGTTAACCTTCGTCCAGGTTTTTTTTTTGGTTAATGTTATAGTAGCCTGGCCAGTCACAATGTTTTACAAAATAATATAGTAGGCAAGATAGCCACAGAAACAGGCTTCCAGCAAAGACCTAAATTATTTATTAAATAAATTGTTAATACTACTAATCCTAAGTGTCGCTAAAAATCTGCTGAACCCAGCAAAACCACCAGTTGCCAGCTCATTTTGACTGGGCTGAGTAGCACTTACTACAAGTAGTGTAGCACTTCAAATACCACACTGAGAGCCTAGCATGGGCTGCCATGACAGCAGCAGTGGTAACGCTATTTCCTGAACTCATAACTGACGAAAGAGACCTGTCTTTGTCTGTCTCATTAACATGCCCAAAGGGGAAACTGATATTTACGGGTAATAAGCTGTCCTAAAAGAAGTGTAAATTTGAAGCAGCTCCTTACTGGTATTTTCTAACACTGGGTACCAGAGGTTTTTCTTGCCCTTAGTGGGATGTTAGGGTGTCAAAGCAATGATTACGGGAAATTGTGCATGGAAAGTCTCTGGCACCTGGGGTAGTGCTTGGTCAGAGGTAGCTTGAAGGAGCAAACCATGCGTCCTCATAAAATAATGCTTCTGAGCCTCCTTGAAAGAGGTGGCACTCTCTTTGCTAATACGTTTGCTAGGGAGATTTCATCTGACATTGGGCAGACATAATGTTAACTGCTCCATTTCTTAATGGTAACCTGTATAACATTTTTAGACCATAACATTTTTAATCTTACCCTTTTCACAAACTTTAATGCTAGTTACCATGAATGTCATAGGTTCAGAGGTTTTGAAGACCTTTCTCGTTAAGAACACCCTTCCAAAATTTTAATAATGACAATTATCACCTTATACAAAAGACAAAATTGGTTTTAAGTAACGGTTAATATTATTGAAGTCAAACTTCACGGCAAAAAAAATTACCACTATAGACAGCTAGACTTGCAGAGGCAAATTTATTAACAAGTTCTGAATTACTGTGGATAAAATGCCAGTCTTGCAATGTAAATGATAGTTTAAAATAAGCAAAAGATTGGCAAATTTGAGGCCTGAGAAAACAGTCGACATTTTGAAATACCACCATTGCTTTCCCTGTGAAATGATGTCTTAGAAATGAGTGGAGAAATTCCATACTGATGATGCTTCACTACCCAGATCTGGGTAGTGCTTCTGATTTGTCATGCTCAGCAAATTTGCTTCAGCCTACCAGAAACACGACCTAGTTCTGGACAGTCGTTTCTCAGATGTCATTTTGCAGGGAAAACAGTGGAGGCATCACAAAATGTCAGCTGTTTTCTCAGGGTAGCAAACTTGAAGGCATTTACCGTCTACATAAGAAGATGAAACTTGATCACTCAATCAACATGCAGAACACCAATCAACTTCAATGGCATTAAAAAACTGACAGGTAAAATAAAAGAAAAGCATTCCTTGGAGCAAATAACACAAAACTACTCAATAATTGTAACAACAAATGGCTAATATTATAGATTCACGACCTCAAAAGAAAATTTAAAAAATACATAAAGCTGGAGCTATACAAAACTGCTTTTTTTTCGATTGACAAAAAAAGAATGCCTGCGATAGAAACATAAGTTACAAGATTCCCTGTCAAAAGATCATCATTAATTTAAAATGGACTAGTGTTGGATGAAGAGCTCTTGAAACCAGTGCTTTAGTCTTCATAGTAACCGGCATCTACCTATCTCCTTTTTAAAATAACACCGCTTGATCAAAAATAAGGGTTATGAGAATACAGGAAATGATCACCTCAATAGCCTCAACTGTTTAACTCTTCTCCTCATCAGTAACAATGAATCAACAACAATTTGGAGAATACACATGCTCATGTCAGGGTTAAGAGGTAATTGGTGAATGCCCTTTCCACTAAAATGCTTATAATTCCCAAAGTTAGCTACACTACTCCCTCAGTCAGGTAAGAAAATAATTTACATTTGCTTTTGACTACACTTCTCATAAACTGTCACTGAATTTATCTTTCAAGTTCTGTATGAAGATGTAGGTATTTTTACTATGGGTTAGTTGGTTAGTATGTTCTTCAAAAAACTTTTCCAATGGTGAAGTTCCTTTTCCCATTGACTTTGAGTAAGAGGCCGTGATACAACAGTGGCTAGTAAAGAGGTGCGTATGACATTTGGCTTGCTGGACAAAGTGGAACAAACAACTTATGATAAACAACAGTCAAAGCCTGTGAGCACAGACACATTTCCAGCCATCGCTTCTCTCCACCTAAAAAGTAATATCTGACCCTGGGCCACAAACTTTTCAGGTGAGGAGAAGAAATGACAGGAATTACGTCTGTCCACATGCTACAGCAGTCAAGGCGTTTACATGATAATAGATTCCACGGCTACAAGAATGAAGCAATAGGCCATTTGCACTAAGAGGCATGTGACGTCGTTTTTATGAAAATGAAAGTTACATGATTTTGCCTTCGAAAAACGATTAATGGGTCATATCTTAGACAAAATAATGGTGATTTGGTTTTTCAAACCCGAACCATTTTCTTAAAATGAATAAGTTCGTAAATGGTCACGTGACCAAAATGTGATTTTCAAATTATGAATTACCTCTCTTTGAACACAAATTTTGCACTTAAACTTCAAGGAAAATGTTGAAAAGATGATGTGATAACGTTTACAGCACATCTGAGCGTAAATATGAAACGTTGTACAAGATATAAGCAAGAAGTAGTTTTGGCCGCCATGTTGGTGGGCAAAAGCATGCCCTCCAACATGGCGGCCAATACAAATCATACTACTTTGCTCAAAAATCAAAGTGCCATAAAATATCTCCCTTAAATGCGTTTCCTCTCAAATTTCGGGTGTAAGATAATTTTTGTGTGCTCTAACAATTTTTGGCATCAGCAAGATTTCAACTCATTGTTTAAAGGAAGCATTGGTCACGTGACCTCTTAGTGCAAGTGGCCTATATTCAGTAAGACTCTGATTCTCCTACTTGACAACGGCACCCGTGTAAACAAACGAGATCCACATCTACATAGATGGCACATCTACATAATGCCAAAAGGTCAAGTACTCTGTATGTTTGTGGAACAACTAAAAAATAAATGTTGCTGTCACTGACATTAGCGATCCCATGAGGAAGGCTGCCTCTTAACATCAGGGTAGGTCACGGGTCTCTCACTTCCACCATATCTGTAGTCGGAGGAGTAGTAAGAAGATGACGAGGGTGGGTAGCTTCTAGGCGGGTAGTCCCTGGAATAATCACGCGAATAGTCCGTGTCGTATGGAGTTTGATACCCGTATCCACCGTATCCTCTGCCGCCGTACGAATAAGAGCCTCTGTAATCACGGTCATACGGATGGTAACGTCTGTCAGACTGTGGAGGGCCATAGTCCCAGCGCGGAGGGCCGCGTCTGTCGCGTTCTCTGGGATACGGAGGTCCTCTCCCTCGACCGGAACGGCCGCTTCCATTCTTGTGTGGAGTAGTCGACATTAACACTCTTATTTCATTTCCTTTTAGGGTGGTTTCGTGCAGCTCTTTGATCGCAGTTTCGGCGTCTTCCTTCTTTTCGTAATGCACAAATGCATAATTTCTTATAATTGAAACCTCAGTAACAGGACCGTACTTTTCGAAAGCTACCCTCAGGTCGTCCTCGGTGGTGGAGTCCGAGACGTTACCGACAAATAACTTGGTAGGCATCGGTCAGTTGTGGACGTAAAGGCGGTAAAATTAGATAAAGGGCAAAGAAACTTTGCCACAACACTTCGAAGTCACTCTGACAAGATGGCCGCGCACGCGGTCGTGAAGAACAATGCGCATGCTCAAGAATCTATGGACGAGAATGTTTACGAATTAATCCGAGAAGTACCGAAAACTGCCGAAGTTTATCGTGAGGTTACCTGACTTGGAGCTCAAAATGGCTGGTCCACTTTTCCTTGGATTTGACTTGAGTACGCAACAACTAAAGGCGTTAGCTATTGACAGTGATCTAAATGTTGCGACGGAAGCTTCCGTCCAGTTCGATAATGACCTTCCAGAGTTCAAAACGCAAGGCGGAGTTCATAAACAAGAGGATAGCCTTACTGTTACCGCCCCGACGTTGCTGTGGGTGAAGGCGTTAGATCTTGTCCTGCAAAGACTGAAAGAAAAAGGCCTAGAATTTAGATCTGTAGCATGTGTTTCAGGGACAGGCCAACAACATGGAAGTGTTTATTGGAAGAAAGGAGCGAAAGAAATATTGAGAACTTTGAAAAGTGGGAAATCCTTGTATGAGCAGCTTAAGGTAGGGCATTTCTCCCCTTCCTGGGGGTCCTGTATAAAGATTTGTGTAATACCCCCCTGTGGGGTGGGGTACTCCCACATGTGTGGTTTTTGCACTGTTTTGGTCTTAAAACGGGTATAGACTTTGCCCATTTTGGTCTGGAATCAGGTATGGTTTTCGAGGGAACTACGGGAGTGCAATGAACGTATTTACCTTGAAAACATTTAGGCGATGGGTTCCCAAGAATTTTCATGAAACAAAAAATTGTTACCGATTGTTTCCCATGATCTCTGGGCATGGAACCGAAAAAAGTTTTCCATGGGATTTAAAATCCTAGGGCTTGCGGCTGTTGGTTGTAATTGGTTGATTTCGATCTATGTTGTTTATTTCAATTATGATTGACAACTAACTTTCTCGCAATGTATTAGTATTTCCCGTAATCTGATTGGCCAACTGTGTCTAGTTGGCCCTGGTTATAGTAGTCGCACTGTAATTTCTTGAAAATGGAAAACTGTAGATTTCATACATGTACATGTATGTTAGTTTGTTGTTAGTTGTAATCAAGCCAGGATTAGGAAAATGCATAATGCACTATATGCAACATTATTATAGTTTACATTTTACTTACTATCTTTTTTTCTCATTGACTAAGAGTCTACAGTTAAATTTGGAAAACAGCATAACCTTAAAATTAGTTATCTGCGAGCAGATAACTGACTAATCATTAGGTTAGCCTGTGCAGTGCATGATTTCCAAGACCAACGTCAAATTGTGTTCTGTGTGATGATTCGTTTTCCGTTTTTGTAATAATAATCCAAAACAATCAAGGTACCCTGCTGGCATGGGTACCGGAGGGTTTTTTCGGTGATCACTATATAGACTTGACCAAAACTGGAAACTATCACCAATGATAGGATGGCTGTATGGAGAGGAGAAGTTGTTACATCACATTGCCATGGTAGCAAAATATCTGGATTTCAACAAACCCTGGTCCTGCAAATAATATGGCAGAAATAAACAAAAAAATGACTTTCCTGTGCATGATTCCACTCAGGAACAAAATGGTAGCCCATACTTTTCTCTCATTGCTGGACAAAGCAAATGCTGTGTCTGTCAAGAAAGACTGTTGAGATCCAGAAATTTTACTACCATGGTAACATGATGTCACACTTCTCATCTCTCTTATTGGTAGGAAGTTTGCCTTTTGAGTGGCTTATTAATTTTAAGGAAGATTGGTATATCAATTTTTAGAGTTTATTCTCACTTCCCGAGTTAGTACAGTCCACTCCCTAAGATGGACACCTTTAGACCAGAACTATGCGTCCATCTTAAGGAAATGTCCATCTTATTGAGAGGCAGGGACCAACTCTGGGTGTCTGTCTTATAGAGGTGTCTGGTAAAAGAGAGTTGACTGTATGATGCTTCTAATAAAACTGCAACTTGACTGTCATTAAATTTGAAATAGGATTCTTTTGCTGTCAGTGAATCACCAATTTGGATGGATTCAAGTACAGGGACACAGTGCCGAGCCCTAGAGGCTGCAGTAGGTGGGCCACAGAACCTGAGCAATATAACAGGATCCAGGGCTTATGAACGTTTCACAGGAAATCAAATTGCAAAAATATACCAGACAAATTGTGATGTATATAATACTTGTGAAAGAATATCCTTGGTTAGCAGCTTTGTAGCAAGTCTTTTGATTGGTGACTATGCACCTATAGACTACAGTGATGGATCTGGTATGAACCTAATGAATGTACACAGCAAAACTTGGGAAGATAAATGTCTTGAGGTTAGTTGTCTTTTTATAAGATTTTGGAGTAATGGATAAATCTGGGACTGAAAATTTAGTAGTGATATACTTAAAGCTTGCTTTATGGACAGCTGCTTAATAAAGACACCTCATTATTACAGACAGTTTGCTTAGTCTCTTGGGAAAGAAAGCCCTTACATTTTCTCTAAATTCAACCTGCTTAATATAGGACAGTCTTTCTACGACCCTCTCAGTGTCCATATTACCGGGGTGTGAATCTTTATTAGAGTCTTTTTAACGACATATCAATATCATTATGATAGTTATGACAGTAATAATTCTGTAGGGCACCATTTTCTTTTAAGTGCATGACTCTGGAAGGTTTTTTAACTTAATTCATGCCAATCATATCATTAATTTTTGTAACTTGAGTACTGTAGTCAACATCCACTTTCTAATTTTGTTTTCTGTTGGGTGCCCTGTGAATACTGGGGATAGAAAGAGTCAACTGTAGTTCTATATGCTGGATAAATGTAGGTTTTGAATAAGTAAACGCTTCTCAGTGAATTTGCACTCTCCTTCAGTATCTCTTATGATGAATAGCAGTAAGGTCCTCCCATTCTTTTGTTATTGTGACATAAGGCCTGGTTCTCATATGCCGCCGATGCACCTGCAACGCAGCCCCCAGTGCTGCCTGGGATGTTGTTCCAATATGAGAACAGAAGTGGCTGGCAACATTGGTCATCTCAGTCTTAACTGCCAGCATGCCTGCGAAGTTGACTCAAGTTCTACTTCACAGGCATGCTGGTGGTAAAGCTCTGCGATGACTCTAGTGGCTGGCAGTACACGTTCTTATTGGTTTGAGAAGTACCCCAGACGGTGCCGGTGGCTACATCGCAGATACATTGGTAGCATATGAAAACCAGTTTGAAGTGCCTACTGCATTATGATTTTGTTACTTTTCTTGCAGGCATGTGCTCCAGATTTAAAAGAAAAGCTTGGTGATCTTGTTCCTTCTTATGAAATAATTGGATCGGTATCACAGTACATGGTCGACCAGCATGGGTTTAATCCTAACTGCAAAGTTGTGGCATTTACAGGTGATAATCCAGCTTCTTTGGCTGGGATGAGACTGAAGGAAGGAGATATTGCTGTAAGTCTGGGCACTAGTGACACACTGATGCTATGTTTCAAGACTCCCAAGCCTGCCCTTGAGGGGCACATATTCGTCAATCCAATTGAAGGTACTACTTGTACCATTTTGTTTCTTATCTGATAGCAGATCATCCTTGTTTTCACTTTTTACCTTTATCATTGAAGAAGTGGGTGGCAGCGTGCAAAGAAAGTAGTGTCTGATAGCCTGGGGCTAGTGGATTTTGCTATTGGGCTAGTGAACTTTGTTCTTAACTTGCCTGACAGGCAAGTGATGTCTTTTGAGGAACTCAAATTACAGAAGAACTGTGAAATCATTTCTGCTCATCAAAATGTTTTTGGGGCTAGTTGAAATGACGTTTGGGCTAGTATATTCTATCTTCAGCTTGCCCGAATGGCAAGCTTTAAAAATGACTTTCTTTGCATCCTGGGGTGAGGAGGGTGGTAAAATGAGTGCACCATTGACCTCATGTTTGTTACTGAAATGATAACCATTTCAAGATACTGAAGTAATAATTATGAGAATGAGTTTCCTTTTAATACCTTTGATAACATTTGAAGAAGCCAAGGAAATGGGGAAAGCCTTGGTTGACTCGATTTTGGAGGAACTAACTTTATTGTCAGCCTCAGTATCACATTTGGTGTCCCTTCTATCTCTACTGTTATTAAAACTAAGGCAGCCAGGTATATTTCTTATCTTCCTAACCTCTTAATTTATCATAATAATTAGAGGACATGTTTAATACTATTGTTATATTTTAATACTAGAAAATGGCTACATGGCCCTTCTTTGCTTCAAAAATGGCTCCCTTACTAGAGAGTCCATAAGGGACACATCAGCTGAAGGCTCTTGGGAGGCCTTTGAAAAGGCTCTTAAAAGAACAAGTCCTGGTAATGATGGTAAAATTGGTATTTACTTTGATGTAATGGAAATAACACCATTTGCTGTGGGAACCCATCGTTTTAATGAAAAGGATGAAAGAGTGGACTCGTTTCCAAAGGATGTAGAAGTTAGAGCACTTATTGAAGGACAGTTTATGGCCAAGAGAGCTCATGCAGAATCACTTGGGTACACGTTAGGTAAGAAAAAGAACTGGCAGATACTGCCTTTTTCTATTTTACCCTGGCTTTTTATCATTACCAGAGTCAAGAATATATTATTTTATTAAAAAGACTTGTTATGACATGCTATGACATCTTGCCATTTTGTGTCATGACTATTGAAATTACTATAATGTAGGAATTTGGCTAAAATTTTACCCTATTTTTTGTAGGTCCAAGTACAAGCATTCTTGCTACCGGAGGTGCGTCGTCAAATCTGGGCATACTTCAAGTGATAGCTGACGTGTTTAATGCTCCAGTCTATACTATCAAAGACACTGCCAATTCTGCATGCCTAGGATGTGCTTATCGTGCTAAACACGGTTTAGAGAGGGCAGAGAGGGGAGCATCTTTTATGGGTGTGGTCCAGGCTGCACCTCCTTACAGTTTGGTTGCAGAACCATGTGGCAATGCTCACGAAATCTATGATGCATTGACAGCTAAGTACAAGAAATTGGAAGAAAGTATTGTAGTTGATAGCCATCTACAATCTAAGAAAGCTAAACTGGAAAGCTGAAAGTATTTTTTAACCAAATAAATCTGGATTATCTGGTTTGTACAATTCAATAACTGTCAAGGCAGAAAAATAATATATCTTGATAATGTACTCTCTGAAAGAGTGTACAATCACTTTTGTTATTTTTTATTGTGAATTCACTAACCCCAGGGTAGGCTTGACAACATACTCAAGACTGGAGGCAGAACAGTAGATATAGAAAAAAAATGACCAGTTTGCAATAAATTTAGTCTTTAAAGAACCACGTAAACTTATATCATTAGTATTTTATGGCATGACAAATTTTCATATCAAAGTGTACTAAAGAGAAGCTATATCATAAAATGGTATAAGTGTATGAATAAAACTGTTAAATGAGTCACTTTACAAATTATCTTTCAGTTTTTTTGACATTGCAGCAATGACATTACCTAAACAATAAGCAATTTGTTGCCATAAGTTTTCACATAGTAGCAGGTACTCTCTGGATTGCCGAAAATGACATTAGTGATTGAAGTTTTTCTATCAACCAAAGGAATTTATAAACAATTTATTAATTTTGGTCCTCATTAAGGCATGCATGAAAGATTCAAAGCATTTTAAATAATACAAGAGAAAGACAAACAGAGGGTAGTGTGTCTGTCTCTTTATAGTCCTTTAATATATTATTTTGTTGTGTTCACTTTTTTATTTGTCTCGTCATCCTGGCTAGGCGGCTGAGAAGGTGGAACAGGAAATAGTGCTGATCAAATCTTTCCTTAAAATTTTTATTAATCTAGGAAAAATACTTATTTCTGTGATATTTTTATATGAATAAAAGTGATCAAAATAAGGTTTGCCAGTCTGGTGCCGTTTAAAGCAGATAACACAATAATAGAAAGGTTTATATTCGAGAACGGGGACGACTATGAGTACAAGATTTGACTTAAAGTTTTTTGGTGTATCCTCACGAAATAGAAGCCCCAGGAAGCTTTATTGTCTTTTTTTACCCAAAAAGGTAAACACTGTTATCTTTTTTGAAGCAGGTTAAACCCTCTCCTGATTGCAAAATGATAAAACGTCCAACATTTTATAACTTGTTTTGACCACTACAACTTTCTGCCTAAAACTCATAGTAGAATGACAGCGACTATCACCTTTTCCCAACAAAATGATGCGGGTTAACATGTGAGGATTACAATAGTATGATTGAGAAAATATCGCACTTGCAGTTGTCCTCATCTTAGAATCTAAAGCTCTTTATTATGATTTCTACACAGGATTGCTGAAACATAAAAGAGAGTGCATGAAGTAGAGGTGTACATATTAACCCTTTAACCCTCAAGAGTGACCAACATCTATTTTCTCCTGGCAATATCCATAAATAATTAACAGAAAAGTTTATGAGAATAAATAAAATGATCACCTAAGGGGAAAATGCTTTGATCTTTGAACAAATTCTCTCAGCTGATGCTGTAAGGAAATGAATGGAGATCAGTTTGGAGAATTTGTATGCGGATATTGTATGTGGATATTGTGGCATATTTTTATGTGTTAGTAACTAAAACATTAGGTATATTATGGTGGCAGATTTTGCTAGCTTCCTGTAAGTACTTTTTCAGCTTTTACAGCTTTCTGATTTCATTGTTTCTCAATTTTCCATTCTCCTGTTGCAACATCAAACTTCAGCATGAAGATTGTACTTCCAAGCTTGCTAACCACATGCTTGATTGTTATCTCTGGTTCACCGTAATGACCTTGGAAGGCGAGAGTGACATCCACTGTTAAAGCATTTCCTTCTGATGGGCTCACGCGACTTGGGAACTTGACATAAAAGGGCTCTTTGGTAAGGTCATGTTCGGATCTGAGGGATGGTAGACCGACCTTTACACTTTTCATGAAAGAGTAAGGAGTTCTGGTTACAGGATCAAGTCCTTGAATTGTGAGTGACTCAGATGTAACTTCAATGTCAAGGCAGCGTTTTAGTTGGAACTGTGGAATTTCGAAGCCAAATCGCTTCATGATACCTTCCATTAAAGTGTCAATCCGGGCATGTATCTCCATTGCACAACATTTGTTGAGGGGAGTTTTTTGGAGGTTAACGATGACCACTCTTGCTCCTCGTCTGATCATACCATCAGGAATGTCAGCAGCAGGATACACTCTGAGGCTGGAGCCCAACACTATGCACAGGTCTGCCAACTCTGCATTCTCAAACCCTTTTTGAAGCTCATCTTCAGGTAGGTCTTCATTAAAGTTGATGATGGAGTCCACCAGGGGTCCTCCACACTTGGGGTTATCACAGCGCCGCCCAGTCAGGTGATCATGCACTGCACGAGAAGTGCGAGTCCTGAAATCCCTCATGTACTTCACTCCACATTTTAGACACTTTTCCATGTTAGTATTACCATGAAGCTCAGCCAGCAGTTTAGGATCAACTCCAGACCTCCGGTGCAAGCCATCGGTATTTTGGGACACAACAAATTTTATTAGACCCTCCTGTTGCAGTCGAAGGAGGGCCATGTGCGAGGGGGAGGGTACAGCTCCAAGAATAGACTTCGTCTTTTGTGGTTGTGATGGCAGTTGAACCCCCTTGGCTTTGCGTTCCCAGACTCCAGGTCCAGTTGGTAGCACAGTATTGATACCACTACGGAAATCTGGGATACCAGTACTCGTGCTGATTCCAGCACCGGTAAAAGCAATACAGTAGCGACTCTCTCGGATCCACTGAACCAACTGGTCAGTCTTCTCTGCCAGTACCTCCTCTGTATCAAAATACTCCTTCTTTTCAAATTCACTGGAGATGTTATTGTGAGGTTTTGGTTTGGGCTTGGGGCGTGTAGAATTCCTTGGTGGATTGGAGGCAGATTTAGAGCTTGCTGCTGCTTTGCCCTTAGATTTGCCTGCTGGCTTAGAATCTTTCTTTCCTGTTGTTGCTGTCTTATAATCATCCTCCAGTTCTCTTAGGTCCTTTTTGGCCTCCATGAACAGGGATTCAGCTTTGGTTGAACCAGTTGGGAACTTTGCAGCCATGATACACACTATCAAAACACATAAAAGAAAAATATTATGATAAGTTTTGATTCAATTTTTTCCTTGCACACCACTTCCCGCTTCTTTTTGCTGCTGCTGTTGTTGTTGTTGCTTTTTCATTCAGTCCCCAGAGCCCAAACCTCTTCGCGCCAAAAAGGCCCATTTCGCGCGCTTAGGGAATTTGAAACACGACAACTTTGTTGGGTTGCAGACATCATCACGTAAGAAAGTTTAAAAGGCGGAAAAGGGAATTCCAAAGCCTTTAAAAATCGGCTCTATCGTTGTCGATTGGACTAAGCAATTGCCTGTCCCAAGCCAGAATAGCTAGTATTTCTTCGATTGCATTGCTGAGAGGCTTAAAGAGTCGGAGAATTGATCGAGGTAAGCTTATGTAGATCCGAGTAAAAAGGCTTGATAGCTTGATAAACTAACGTGAAATTGTACTGGTTTTAACTGTGGAATACACATGCATTTTCTCCAAGATCGATCTTGAGAAAACCAAAACTTTCTCAAAGGAAAAAAGGGTATTCCTTGGTTAAATCAAACCGTAGCCATAACCATGGAGACCAATGCCAACAAAAACATTATTAAAGATTTTGAAACTCAGAAAGCTTGGTCTATCGATCGCAAAGAGTGAAAAAAATTATTTTTGAGTGAAATATTTTTATCGAACTCGAAACCTTTGTAAATTAGCTACAATTAAATTAGGCTTAAGCCTACCTTTTTGCAGAAATGAATAGAAGTTTATCCGTTTGAGAACTGAAAATTGTCACCTCATCAAAATTGCTGTCCACGGAATAAATATTCAAGTCGGACAACGGGGGACTGGGGCTGGTAAGGGGCCATGGTCATCTTATGGTCATCATCTTTTCGGTTAGCAAGCTAGTTAGCCTGGAGTTAAGCCTGGGACTAGGCTCCTCAATGGGGGTAAAAGCAAACCTTGTCTCCAGGGCTAAGAAAAAATCGGCTTTGGTGAAAAAAATTGGGATAGAGAGCCAATAGGTAGTCTGGGGAGGGGAAAGGGTGGCAGAGCCGCCACCCTTTCCCCCTTGTTTGAGGGTCCTGGTTACTGGAAGTCCTATCTTTTGCATCCTGGTCATTTTTTCTTGCAGTGCCCTTACCCAGGTAGGGGATTAGGGGTTAGGGAATAGGGAGCTGAATTTGCTTATATTTTATTCATTTATTTTCACCACAGGTAACCCAGGCTCTGTGATAGTACCAGTAAAATTGCGGTGTTTGTATGGAGTAAAAATACGATCCTAAAATTTGTAGGAAATACTAAATAAAAGTGCAGTAAGTTGTTGTTGTCCTTAATGCTCAAACAAATTTTTGTAATATCTGCAGTCCAAAAGGGACTCATCAGCAGAGGGCTCTTGGGAGGACCAGTCCTGGTAATGATGGTAATATTGGTATTTACTTTGATGTAATGGAAATAACACCATTTGCTGTGAGAACCCATCATTTTAATGAAAAGGATAAAAGAGAAGACTCGTTTCCAAAGGATGTAGAAGTTAATGCACTTATTATTATTTTATGGTATGACAAATTTTCATACCAAGTGAACTAAAGAGAAGCTGTATCATAAAATGGGATAAGTCTATGGATAAAGCTATTAAATTAGTCACTTTACATCTTTCAGTTTTTGCGACACTGTGCACAACAGTTATTAGTACTGAATATGTAGTTTGTTTTGCTTACTTAATAAGCGATTTGAAAACGATCATACCACTTCTAATTACCTAGACTTAACAAGTGGAACAGCTGAGATAAAGAAATTAGTAAAATTATGAACAAGTAACCAAAAACTAATGATAGTACTTAGATACAATCATTTAACTACCAGAGATAATACGGAATTGCCCTTTTTGTGGATCCACTAAATCAAACAGAAGACGAAGTTCACTTTCTTTTACATAATTATTGTTATAAATAATTAACTCTTTGATTAGGAATAATCTTTACAATAAAGTTAAGATTATTATTCTAAATTATTTTACCCAGTTACCTGTGAATGGTTTGATCAATGAACTGATGAACATATTACTATATATTAATTTACAATTCATAAAATTTTGCAATACTGTATAATGTGCTTGTATGGTCCTGCAAATAAAGGTTGTTGTTGTTGTTAATAGTTGCAGGTATTTTCCATATAACTACATAAAATGCCATTTGTGATTTGAAGTTTTTTATTATCAACCAAAGTAATTTGGACCAGAATTATTAATAAATTATTTATTAATAATTCTGGTCCAAATTAAAACATGCGTGCAAGATTCAAACCTTTTGGAAAAATAAGAGAGACAGACAAACAGAGGGTATTGTGTCTGTTTCTTTATAGTTCTTTATATTTTTCTTATTTACTTAATTTTTTTCCTCATCCTGGCTGCCTCACTGAGAGCATGGAACATTGAATGGGACTGATCAAATCTTTCAGGACTTTAAAATTTTTATTAATCCAAGAAAAAGACTTATTTCTGTGATTTTTTAATACAAATAAAAGTGATTTTGAATATGGTTTGCAAGCTAAAAATTCTAATACTGTTTAAAACACATAATACAATATTATTTCTACATGGAATTGCTGAAACCTAAAAGAGGGTCTGTGGAAGAAAGGAGTCCATATTAACCCTTTAAGCACCACGATCCACTTACAGATTCTCCACACTGATCTCCATATATTTCTTTTAAGAATAGTTGAGAGAATTTGTTTAAGATTAATTCTCCCTTTGAAAACCAATTTAGTATTTCTTTAGTATAATATTTCTTTACTCTTGATCATCTGCTGATGATGTTAAGAGAAACTTGTGGAGTTTGCTTTCATTGCCCTTTGGTTTAATTATACAACACATTCTTTCTTACATATCTTATGTGTAAGCACAAATTTGATTTACAAGCTCTGATTAGCTAGCTGGAAGGGAACTACCCAGTGACAGATCTAGGGGGGGGGGGTGCAGGGGGTTCCACCCCCTCCTGAAATGACCTGCCGCTTTCTAATACAGCTAATATATTCTGCAAAAAATTCTACTGTATTGTTTGATATGTATCCTCAGCAATTCACATTATAATATTGCCTGGTCAAAAGCTTCCTCTTCGTATTTACTTTTATAATAATAAACAATTATTGGATGAGGTTTTTGTGATATCCGGAATAATCAAGGTCGAGGTAAGTGTTATCAGCCGAAGCCGAAGGCTGAGGCTGATAACAATAACCGAGACCTTGATTATTCCGGATATCACAAAAACCGAATCTAATAATTGTTTTATTATACTTTATCTTCAAGTAATTTCTCAATTCTTGCCAGTTACACTCTGCCCTCTTTGTTTTAATAATGTAAAGTTTTCAAAATACATCCTGATGCCACATAATAAATGCTGTAAAAATGACAACCGGGCAGCAGTTATTATTATGGTGTTTTATGTTTTACTAACCAATTAAACTATTAGTATGCCCTGCTGGGAGATTTTGCAAGCTTTCTGTAAGTACTTTTCCAGCTTTTACAGCTTTCTGCTTTCATTGTTTCTCAATTTCCCATTCCCCTGTTGCAACATCAAACTTGAGCATGAAGATTGTACTTCCAAGCTTGCTAACCACATGCTTGATTGTTATCTCTGGTTCACCGTAATGACCTTGGAAGGCGAGAGTGACATCTACTGTTAAAGCATTTCCTTCTGATGGGCTCACATGTCTTGGGAACTTGACATAAAAGGGCTCTTTGGTGAGGTCATGTTCGGATCTGAGGGATGGTAGATCGACCTTTACACTTTTCATGAAAGAGTAAGGAGTTTTGGTTACAGGATCAAGTCCTTGAATTGTGAGTGACTCAGATGTAACTTCAATGGCAAGGCAGCGTTTTAGTTGGAACTGTGGAATTTCCAAGCCAAATCGCTTCATGATACCTTCCATTAAAGTGTCAATCCTAGCATGTATCTCCATTGTACAACATTTGTTGAGGGGAGTTGTCTGGAGGTTTACTATGACCACTCTTGCTCCTCTTCTGATCATACCATCAGGAATGTCAGCAGCAGGATACACTCTAAGGCTGGAGCCCAACACTATGCACAGGTCTGCCAACTCTGCATTCTCAAACCCTTTTTGAAGCTCTTCTTCAGGTAGGTCTTCATTAAAGTTGATGATGGAGTCCACCAGGGGTCCTCCACACTTGGGGTTATCACAGCGCCGCCCAGTCAGGTGATCATGCACTGCACGCGCCGTGCGAGTCCAGGAATCCCTCATGTACTTCACTCCACATTTCAAGCACTTTTCCATGTTAGTATTACCATGAAGCTCAGCTAACGTGGTAGGATCAACTCCAGACCTCCGATGCAAGCCATCGGTATTTTGGGACACGATAAACTTTATTAGACCTTCCCGTTGAAGTTGAAGAAGAGCCATGTGAGAGTGAGAGGGCACAGCTCCAAGAATTTTTTGTTGTGGTGGTGGTTGCATTCTTTTCTCTTTGCGCACCCAGACTCCAGGTCCAGTGGGCAACACAGTGTGCACTCCACTCCTGAAGTCTGGGATGCCTGTGCTCGTGCTGATCCCAGCCCCGGTGAAAACAATACAGTGGTGACTCTCTCGGATCCACTGAACCAACTGATCCGTCTTCTCTGTCAGTACTTCCTCGGTATCAAAATACTCCTTCTTTTCAAATTCACTAGAGAAGTTGTTGTATGGGTGAGGTTTCGGCCTTCGCTTGGGGCGTGTAGAATACCTGGCTGCCATGATTTTTATGCACTATAACACCACAAAAAAGAAAAATATCAAGTTGTATTTGTTTTGATTCAGTTTCCCTTTTCAAGACCACTTTTGTATTTTTATTTTTTTACATAACAAAAAGCTGGAAAAGATCTACAGACCTTCTTGTTGATGCTGCTGTTCAGTCTTCAGTCTTGGGTTCACACCTGGGGGGGGGGGGGGGGCACTCCCTTATTTGGCCTACGCGGGTAAGTGCTGCTAAACAGGGTATGGTTTTCAAGGTCTTGAGACTTAAAGAAGGTATACAATTTCACTCTTAAGCGTCTTGAACAGGGTGTCGTTTTGAACTGAAAGCCTTTCAAAGAGTGTGAAGACTTGCCATGAGCAGTCTACATTTGCAATACTGATAATTTTTTTTCCTAAATATCTATTTCCACGAATTTATTGTGAAAAATTACTTAGTTCTGAATGCAAAACAAAGCAAATCAGGGTCGGAAAGTAGTGTCTTCTGTCTTAAACAGGGTAACGAAATGAGAAGTTTGTCTTAAACAGGGTACCCAAATTTCCCTTGAGTGCCTCCGCAATGGGTTCGCAACACTGTCCAAGCCCCTTCGCGCCAAAGGCCCATTTCGCGCGCTTTTATAGGAAATTTGAAACACAAGATCTTTGTTTGTTTGCATAAAAAGAGGATTTAAAATTTGGCTCCATCGTTTAATATTCCTTGTGGAGTCAGAGTGGACCAAGCGACTGATAAAGAAGACAAGCCTATCCCTAACCAAACTACCATTCTGACAAGGTGAAAGAGCAGGAGCAGAAGGTATGTAGAACAGAGATAAAAGGTTCGATGATTAACCGTTAATTTATTACTAAACGAACAGCTGCACTGGTTTGCTGTTTGAAGGACTAAATACATCCATTAGTTTTGATTCCTTAGAAATGGAATTGAATGATAATTACGTCTAAAGAAATTCAAACAAAAGCTGCCATTTCACTCCCTCTGAAGATTGATCAGAGAAGAAGATCGAGCTGTACTTACTTAACAAAACCAAACCTTTGAAATTAGCTCGACTAAATGAGACTTACCTCAAATACAAGGTGTCTGTTTGAGGAACCTAACGTCGTCAGCTCGTCAAATGAAAAAATTGTCACCCAGCTATAATTCAAATACCGCGCGCAGTAAATTTGACAGAATTTTGGAATTTTGTATAATAACGAACGATGGAGGACTGGGTCAACCACGTTCCCAGTTCCTCTTTCTTGAACGGTAGGAGAGACCCCTGGGAACGAGGTTGAGCTGGTGAATTTACCGGAAGTAAGTATCTTTTGCGTCTTTTGCCGTATAAAATCAGTGTACATACCCGGGTACCTTGGGGGGGGGGGGGGGGGGAGGGGGGCTGATAGGGATGAGTAGCAAGGTATGGGTTAGCGTGAGGAGGTGAGGGTGAACTGTCTAGGGTCATAAAACGCAACAATGGACAAAAACTCAGAATTTCTGCTTAAAAGCTTTACTTTTTACTGAAGAATTTCATGCAAAGAATGGTGACACAAATCAATAGATTTCATCCCCAATTTTTTCACATATAATTAAAAAAAAAAGAAAGAAATAATACTATAATGTAACAGTATCATTAATAATAACATTATGTAAAAGATTTTTACTACTATGAATTATTGATAAAAAGTTTACCAAATTTATTTACTGGAGTTACATGAAAGTAAGGCCTCAATTTTCTGCACACTAAAGTTTTTTTAGTATTTTGTAAGTTGTTCTTACACATTCTATTAAGGCACTTAAAATTGTCAGTATGCATTGTTGCACTGAGTAAATAAATTTTGCTGACATTAAATAACACTTAGATTTAGATTTCTAGAGCTTTTGGCTCATTTTCTCTAAATCTTGCTCTGACCATGGCTTTTCTTTTTGAAACCTAGGACTACTTTTGCATGGTTCACATAAAGATTCCTTTCTTTTTTGTCAAAAGTTACTTTTCGTACTTTTTCAGGGACCATTGTCCATTAGTGAGATCATACTCTGTGCAAAATATGGTCTTCCCAGGACATTTTATGGTATCACTGAATGACATGTTTGGCTCACCATAATGGCCATGGAAACCTAACTCAATGTCTAATATCAAGGGTTTTTCTTCCGAGATAGTGAGCCCTTTTTTAAATTGCATTTCAAGAGGCTCCTTAGAAAGGACTTTTTCATCAATGACTTTCTTGGTTCCTTTAACTTCCTGAGATGCACGCAGTAACACATGCTTGAAGAATGAATATGGGGTATCACACACCAGGTCAAGGCCTTGAATCAAGACTTTCTCTGGGCTTAATTCGATGGCGAAGCGTCGCTGGACTCTGAACGGTGGGACCTCCAAGCCAAGCCTATCCAGAAGACCTTTCATAACAGCATCTATCTGGCTGTGTATTTCAAGGGAGCTATAACGACTCAGAGGTGTTTTCTGTAGATTACAGATGATCAGCTTCTGTTTGCGACGGACAGCCTCGGCAGGAATGTCAGCAGCGGGATTGACACGAAGGCTGGAACCAAGCACGATGATCAGATCAGACTTCTTTGCTTGCCGATAAGACTCCTCCAGTTCATAACTGGGAAGGCTTTCCCCAAAATTTATGATTGAGTCCACCAGTGGCCCATGACATTTTGGGTTATCACAAAATCGGCCTGTCTTGTGATCATGAACCCACCTGGCAGTGCGTACGTTGAAGTCTCTCAGATACTTAGCTCCGCATGTAGTGCATTTCTCCAAATTTGTATTTCCATGAAGTTCAGCCAGCTCATTACTGGGGATGCCACTGCGTAAATGGAGACCATCCACATTTTGGCTCACAGTAAACTTGACCATGCCCTCCTTATGCATCTCTACTATAGCCATATGGGAAAGTGATGGTATGGCTTTTAGCATGTTAGGAAGAGCTGCTCCTGGCTTACGTGACACACCTTTTGCTTGTAACTCCCAGACACCAGGGCCTGTCTTAAGCACAGTGTTCATGCCACTGCGGAAATCAGGGATCCCAGTGCTTGTACTTATTCCTGCACCAGTGAACATTACACAGTGTTTACTCTCTTTTACCCATTTCGCAAGAAGGTCAATCTTTTTCTCCAGTTCTTCATCAGTGTCAAAGAACTCTTTTTTCTCATCTTCCTCCTCAATGTTTGGGTAGTTTCTTCCGGTAGGAGATGGCTTAGGGACATTGCTACTGGGTTTCACTGAGGAAGGTTTTGCTTGAGCAGAACCTATGCGGAAGAAGTAAGACAGAATGAAGGTTATGTTGTCAAAAGCTGTGTGTGACTCAAATGAAAACGTAGTTTCTTTTTCAGCTGTCTTTGATACACTGTGCACATTGTCAAGGAATAAAAACATAACATGTGTACATGCATACAATTTGTAACATGGAACCGAAGATGAGACAAGAAGTTCTCCACTTGGTTAAATACTTACACATGTAAACATGATGTTGGTACATAAGGGAAACAAAAAGCGAGAGAGAAGGTGGAACAGTGTAAACCATCCTTTTATTTATTTTTTGATTATTATTTGGCTTGTTTTATTTTTCTAAAATAATGCTAGATTCCATACTTAAATCAGTTTGATTCTTCCATTATGACACCCTGAAATTATTGTAAAATATTCTAGTCAGGGTACAGTAGTGCAAATAATGCATAAAACAAAAGTGCTAGTCGCTTGTTAATAGTCCTAGTTTTACCAGATCAGTCTACAATCTATGATTGCAAAATAGTTTTCTCTGAGAAATCTTTCAAAAGAGAATAAGTTCAGTCCCTGACTCTATGTTCAATGCTGTTTTATTCCAAAGATAACAAAATGTTTGATAAAATATCAGTGCAATAGTTCATGAGACAGCACTTTTAAGCATCCATTGCTTTAGTGCAGTGAAGGATCTGATCAATTACCCTGCTTTCCATTGCTTGGTTTTCCTTGTTGATGTCCCTTAGGTAGGATTTTTATTCCATCTACAAGAGCCGCTGCTAACTTCTCCATGTCTCTTGCTGTCCTTTCTTTGTCTTCCTTCAGCTTTCGCTCTGTAGTGGGGAACACCCCCTCCCTGATAACTCGTTCACAAACAAGCTTTTCATCTTCCTCCTCTTTTTCCCAATGAACCAAAAACTGGAAGTCTTGAGAAACCCCTTCTGGGAAAGTGACTGGATGATTCACAGGGGATTTACCAAGTAGACACACTTCAATGTTGCTTGAGCGGTGAAGATAAATAGACTCAAACTGGGAGTGTTGCAGAATATTTATGGTCAGATCTGTTGTGCTGTCAGCCATTATGGTTGGGATCTGCAAAAAGAAAACAAAATTATAGGAATGTAGACTAGTACAATGTCTGTCAAAGAAAGTCAGCAAGGCAACAAACTAGAGCTTTCCTCCTCCCTCCCTCGAAAAAAGGAGCACTTAAAGATAAAACAAACTGTGGTCAATCCTGACCACATTCTTCCATTTGCTTGTCCCCTGAGGTGAGAAACCTTGGAAACGAGGTAAGGTCAGTTAGTGGAAATTGAACTTCTTACAAGTGTCTCAAGGAGAGGAGGGGAGGAAAGGAGGGCAAATCTCCCGATTTTAAGTGACAGGGATGATTGAATGGGGCCAAAAAGTTTTGTGTCCTTAAATCGCAGAACAACACGGGCACCATCATGAATCAATCCACCAAAAAAATACTTGCCAAATTTTCCTCCCCAAAAAAATCCCGGAACCGAAAATTTCAAACCCCAAAAAATCCTTTAATCATCCCTGTCACTTGTAATCCAGACTACCCTCCTGACCTGGGGTAAATCTTCCCTTCCCTCCACTTTTTGCATCAATTTCTCCCTC
>NC_133202.1:8829225-9116725 GCF_958299795.1 Porites lutea | reverse complement strand
AGTAGTATTTGATAGTCTTATTTTTCTATAAACTGATGGTAGCTTCAAGAGAAATACAGTTACATTAAGACAGAATCCACCAGAAAATTGAGTAATTTTAAGTTTCAGTGGACAAAAACCTTGTACCAGAAAAATTTAAAGAATATCGCATTCATTTTTACTTTTTTTCCCCAAGGGCTAAAGATGTAATTAATCATCTGTAACAACACCAAAGAAAATTTCTCATGGGATTCCAAGAAAATGAATACATGTCCAGTTTCACAAGAATTGTGAAAAAACAGGTAAAATTCTGAAAATTTCATTTGTAAGATGTAATTTTGTGAAATTTGACATTCATTTTCTCGGGCTCCCATCAGAAATTTCTTTGGGTGTTATTACAGATGACTAATTACATCTTTAGCCCTTGAAAAATGTAAAAAAGAAGTGCAAATATTCTTTAAATTGTTCTGGTACAAGGCTTTTGCCCACTGAAAATTAAAATTACTCAATTTCCTGATGGATTGCGTCTTAATTTTTTCCCTATTATAGTTAAACATTTTGATGCTCAAACACATAACATTATTCAAACATGTTCTTATGAGATTTTCTTAGAAACATTTTTTGGATGTTTGAAAAATCTAGTTTAAACAAGCTATTACTAACAAATAATACTATTGCTGGTTTGAACAACCTTGTTAGTAATGTTGTAAAGTTGGCATGTATACTTAAAATTTTTGACTTAATGTCTGTTTTTAAATCTCCAGGCACTAAGTGGATTTAGGAACATAGATGTTATTGATATGGACACCATAGATGTATCAAATTTAAATAGGCAGTTTCTTTTCAGGTATATTAATAAAAATCCAGTTCTACTTAATGTTGCATAATATTATATGATATATGTATCCAATGTCAAAATTGCACTATGAATGCCCTTCTATTCCGCTGTTGGTGTTCCTGTGTTTTTGATGTGTGTTAGTATTCCTGTGCCAGTCTAACTGTACAAGAAATATCATTTTTATTTCTTGTCGTTTGAAATGCTTCTGGTGTGCGGGATTCGGAAGTTTTACTGGGGTCTGTTATAAAACTTAAGTGTACGTAATAATGGTACATGATAATTTATATTAGGTTAAAATATATTTTGTCACTTTGCAGACCGAAAGATATTGGAAGAGAAAAAGCTGTAGTGGCTGCGGAATTTGTCAATAGCCGTGTTGCAGGCTGCAATGTTACACCGTATCCTAATCAGGAAAGCATGATGTTTTTGAAAGCAAAATTTGAATTATTGCAAGTTTTGTTCACTGTAACTGTCTTTACCTGTAACCTTCAAAAAAGGGTTCCTCAATCCTTGACAGAAATTGTACAGCCATTTCAAAAAGATTCAAGATTATGATGCAGATTTTTATAGAGGTTGGTACAAAATGTAGTTTAAAAAGCATGAAAGTTAATCAATTATGTTGTAATTAAGACGTGACACTTTCGTATTTTTTTTCACATTTCAATTCAGTGACATAACTTTGCTCACTGTGATGTATTTGCCAGGATTTCATCTCATCGTGTGTGGATTAGATTCCATTGTAGCCAGAAGATGGATTAATGGAATGGTGGTATGTATTAAACAGTTATAATCAGAACTTTTACAACCTTCCACATTATTTAGCAATTATTGAATGAAGCCGAGTAGGATATGAAGAATTCTGCAGATCGAGGAGGGTGTTATCCACCGAGGCGGAAGGCGGAGGTGGATAACACCCTCCGAGATCTGCAGAATTCTACATATCCTGTGATAGCCCAATTCAATAATTGCTTTATTATTCATTCAAAATAATTCCAACTTTAAAAACAAGCTGAAAATGCTTACCTCGGTCGATGTTAAGTTCACATCGATAGTGCATTTTTTTGGGAAGTAGCAGATAAAGGTTTGCTCAGGTCTGCAAATATACTCCAAATAGCAGATGTTGTCCATCGAGTTGACTTCTCGCTGTTCTTGCTATGTGTTTAGACAATATTTCACCGTGAAACGAGTACAATGTTCACCCGACAGTTCCGCCATTTTGTTCAAACAACCAAAACAACTCAACCTCGTCCCCAGGTTTCCTCAGTCAATGGTTCAATATGACGGTTCAATATGACAGTTGAGCTGCTGGTTATTTTGAATTATGCGTGTGGTTTTTTTTACCCAATCAGAAATGGGGAAATATTTTGAATGAATAATAATAATGGTTATTGGACAGTATACATAATGGACAGTACATGTACATGTTATTGCACAGCCTGTAAATGGGCAGTAGTACTTTAGTGGGTTACTCTACTGCAAAGTTTTTCACGTTTTTGCCTTGCCTTTATTCTGTGATTCTGTGATCTTAAAAGTTTCTAGGAAAGTGCATGGAAGAGAGTAACAGAGAGAAAACCAATATAGTGTCATTATCATGCCAAATTCATCAAGAGAGATTTGTTTTGTTGTAGCTTAGTTTATTAGAATATGATGAGGATGGGACATTGGACCAAACAAGTGTTATCCCTGTGGTAGATGGAGGCACAGAGGGTAAGTCTAAGGTCAGCTGTGTTTTATCAGACAACTTCTAAGAGAGACAAGATTGCCTCAAATGCTTGTCTAAAAATGGCATTTCGGAAGAATGTCACAAGGTCTATCACTATAAGAGAACCTTCTATACCACACTAAGGTCACACTTCTCTGAGGCACAAAGCAGATCCTGAGGATGTCTGGCTTGCAGAGAGTTAACAATAATAGTTTGTTTGGATTGTAGGCTTTAAAGGTAATGCTCGTGTCATCATTCCTGGACTAACAGCTTGTATAGAGTGTACACTTGACCTCTACCCACCACAGGTAGGACTACATCTTGTTTAAATATGCACAACAAATATTCTGTAGGTCAATGTTATATTAATAGTGCCATTGAAACATTTTGTATGAGAAAATCTTGTACTAAGCATTTTATATGTTTATATACATAATTGGCCTGGATGTCACTAAGAGCTTGCTGCTGGTTAATTTCTTCAGCTGATTAAGACCTTACCACTTGCTCAACAAGACAGGAAATTGCAATATTTTTGCCAGCTCAGCTCTGCAGAATTTCCCACTAAGATTGGAACTATGAGATAGATAATTATGCAGTGGCAGTTTTTGGAGAGTGTTCATTGTTTTAAGATCATAATGAGGAGCTCATGGCTAAGAAAATGGTTTCGAGAGTGCTTCCCGAGCTGTATCTCTAGGACTGGATAGGCGGGGTTCCTCCAACCTTACATCAATATCTTGATCCACCACTGATATGTGTTGAGTGGTGTTTCAATGATAGTTCTTAAAGGAGAAGTTCATTCCAAAATTGCAGGATTTTTTTTTTGCCAATAAAAAGATTACACAAAGGTAGGTTGTTCTCCAAAATTTGGACTTCCAAAGAGCTTTCCAACCCTATGAAATTTTAGTCTAAAGTAGCCCGAAATTCAAGAAATGACAGCCGCCATCTTGGAGAACTCCTAGCAGCCTGGTGACAAGTATGTGATGTGAATACAGAGTGAACTTCTCCTTTAAATACTCAATCACCAAGATTTTGTTGACTTGTTCGTTAGTTGTAAATAGATTCCTTGCTTAGTTTCCTGTACATGTGTTTTCTTGGCAGGTTAATTTTCCATTATGCACCATAGCACACACCCCTCGATTACCAGAACACTGTGTAGAATACGCCAAGGTGTTAGTATGGCCTCAAGAACATCCTTTTGGAGGTATGTACAGTATTTTCATCAATCCTTAACTTTGCATGCCATTTGCATTTTCATTTTGTTGTGCTGCAGAAACCATCAACTTTCAAACACTTTGCCATGGCAAACAATCACTGATTTTATTCAGCCAGCTAGTTAAACTGAAATAATCCTCTCTGATCACTTGCATCTTTGTTATCATACTTTAGTCCGTTATTGATAGAACAAAAACCACAAAAACTATTAAGACTATAAAGATGCAGGTTACCCAAGATAAATTCCCAAGTAAAAGGCAATAACATGTGCCAATTACTATTTCTTATTAGAGCTGTGAAAGTACCTTTTAGGGGTCTTAACAGGTATTTAACTAACAAATGTTGGGGCCTATTTTGTTACTCAACTGATTTTTTATACCTCGTGGGGTTAAAATGAATTAAAGCCACAACCTTGAAGTAATTTCTGGTATCTTTAAGGGGTTCTTGAAAATCCCCACCATTTTTGTAGCAGATACTTTCATGATTATTTTTTCAGAGGGAGTTCCTGTTGATGGAGATGATCCAGCTCATGTTCAGTGGATTTATGACAAAGCAAAAGAAAGAGCTGATAGCTTTAACATTCAGGGAGTCACCTACCGGCTTACACAAGGTAATTTCAATCAGTAACAATTTGCCATAATTCTAATAATTTGCACAACTACTTTGTGGTCTAATGAATTTGTCATCTTATTAAGGTGTCGTCAAACACATCATCCCTGCCGTGGCCTCCACCAATGCTGTAATTGCTGGTAAATATGCTTTCTGTTCATTTTATTTGTTCATTGAGCCTTCTAGTATGGTTGGTCAATCCCATCATTTGGAATGTTCAAACTATCCCCTCAATCAGGTAATCTTGAAATTTTTAATTGGCTAATTCCAATCCTGGACATATGTTTTAAAAAGTGCCATACAGAGGGTCCAGATTTTCTCAAATATGAACACCCCATAGCAGATAGGAAAAGGAAAAGCATCAAGGTGAGGTCATGATATCTAAGCTCCACATGGCTATTGGGAGAATGTGGATAGTTTGTGTTCAGCCAAAAATGGAAAACGTCTTGTCAATGTTAGGTTTACGAAAATGCTTAGTGTTCTAACAGGAACAAATTTCCAAACCCTACATTATCAAATCCCAAAGTTCCAAATCTTCCTGGTTTATTTTTTTAGGACTGTATGAAAAAGAGATTGGTAATTTTTGTGAAATGTTTACTTTGGGTGCAGAAGGGTGTAAGCCAAATTAAGGAGGAGACTCTCTTCTTTGGTCAATGACTCTAATTTTCTCTTGTTATTTGTGTCATGCCAGCTGCTTGTGCTCTGGAAGTTTTCAAACTGGTCTCCAGGTAAGGGTCTGTGAAATCTCTGGAATTCCAGGGGGGGGGGGGAAGGGCATGGTTCATACATGTTGTAGTGGTCTTGCAATCTCACTTTCGGTAAGATTTCCGCACAGTACCACACATGCAGTTTCATTGTTTTTCATTGTAAAAGTTTATTTATCATGGACTGAGTTGAAAATGTATGCACAATAACATCATTTCCTTTGGAACATTGGGAACCTTGAGAACATTGCAGATGTCTTCAGAGATTAGTCTTTTTGTGCATAGATTATCTTTAAAATAGTATAATATTAACTGTCTTTATTCTTGAATAGCTGCTGCAATCCATTAAACAACTATATGGTGTTTAATGACACAGATGGATTGTACACGTATACCTTTGAGGCTGAGAGAAAGGTATGTAAGAATATTATATTAAAAAAAGATTTTTCTATTATAGTTAATTCTGTTTTTTGACTCGATATTGGAAAAATGTGTACACTGTAGCACAAGTTTGAATTCAGCCGTAGGTAATATTGCAGCATGCATGTTCTATACCGGAATTCAGTCAAGATTTTAACAGCCGTGTCTTGCTTTTTACAGTTAGTTGATTTTACTATTGTTAAGTGGTGGTAAATAAACTTGCTTCTTTGTAAAAATCCACCTGCAATTGTTTTTTTATAAATATATACAAAAATATTTATTTTTCATAGTGAGCAGAAGGCAAAAATAAAGTACAGTCAAACCTGCATGTGCGCCCACCTATCTTAAGCAACCGCTTCCTCAAAACACTAAAATTTTCCCAGTAATAGCTCTGTAGTTTGAATCTCTGAAAAACGACCACCTCTCATCTACTATGACCACTATTTGAGGTGACGGTTTTATGATTTTCAATTTTTTTAACCACTTGTATCTGAAGAACTTTTTAGGACGAAATGTAACTTCACATATCATAACTCAGAAATTGCATGTACAGTCGAACGTCCACTAATGGTCATCTCTCCATAACAGCCACCTCTCTGCAACGGCCATTTTTTTTTGGCGGAACAAAAAGTAGAAGAGGCCCCTGCAGTTCAACCTTGTAACCAGCCATCTCCTATAATATAAGCAACCACTAACTCTTCACATTTTGGGTGGTTGCCTATAGGAGGTTTGATTGTTTAAAAATTAATGTTATGGGCTCTGATCAATACACTCTCACTAATATTGCATTTAAGGATGACTGTGCAGCTTGCAGTCAGCGACCTCAAGTTCTAACATTCCCAGAGGATGTCACCCTTAAATCAGTAATTGACTTCCTTATGGAGACTCCATCATAGTAAGTAACTGTCTTGTAAGCATATTCAAATGCATTTTAATTTATGTGGTTTATTTGTTTTATGAAGACCGTTATTTTTTTTGTCCAATAGTCAACTGAAAGCTCCTGGCCTCACTACCATGATTAACGCCAAAAACAAAACCCTCTATATGCAGGTAGGTTGTTTTATTAAGGTCATTTTTTTGCAACAAACAGATGGAGGCTTGTGAGCTAATAGTTACATAAGTTGGGAGAGTGCTGGTCTGCTGAGTTGGAGGTCATAGTTTCTAACCCTGGCTGGACCAACACTCAGGGTCTTTGTTAAAATAATTGAGAAGAAATTGCTACCCTTGTAATGATATCTGCAAACAGTTAGACTGTCTAGTCTTCTCAGATAAGCACAAAAAACCATAGGACTTTCACATGTCTGTTTCTTGTGTGATGTAAAAGAACCCACACCACTGTTGAAAAAGAGTAGGGGACGAAGATGGTGGTGGTGTGGCTAACCCTTCCAGTGCTTAATGGGTTATCTGTAAGGAGATATCTTAATATAGGGATAACCTCATTAACCTCCTTCAGGTGTCTTTAATGGCTACCTGTAAACAGTGAATGTATAAAGCAACTATTCTCTGCAGCCGTTTTCTTTGTTGTGGGGGATTTTATTGTACAGTATCACAGATAACTCAGCTTAGGGTAACATTTTTTGATACGGCACAATAAAACCCTTTAGATTAAGAACAGCTGAAAAACACCCCACTTAGTCTTAAGTTGTTTTCGAAACTGACTCTTGCTCTCCCTTCAATGATTGATGATATAAGGGCCTTTACTTGTGGGTAGTTTTTTTCCCTTTAATTTGTTCAGGTGAATATGGTCGTATAGACTGTGTATCAGGCGCTTAGAAGTAACATGAGTGCAAGAAAGAATGGTGCACAAGACAAAGATATGCCTACCCCCCTCATGCGCACCGTTTTTTGTTGCGCCCATATTACTTCCAAGCGCCTGCAATGCAGGTTAATGGCCGTAGGAAAAACGTGTGTGAAAGGAGCACATGACTTGTAGGTTTATACTTGCAACAACCGTGGAACAAAGAGACTCTACGTATTTTCAACTGCTCATTTCATGGTGATGACGGGGTTCACCAGTCTGTAGCACACACAGTGTGGCTCCATAATCTTGCGCACTTCCCTGGTCAAGGTACCCTTTTTTGCAAATTAAAAGAGAAACAACTCCTTTTTAAATGTACCTTTTCCCAAACTGTTTTTTAGTCTGTGAAGTCTATAGAGGAAAGAACAAGAGAGAATCTACCCAAGAGATTGAAAGGTACTGTACCAGTTTATGCATATTGGATGCGACTAGAAACTAATCTGCCCATTGTTCTTGGAAGGAGTTTGCCAAAATAATGATTATTCCATCACAGTTTGTCAGATTTTTCCTTACTCTAATATTTTTTGCAGAAGGTTTAGCATACTCAAAGGAGAATGTAGGGTGGTTGAGCATAATAAACATGCCGACCAACTATTGCTCAATGAAACCAAACAAAACCATTACTTTTTTCTTCATTTTTTAAACTGTTATAATCCCCTAAAATGGCTGTGTTGCACACAAGCGGTGGTCATCTGTAGAGGTTCGTACCCTAGTGATATGTATAACCCGAGACTGACCAATGGAGAAGAAAAGTCGTTACGTCATGTTACCATGGTAGTAAAAGTTTTAGATGAATACAAACAAACCGATAAAGTCACTTAAAAGTCTTTTCGCACTATTTCAAACTTTACCGATCTTATTCAGTTTCATTTAATTTGGCAAATCTTGGCGAAATTTTCTTTGGGACCGTATCTATTGTTATCTAAGTTAAGGAAATCACACAATTTCCAGACCCTCTCTTGATTACAAAAATATTTTCCTCTCTCTCAGCCAATCAGCGCTCAATAATTTTGTCCTTTAACTAATGCGTGTGATATATATGTGCCACATGGCCGCACAGGATAAGAAATTTCTCTTCGACTGTTGAAACATATTTCTCCAGTGAGTGCAGCGAACGGGTAAATTATTTTTCAACACGAGAAGCCTTTGCGCGAAAACATGGTATCTTCGCATGGGAACAGATCACCATTGCTATGGCTTCATAATAAATCGCGCCTTTTACAGTACAAAAACTGTTAAAGTGAAATGATGTGGTAATTCATTGGTGTTTACATAGTAAATAGAACATTACATGGAGCTACGAAATTTCTCTTCTCGTTTTGAGAACACTCGAAGAGACTGAATTTTGTATCTCCGCGCGGCCATGTGTTAGAAGAAGGGTGGGTTTTATACTAATGGGAGGTGGTTGCTCAAAGAATTTACACTGTATTTATTTTCCTTTCACCTTTGTCATCAATCCTTTCAGATATTGGACTTGTTGACGGTCAAGAGATTGTAGTAGCCGATGCCACAACACCTAAACCATTAATTGTTAAAATTCACTTTTCATCTGACATGGAATGATAAGAACATTGACAACTGAACTTATTCCAGAGTTTTTTTCTGAAAAATTATTGTAAATCAACTACTGCAGCTAGAGAGATGTGGTGAAAATTGGTGCTTACATCACTCACACTAATTTTCCCTTGTTGTATATCGTTCTGTCAGAATTTTAAAATAAAATGTAGATAGCTCTCATGTTTTGCATTTATCTATTATTTCAGTGTTGCACAAAACTTGCTTGTAAAAGAAACAGTAGGAGCGAGAAGGGGGTTGGGCTTAATAGCTTTTTTGCCATGAAGAGGGGAATGGCCAACTATCATTATTTATGTTTAGAAATAACCTGATTTTTTAAAAGAGATAAAAGCTCAAGTGCTCGAAACGTCGCTAGCGGCGAGGGGCGAGGGATTTTATTTCAATACTCATACGCCACTTGCACATCTCCCATAATGCACCTTATTTGGCCCCCTTCCCCCCCCCCCCCCCCCTTCCCCCATATTTTGCATAAGCATTGTTTTCAATTTCTCTTGGGACGGCTGTAATACCCAGGAGAATTGAATAACAAAGGTTATGCAAAATTTCTGGGGGCAAATAAACTGCATTATGGGAGATGTGCAAGGGGCGAATCGTTTTTGCCTGAGTTGTTTACAGCTATTTCGAGAAAGGTTTCGCAAAAAATGTGCATGCGACAATCCCAAAAGGTATTGGGATGCTGTCGAACCTACTTTTGTTGCTTTCCTTTAGCACTCGCAGATATGTCCACGTCCTCTCCTTCCATTCTTTCAAATTTCTTTGAAAAACAGTGAACTCAAAACCACCCACAATACCTTTCGGGGTTGTCGCGTGCACTTTATCCGACAACCTTTCTCGAAATAGCTGTGTGCATGTACTGCGTGGCACCCTTTCGACGTGTGCCACGCGGGCTGAGTGAAACCGTGACTTTTTGTGACAACATTTTGTATCATTATTCAAAAGACGATGTTGCGTGATGAAGGGGTCATGCCGGGGAATAATGCAGTTTGGCAAAATCGATTCAGAAATAAAACTCTACCTGGTTCCTGGCTCCTTTAAATCATTATCAGTCAAAATTGTAAACTTTAATTGTGGACTTGGGTAAATAATCTTCACTGACAACTAATTATATCTTACAGCCGCCATCTGAAAACATCAGAGTCAGCTAACCACGCTCTCTCAGTAATTAACCCGCATTTCGCAATATCGGAGGTTGCCAACAGACTTAATTTCAGATTTGGAATTTCCTCTAAACAGCAAGAAGAAATGATTAAAGAAACAGTGTTGTGACGAGAAATTATATGCAAATTAAAACTAAGTCGGTTGATTTCGATTTGCATAAGAATTTTTTTTCCAGGTTGTTATTAACTAAATTAAATTGGCTCCTTTTACAAGGTTTCCTTAATGATTGTCTAAATTGTTCGAGCCAACTTTCGTTTTATCGTCACTCCGACGCGAGATTGTTATTTTAATTTTTTCGTTGTACCATGCGCCCGTAGGCTGCTGCGTCACAAACTCGAAAAAGTTCTCGCCCTTATCTCATTAAAATTCCCTTTGATATCAAAAACGTACACACATAACAACTTCCTTGAAAGTTGTTTTGTCTCCTTTGGTTGTGAGTGAGGAACGCTCATTCGGTATTACTGCTTTTAAAACGTGGTAGATACTTCGTACTTCGAATTATGCTTTCTCCTACCTGCTCTCTTGCAAAATCTGCACAACTTCTCAGTTTTAAAAGATCAAAATGTGACGTGTAATTTGCTAGTAGTTATGAGCAGAGTTTAAATGATCACAATTGACACTCTTTTCTACGATTTGTCCTTCTCTCTCTTAAATAACGTCACGAGTGCCGTTCCACAAAATATTTAGTAATATGAAAATGCATCAGTTTGCTGTTGTCCAAAAATGCCCCGCACTAATGTCCACTGCCTTACCCCCTCCCCCTTAAACGCCCAGTTATCGTCATCCCGACGCGAGACTGTTATTATAATTTTTTCGTTGTACCATGCGCCCATAGGCTGCTACGTCACAAACTCGAAAAAGTTCTCGACCTTATCTCATTAAAATTATCTTTGATATCAAAAACGTACACATACAACAATTTCATTGAAAGTTGTTTTGTCTCCTTTGGCTGCGAGTAAGGAATTCTCATTCGGTACGCAATGAAATTTCCACCGGCAATTAGCACACCTCGCACCGGTTTGCACTTCTTGGCTGTGTCGTTAATATTGTGTGGTGTCACTTGGGTTCATATTTCTGCTATGGAAGATTCTTTGATTGGACAACAGCAGGAGGTAGATAGCAGCTCTAGTGCCCGAGAATCTGATGATAAACAATCTGTCCTGAATCGCGAGCGAAGAGCCGTAAGAAACAATGCAACCCACAAGCAAGACTTTGAAAAACGACTGAAGACCATGGAAGAAAGGCGAGTCACAGGACGCGTACCTTTGTTGTTCCGAAAGCTGATTGAATTTGGATTAAGACTTCAACCTGACTAAAATTTCAACCAAAGTCACATGTTTTATCGCGCTTTATACTGTTTCTTCTTTTTACGGCGAAACTTTTCGCGGAAGGAATTAGAGTCGCTTTTTTTATTAGGCAAGAAAAGAAGAAAAACGTGTGTTGCAAGGAAGCGAAAATCTTCGCGCCTTTCCCTTTTGGGCATCCATTTTTCTGTTATAATATTTTATCATGTATACCTGTACTATTCATATAATGTACATGTGTATTGCCCTACAAAGTAGATTAAACATGCAGGTCTCTAACCTACTTTAAGGTACCCTTAATATCCTTGACAGCTTTAACATTATTAATGCGTTCTTTGTTGCGTGTTTTATGTACTCGTACCACAATAACCTCTTTCCTCATACGTTTAACACCACCTTTAGTAATCGCCAAGTACACACATTTAATACTCGAAATGCTAATAACTACCCACCACATTTCTGTAGAACAAACATTAAACAGTTCACAATCCTCCATCTAGGACCTAGCCTATGAAACTCCCCTTCCCCATAATCTTACGGAACTGACAAGTTACTCTAGTTTCAAGACTTCATTTAAAAAATACCTTATCGAGAGAGCTCTAAATTAAACTCGCTTGACCATATGACAGCTTACATTAAATCATAATTAAGTATGAGGAGCCCAATTTCTACAAGCTATTTAGCTTCTAATGGGCTTCCTCGCCACTCTATCTATTACAAAAGTTAAGTCACTTAATATTACATTTAATTTTTTTGGACTATTTTTGAAGCTTTTCCCGCCCTTTAAATTTGCAGTCTTAGTAATAATGTATATATCTTTTTCCTTTTCTTTCTGTAATATTTATTCTATGTGGCAAATGTAAAATACATAAATAAAATATAAACCCTGTTCCTTCCAGTTGTTAAGAAAATGGGGACAGCGCAAAGAAGAGTCAGCAGGAAAAGCAGACTTCGCGCAGCACTCCACAATCTGAACGCCAGGAACAGGCTAGCTTTGAGGCGTTATTTTTCGCGAGAACTTTTTTCAATGGGTCTCTTATTTATCTTGTTAGGAACAAAAAAGGATATTGAGTTTATTGGGGGGCGTTTTTGTAGATTTTGGTTTTGATGTAGTCTAGTTAAACGCTCATGCAGCGCAAATTTTCGTGTGTTTCTTGTTGTTGCGGAAAGTCACTCACTTTTTTAACACCCTCACCGAAAATCTTTTCTCCTCTCTTGCAGGCATAATAAGAGTACAAGGCGATTGCAGGAAATAGAGAAGAGGTTTAATATACGGGTTTTGTCAGTTCGATCATTATGTGCATCTCTTTTTTATAACGTTCTAGAAAAAGCTTTAATTACATACGTTTATCCTTTATCCTTTGGAGAGACTGTATTTCTTATGAAGATTGATCATGAAAACAGTCTCGCTGATATAGCAAGCATTTCAGTGGCATTAAGAGCTGGTTCAGTGAAGGTTGTTTCGGGCATTGGGAATTGCGCACTGGGAAGCAAGGTAACCGGTCATTTCGCCCCGGTTACTTAGCCCCCTATTTTCGAGTCATTTAGCGCGCTTCAAATATAATATGCCTCGTTCTAGAGTAGGGGGCTAAGTAACCGGGCGAAATGACTTGGGGGCGAGATGACCGGTAACCGGAAGGAATTTTTTAGTAGTTACTCAAGAAAATCATCGCATGCACGAATGTCCAATTTCCATTGACCATTGCTTATGCCCAGGATCAATCTTGCTAGCAAATTGTTTTCGCAATTTTAACAAAAAAAATTTAAAGGAAACTAATATCAGAAATGTAGCAAATTCTGCAAAAATTACAAAAGTAAAAAGGATTTTGACTTTTGCAAAATATAGCAAGAATAGCAAGATTTCCAAATTTGACAAAATTCTCGACTTAGAAAGAGGGAAGGCCAAGAAGCGATTTGAGAAGCAAATACCGCAAAAATCGCAAGTAACGTCTATCAGTTTCTCCCACTGCTGGCTTAACATTAACCTACTGCCTCAGCTAAAATTTGACTTTGGTTATTTCCTTGATCTTTCCCAGACTTGATGCCCTTCTGCGCATACCTCCTCGATCTGGAGACTTAATCGATTCTCTCATGCGTTACATTTTAGGTTGGTGTATTGTGGTGATTAATTATTGTAATGGCCAATCATTGCAGACAAAGGAAATTTCTAAAACAATTCAGCAATCTAAACGGGCAGCGAATGCCTAAAGGAGCTGTGCCAGGAAATTCAGCGCAAAGGACCTGGCCTCCAAAATTGAGCGAGCATTAAAACAGTGAAAACATTGACGAAAAGTTCCCTAAAAGAGGAATGGATGTGCAAATTGTCGAAAAAGAGGAAACTGACTGCAATATTGAGGGTTTTTGAGAACTGTTCATCCTGACCTTTTTCAGTCAAAGCAGGAGCCGATTCAAAGCTGTTGATTTCTGTTGTTTGTAACTTTGAATGTAAACCTTGGAAGACATATTTGTCACCACGGACAAAGGTTCCCACTTATTTAACTATATTTGACTCGATCATGGTGCAAAAATTGCGACAAATGAACATGTCTGCAACTGCCTCTTACCCAGAGATCCCTCTCTCTCGATAAAAATTTGCGCGCAAAGGAAGGCGGGAAAGAGAAAACTGCCAAGACGTCGCTTCTCCTCTCTTCTTTTACCTTCCCATGGTCCCTTGGGCTTCGTTACCAGTCACTCGCGTTTCGCGGTCGCCTTTGTGCGAAAAACGAAGCGCCTAAGGAGGAGGCAGTGTGTGCGACATGATTCCCGGAAACTGCCCACCTACCCCATCCCTGTAATCCTTTTTTTTCACTCTCTACTCTAGGACAGCGTGGTCAACATACAGGCAAGGAGAGAGTTGGACCACCTGGCCCTCCTGGATCACCTGGACCATCAGGCCCCAAAGGCACACAATGAAATATTCTATCTTAAAAATAAAATAAAAATATCCTCAATAATTAAAAATAAGCTTTTCACCAATCGCAATACAGTAACACTCTTTCCATATACCAAGGCAAAAATGTGTGCTAAGAGCACTTTGCTTTGCATACGTTAAAGATTCGGATCGCGAAGAGAGCAAACCAAAATCGCTCAGACAAATGATACTGTTTAAAAACCCCACCATTTCTTTATAGGGGAACAGGGGAAACCTGGCACCAACAAGCCATTTCCAGGCCCTCCAGGTCCTAAGGGGGATCAAGGACCTGTTGGAAAGACTGGAGCCAAAGGACTTCAAGGACCTAAAGGGCAAAGGGGACAGGACGGGTCTGGCAGTTCAGGGGTGAAGTATGTGCGCTGGGGAAGGACCACATGTCCTAGCGGGGCACAGATAGTCTATAAAGGTAAACAAACAAAAAAACGCACTTAGTGCTAAGGACATAACCTTGAAAAATTTGAAAGCGATACCCGTAAACAAGTTCCTATTCCCAATAATTCAAGCATCTGGTGATAGATCAATGTGTGATGCTGATACCTAAGCTGCAGATAAGAGCACTGGAACATTTTTCTCAAAAACCTTTATAACAAAAATTATTGCATGAGGTTTTTGTGATAGTGTAATCTCCGGAATCAGTGATCCAGGTCGAGGTGAAAAAAAAAACCAAACAAACAAAATTACAAACACATCGTCGAACGGAACACAGTTTAACATCGCTCTTGGAACTCATACATTACTATCAGATAACTAATTAATCTGTCGTTTGCGCGGATTTCCAAAATCTACTGTAGGCCCTTAGCTAGTGAAAGACAGATAGCGAGTACAAGGCATAATAATGTGACTAAATGATCTTACTTGATTATTCTCCGTTTACTTCATACAGGTATAATGGGTGGAGAGTATTACAATCACTATGGAGGTGGTGCAAACTACCTTTGCCTTCCACATAATCCAAAGTATGACAGATACAAAAATGGCGTCCAGGGTGGGGGATATATGTACGGCACTGAATATCAAGTAAGTTCGTTCGTTGGCACTGTTTTCAAAAGAAATATCCACGACTATGATGCTCCCTGTGTTGTCTGCTTTGTCAAGTCACGTGGCTCAATGCTAATGATGCCCGCAAGGAATGACTGTCCGTCTGGATGGACCGAAGAGTATCATGGGTACCTGATGACTGAACACGCCAGTCATAAGCATTCAAGAGATTTTATCTGCCTTGACGGGGACCCAGAATATGTTCCTGGTAGCCAAGCAAACAGAAATGGTGCTTTGCTGTACCCTGTGGAGGGTAGATGCGGCTCGCTACCGTGTCTTCCTTATGTTGAAGGTCGAGAGCTGACATGCGCCGTGTGCACCGAGTGAAGCTCCTCGTGAAATAAAAGTAATAAACAGTAATTTCATAAACTCTCAGCTGTTAATCACACCTGCTTGTTTAAAAACAGTTAAAGTAGTAAGCAAGGTGTGGTTGGCAGAACATAAGGTAATGTTAACAATAAACCACGTGATTACCTCCAGATGAATGCTTGTTTCTTTCTTTGTGTGCAAGTCTTACAATTAACTAAAGGGCATGGCCAATGTGGGTAAGAGTTAATTTCTGTGCCTGAAAGAACACATTTATGTTTCAGTTCCAAATCCTGTATTTTTCTTTTAAATGCCTATTTAAAAATACTCGTACCCTCGAAATTCCTGAAAAATTCCGAATCTAATGTAACTTTTCTTCACCATTTAAACATTGTAATTCAATCTCCGATTTTTCAAACTTCTAGTTCATTCGAACCGATTTGGTTAGAAAAATCGGGATTTCACTGAATACCGGTAAGCGTTCTGTAAGCCTGAATTTCAGCCGTGTGCCGTCCCCTCGAGTCGCACACTCCCGTGAAAGACATGTTTCTCAGCAGTGAGCAACTCGAGTACGGATGAAATTCACATCGCGGCTAGTGTTCTGCGTTTCGTTCTTTATTTGGGAGGGTACAATTTCTTTGTTTTCAGGGGGGTGGAGGGGGGTTAGCATATGAAAAGCCCTATTTGAACTGACCGAAAATGATCCAACATAGCATTATTGGGAACCGTTTGAGCACCTTTTTGGGCAGTGTGGCACCTTTTTCTCAGATCAGGTTTCACCATGTTCAAACTTTTCATTCAGTTTTATCCAACATGTTTCCCTGTGCTACAGACCACTACGCCGGCACATATTTCCCACATTTGAAAAAAAAAGCGCAGGTTTGAGATTCGTCCGAAGAAACATGAGTTTTTCGGCGGTAAACTTCTTGCCCGAAAGTGAGTTCTCTTGATTTCTGAAAGCGTAATACTACAATCACACTCCAATTGCATAGACATCAAAAATCATATAGACCCTTTCCTTTCAAAGAAGAAGTCACGGAAGACCCAAAATAATTCTTTTGAAACCTTGTAATAATAGCTTGTGAACGATTTTGATCTTTGGGTTGCGAAGACTGGCGTTATTCCAGCTGCCGTTTGCTGACCTACATGTCAATTATCCTGTCGACTGACTGCCGAGTTTCCTGACGGCTCTCCTTAATTTCGTACCCAGATCTCTCAAGGCCAGGGGAAAGTTCAAGACAGAGTCAGATCTGGATACAAGATTACTATCAACCAATTAAACGTGCCCAGATCGGCCAATCATAAGACGTCCGAAAACGACTCTAGAATTGCTTTTTCAAAGAGCACTCAACGCATTTTGACGGTTACGAAGCTATTCAGCTTACTTTTATTGTACTCTCTCCCATCTTGCTACGGAGAAACATCTTCAAAGGTCCTCAAACGCTGGAATCTACTGAACGATAAAAAAGGATGTATCTAGGACTTGCCCACAGGTCGAGCTCAAAATTTTTCTAAAGCGCGCGGAGAGCGAGCTGAACAATGAGACCGTATATTTTTAGCTGCTCATTCCATATAGTGATGATGGGGTTTACCAGTCTGTAGCACACACAGTGTGGTGGTTCCATAATCTTGCGTACTTCCCTTGTTTAGGTACCCTTTTTGTCCACATTAAAAGAGAAACAACTCCTTTTTAAATGTACCTTTTCCCAACTGCCTTTTAGACTGTGAAGTCTATAGAAGAAAGAATAAGAGAGAATCTACCCAAGAGATTGAAAGGTACTGTACCAGTTTATGCATATTGGATGCGACTAGAAATTAATCTGCCCTGTGTTCCCGGAAGGAGTTTGCCAAAAGAATGATTATTCCATCACAGTTTTAGCCTGCGAAGGAGAAACGGATGTTTTCGCAGGCTGCTCTAATATTTTTTGTAGAGGATTTAGCATACTCAAAGGAGAATATAGGTTGGTTGAACATTATAAATATGCCAACCATTTCTTAATTCCTTAATAAAACCAAACATAACCATTACTATTTTCTACATTTTTATAACTGTTATAAGCACCTAAAATGGCTGTGTTGCACACAAGAGGTGGTCATCTGTAGATATTCCTACTATAATATGTATAACCCGAGGCTGACCAATTAAGAACCAATTAAACGAGCGTTTTCGAAGTTTTCCAGCGAAAAGGGTAATTTAAAAACACTGTAGTTAATCCTTAATTGAATGAGGACTCGTTTAATTCTTGTTTGTTACTATAAGACAAAAGTTTATAGAGGAAATCACACCAGGCCCTCCCTTGATAACCCAAATATTTTCTTCTCTCTCAGCCAATCTGTGTTCAATAATTTTGTCCTTTAACTGATGCGTCTGATATATACTACATGGCCGAATGGATACGAAATTTCTCTTCGAGTGTTGAAACATATTTCTCCAGTGAGAGCAGCAAACGAGTAGAATATTTTTCAACACAAGAAGAGAAATTTCTTCTATTGTATAACCACTAGTCTAATGAATTACAAGGTGAGTTTTCGCGCGAAATCATGGTATCTTTACATGTGAACAGATCACCGTTGCTACGGCTACATAATAAATCACGTCTTTCACATAGACTATGAGTAGTCCCCATTTTTCCTCAGGGATTTTAGAGAGAGCGAAACTCGAGTGCGCGTGAAAATCACCTCTCGCGAGAAAGGCGCGCTCGCTCTACTATCCCTGAGGAAAAATGGGGAGTACTCGTAGTCTACCTTTCACAAGAATAATCTGTTAAAGTGAAATGGTTTGGTATTTTATTGGTGTTTATGTAGTAAATAGAGCGTTACATGACCGCTTTGAGCTACGACATTTCTCTTGTGTTGACAACACTCGAAAAGACTGAATTTTGTATCTCCGCGCGGGCATATGTTAGGGGAGGGGTGGGTTGTATACTAAGGGGAGGTGGTTTTTCAAAGAATTTACACTGTATTTATTTTCCTTGCACCTTTGTTATCAATCCTTTTAGATATTGGACTTGTTGACGGTCAAGAGATTGTAGTAGCCGATGCCACAACACCTAAACCATTAATTGTTAAAATAAACTTTTCATCTGACATGGAATGATAAGAACATCGACAACTGAACTTATTCCAGAGTTTTTTCGGAAAAAATTATTGTAAATCAACTACTGCAACCAGAGAGATGTGGTGAAAATTGTAGACTTTCAAAAAAGTTCTTCGTCGGATTCATCTTCGCGGTCAAACAAGGCTCTCTCTGCTCGCCAAGAGGTCGACTTGTAGCAAGTCTATGAAAATTGGTGCTTATATCACTCACACTAATTTTCCATCGCTGTTTATCGTTCTTTCAGAATTTTGAAATAAAATGTAGATAGCTCCCATGTTTTGCATTTATCTATTATTTTAGCAGGCTCGTACCCAGTCGTTATTTATGTGTTTTTTGGGTGAGAGAAGATTAGTTTTTTCCTTCGTCCCCTCCCATGAATCCCCTCGCGCCTCAAACTAACCCAATCTTCTCTCACCCCAAAAACACATTAATAGCGACTGGGTACGAGTCTGTTATTTCAGTGGTGCACGAAAAAGAAACATTAGGAGAAGGGAGGCTCGCAAGAGGGTTGGGCTTAATAGCTTTCTTTCTATGAAGAAGGGAATGGCAAACTATTATTATTTATGTTTAGTGATAACCGGATTCTTTTTTAAAAAAAGATAATTATACGTCCCTGCGGCGGACGAGGAGAGACGACTGCTTCAATCGCAAGCCACGGGATTTTATTTCAGTACTCATCGTTTTTGCCTGAGTTGTTTATACACTGTGTGGCGCTCTTTCGACGTGTGCTACGCAGGCTAAGTGAAACCGTGAGTTTTTGCTACAACCTTTTTGTATCATTATTCAAAAGACGATCGATTCAGAAATAAAAACTCTACCTTAGCGCCTAACTCCTTTAAATCAATATTGATCAAAATTGAAAACATTAACTAATGACTGGGGTAAATAATCTTCACTGACAACTACACTCAACTCCCTTTATAGCGCACACTGTGTGGGACCTTGAGTTCATTAGCGAGAGTCCGTAACAGCGGGAGTTTATTTCAGTCTAACATCTGTAATCTATTTTTGCTTGGGATTCAGTACGCTCAGTCTCCAGCCTTGGGTGTCGGCGCATCGAGACACCCAAGGCTAGAGACTGAGCCTAGGGATTTAGCTGCTGTCCGTTCGTATTATCGGAGTGTCCGTAAGGTGAGTAAACTACGAGTAGTCCCTATTTTTCCTAAGGGAAAGTAGAGCGAGCGAAACGCGAGAACGCGTGATAATCACCCCACGCGGGAAAAGGCGGCGAGAGTTGACCCGTGTAATTAGATCTGATAGCCGCGATCTGAAAACATCAAAGTCAGCTAACTACGCTCTCCATAGGTAGCCCAAGCACGAAATATGAGCATCGGCGAGCATCGACATTGTTGCGTAACATTCAAAATATAAGGATTTGTATCAGGGGCACCCAACGGCAATTTTCGGGAAAATATCTGTTCGGAAGACGATTTGAGAACTAGAATTTTCAGAACATTTGTTGTAAAATTTCTTGCTTGCCTGCCTCTCCTAGGATTTTCAAACATCTACAAAATGGTATAATTACCCATTTTAAACGGATATTTACCCTAAAAAAGGCCACCTAGAATTTTCAGGAGCCTTTTCCTGGCTGAAATTTTCGAAAAGGTAAGTTTTGATCCCAATAATTTTCGGATCACTAGACTTTCAGCTAGGAAATCCGAACAGATGAAAAGTTTTTAGGGGATAAAAATATGCCTATATCTACCGTTTAAATACTAAAATACGTTCAACAATGCTATGTTAAGTGGTTTTGAACTTTATCCTCATTGGGTGCCCCTGTTGTACGGGTAGCCTGCGCAGCAGGCGTCGAAAGAAGTAGGGGATAGGGAAAAAGAGAAAAAGGGAAGGGGGGCGGGGATAGAGGGGAAGGGACACCTGCAATAAAAACCCCCTCTTATTCATTTCTGCGGACGCTGGCGTCCGCAAATTCCTGATTGGCTGAGCCGTAATGAGTAACTTATTGGCGTGTATCCTGGCGTGTATTAGTGTGTGAGACAAACATGACGAAGGCATCAAGAAAATGCGTTCTACTGGCATAAGCTTTGGAAGATCAAAATTACCGTGACTGCAATAATGTAGCAACTTCACCTTAAAACTTGAACTAAAACCAACTGTAACAGCTTGTTTAGCAGGGAGAGATGCTCAGAAGGTTTTGTATACTGGATTTGTCCATACACCGAGCGGCGATTCAAAGCGATTGCGATTCTTGCCAGACATCTGCAATGCCAATATTCAAAATACCTACCTTTTCCGCAAAAATATATACCGTCTTGAATGGAGTTTTAAATTGTTTGCAAAGAGACAGCTGAAGCTTTGGTAAAAACTATCCGTTGAGCGTTTTGATAATTCTCGTTTACTTTCATTATACGCGTCTCAGGCTGGCCGTTGTTCTGTTCTTTGTGACCATCACGGTGCTTGATGAGGTTGTAAGATAAAAGGTCTTGTCAGGAGCCGATTACTTGGAGCCTCCATATAAGCCCTTGGAGTCAACCCTTTCCGACGAAAAATTATTTATAGAAATAGCTTTCGCGAAATATTTTCACGCCTTCTCAGTAATATCCAATCGGCTCCTGGTCTTGTGTATTCACACGATACTGATCATTGTTCCAGTTGTCGTAGACTGCGAGCAGTAAAAAAATGAGAGACAGCTCGTAGTCTATGTTTGTCGTGTTTGCTGCGGGAGCAAGAACAGTAACTGAATGTTTCATTTCGCTCGATTATGATCTCACTTGACAATTTCCGGTAAACAAAGTAATTCAGTTCGGACCATGCTGAGAAGTCCCGTACTTGTGATTGGTCACGTATTGACAGTGACATTATCGGATTAGTTAAGAAAATGGTGGGCGGATCACAAAAACACCGGGTCTTATAGCAGGCGCTCCCTTAGGCTCGATTACCAGCCGCTGTTCGGGAAAATGAGCCTGCACTCATCCCACCCGGGAGACGGCGGAAATCGGGCCTAGTGCTCCCTTCCCTTTCCCCTCTTTCGTGCTTTTCTCCCTCCCCTTTTTGCGCCTGCCACGCAGGCAATGTATGGGAAAAAAACCTATCGTTTCCGTAACCTACGAAAATGAAAGGATTTCAATAAAAAACAGCTTACCTTACTTAAAATGTGTGTTACGTCTCTCCTGTGTGGTCCACGGGCCGAGTTATGGCCGTTTTATGGGTTTTTATGTAAACGGTTTTCTCTCTATATAAAGGTTTACCTTGATATGGAGAGAAAACCGTTCACATAAAAACCCATAAATCGGCCCGTGGACCACACAGAAGAGAGTTAACACACATTTTAAGTAAGGTAAGCTGCTTTTTACTGAAATCCTTTCATTATCGTAGGTTACGGAAACGATAGGTTTTTTTCCCATACAAATCCTTATATTTTGAATGTTACGCAACAATGCCGATGCTCGCCGATGCTCATATTTCGAGCTTGGACTACCTGTGCGCTCTCTCAGTAACTGGCTCGCATTTTACAATATCGGAGGTTTCCAACAGACTTAATTTAAGATTTGGAATTACCTTTAAGCGTCAAATAGAAATGATTAGAGAAAGTCGAGGCTTTGTTGCGGAACGTTGCCGTGATAATAATTATATGCAAATTGCAAAAAAGTCGGTTTATTTTGATCAGCATAAGAATTATTTTTCCACGTGTTATTAACTAAATTTGGCTCCTTTTACAAGGTTTCCTCGATGACTGTCTAAATGTTTCAACCAACTTTCGTTTCATCGTCATTTTGACACGATATTGTTGTTTTTTAAAATTTTTCGTTGTCCCATGCGCGTCCGTGTAGGCTGCTGTGTCACAAACTCGAAAAAGTTCTCGCCTTTATCTCATTAAAATTCCCTTTGAAATCGAAAACGTACACATACAACAACTTCCTTGAAAGTTATTTTGTCTCCTTTGGCTGTGTGTAAGGAACGCTCATTCAGTACGTAATGAAATTTTCACCGGCAATTAGCAAACCGCCTCGGACCAGTTTACATTTTTTGGCCGTGTCGTTGATGTTGTGTGGTGTGGCTTGGGTTCATATTTCTGCTATGGATGATTCTTTGATTGGACAACACCAGGAGGTAGATAGCAGCTCTAGTCCCCGAGAATCGGATGATAAACACTCTGTCTTGCATCGCCAGCGAAGAGCCGTAAAAAAGAATGCAACCCCCAAGCAAGACTTTGAAAAACGACTGAAGGTCATGGAAGAAAGGCGAGTCACAAAACGCGTACTTTGTTGTTCCGATAGCTATCAAGCCGAAAAAACAGTAGCATGAAATTTACTTCTGATATTTTGATTGAATAACTGATTAGCACTTTAACCTAAACAAAAATTTAACCAAAATCACATGTTTTACGGCGCCATATATTGTTTCTTCTTTTCGCGGTGGAGCGGTTTTTCGCGAACTGAAGAAAAACCTTGTGTTACAAGGAAGCGAAAATCTTCGCGCCTTTCCCTTTTGGGCATCCATTTTTCTGTTATGATAATTTATCATGTATATCTGTACTATTCATATAATGTGTATTGCCCTACAAAGTACATTAACCATGCCGGACTCTAACCCGCTTTAAGGAACCCTGTCCCTTCCAGGCGTTAAGACAGTGAAGACAGCGCAAAGAGGAGTCAGCAGGAAAAACAGACTTCGCACCGCACTCCACAATCTGAACGCCTAGAACAGGCTAGCTTTGAGGCGTTTTATTTAGCGAGAACTTTTGTGCAATGGTCTCTTATCTTATTGGGAATAACAAAGGATATTGAGTTTATTGGGTTTTTTTTTGTAGATTTTGGTTTTGATTTTGTTTTTAAACGCTCATTCAGCACAAAGTTTCGTGTGTTTCTTGTTGTTGTGGAGAGTCACTCATTTTTAAACACCCTCACCGAAAATTTTTTTCCCCTCTTTTGCAGGCATAATGAGAGTACAAGGCGATTGCGGGAAATAGAGAAGAGGTTTAATATACGGGTTTTGTCAGTTCGATCATTATGTGCATCTCTTTTTTATAACGTTCTAGAAAAAGCTTTAATTTCATACGTTTACCCTTTATCCTTTGGAGAGACTGCATTTCTTATGAAGATTGATCATGAAAATAATCTCGCTGATATAGCAAGCATTTTAGTGGCATTAAGAACTGATTTAGTGAAGGTTGTTTCGGGCATTAGGAATTGCGCGCTGGAAAGCAATTGTTTAGTAGTTACACAAGAACTAAATCATTGCCGGCATTGAGTTCCGTATGTACAAATGCCCAATTTTCAGCAACCGTTATTGAATTAGGTATATACATTTATCTATTTTATCTCACTGCAGGCTTAACATTAACCTAATGCCTCGACTAAAATTTGACTTTTGTTATTTCCTTGATCTTACCCAGACTTGATGCTCTTCTGCGCATACCGCCTCCTCGATCTGGAGACTTATACGCATCTCTTATGGGTTACCTTTTAGGTTGGTGTATTGTGGTGATTAATGATGATTGTAATGGCTAATCACTGCAGACGGTGGAAATTGCTAAAACAATCCAGCAATCTAAACGGGCAGCGAATTCTTAAAGGAGCTGTGTCAGGAAAGAATTTCAGCCCAAAGGACCTGGCCCAAAAAATAAAGTGAACATTACACCCATTTAACCCTTGGAAAGCATATTTTGTCATCGCAGACAAATGTTCCCGCTTATTTTAGCGATGTTGGAGTCGATGGTGTAAAAATTGCGAAAAACATGCCTGCAATTACCTCTTACCCAGAGGTATCTCTCTCTCGATGAAAATTTGCGCGCAAAGGAAGGCGGGAAAGAGAAACTGCCAACACGTCGCATCTCCCCTCTTCTTTCACCCTCCCATGGTCACTCGCTCTTAGTCACCAGTCACTCGCGTTTCGCGCTCGCCTCTGTGCGAAAAACAAAGCGCCTTAAAAGGAGGCAATGTCTCCGACATGATTCTGGAAAACTGCCCACCTACCCCTTCTCTGTAATCCTTTTTTCACTCTCTACTCTAGGACAGCGTGGTCAAACTACAGGCAAAGAGCGAGTTGGACCACCAGGCCCTCCTGGATCACCTGGACCAACTGGATTACCTGGACCATCAGGCCCTAAAGACACACATTGAAATATTCTATCTTAAAGTTAATTTAAAAATACCCTCATTAACTATAAATGAATTTTTCACCAATCGCAATAAAGTAACACCCTTTCCATCCCCTCCCCTTAAGAAAATGAAAAGCAAGGCAAAAATGTGTGCTAAGAACACTTTGCTTTGCATACGTTAAAGATCAGATCGCAAAGACAGCAAACCAAAATCGCTCAGACAAATGATACCGTTTAAAAACCCTAAGCTTCAGTACCATTTCTTTAAAGGGGAGCAGGGGAAACCTGGCACCAACAAGCCATTTCCAGGCCCTCCAGGTCCTAAGGGGGATCAAGGACCTGTTGGAAAGACTGGAGCCAAAGGACCTCAAGGAGCTAAAGGACAAAGGGGACAGGACGGGTCTGGCAGTTCAGGGGTGAAGTATGTGCGCTGGGGAAGGACCACATGTCCTAGCGGGGCACAGATAGTCTATAAAGGTAAAAAGACAAAAAAACGCACTGAGTGCTAAGGACAAGACCGTGAAAAAAAGTTGAAAGCTACTCCTATAAACAAGTTCCTATTCCCTGACAATTCAAGTATCTGATGATAGATCAATTTGTGATGCTGATACCTAACCTGCAGATAAGCGGACTGGAACATTTTTCTCAAACACCTTTATAACAAAAATTATTGCATCAGTTTTTTAGTGATAGCATGATGTCCGGAATCAGTAATCAAGGTAGAGGTGAAAAAGAAAATAATGAAAAACACACCGTCCAACGGAACACAGTTTGACATCGCTCTTTGAAATCATACTTTACTATCAGATAACTGATTAATCTATCGTTTGCGCGGATTTCCAAAATCTACTGTAGGCCCTTAGCCAGTGAAAGACAGATAGCAAGAACAACTCATAATAATGTGGCTAAATGAGCTTACATGATTATTCTCCGTTTGCTTCATACAGGTATAATGGGTGGAGAGTATTACAATCACTATGGAGGTGGTGCAAACTACCTTTGCCTTCCACATAATCCAAAGTATGACAGATACAGAAATGGCGTCCAGGGTGGGGGATATATGTACGGCACTGAATATGAAGTAAATGGGTTCGTTGGCACTGTTTTCAAAAAAAATATCCACGACTATGAAGCTGTCTGCGTTGTCTGCTTTGTAAAGTCACGTGGCTCAATGCTAATGATGCCCGCAAGGAATGACTGTCCGTCTGGATGGACCGAAGAGTATCATGGGTACCTGATGACTGAACATGCCAGTAATCGGCATTCAAGAGATTTTATCTGCCTTGATGGGGACCCAGAATATGTTTCTGGTAGCCAAGCAGGTAGATTTGGTGCTTTATTATACCCTGTGGAGGGTAGATGCGGTTCGCTACCGTGTCTTCCTTATGTTGAAGGTCGAGAGTTGACATGCGCTGTGTGCACCAAGTGAAGCCCCTCGAGAAATAAAAGTAATAAACAGTAATTTCATAAACTCTCATTCTCAGTTCTTTACAGTAATATAAAAATAAAAAACGACACCTGCTTGTTTAAAAATAGTTAAAGTAGTAAGCAAGGTGTGGTGGGCAAAGCAGAAGGTATTAATAACAATAAACCACGTGATTGACTCCAGATGAATGCTTGTTTCTTTAATTGTGTGCAAGTCTTATCATTAATTTTAACGAGGCATGGCCAGTGTGGATAAGAGTTAATTTCTGTGCCTGAAAGAACAAATTTATGATTCAGTTCTAAATCCTGTATTGTTTTTAAATGCCTATTTAAAAACACTCGTAGCCTCGAAATTCCTGAAAAATTCGAACCTAATGTAACTTTTCTTCACTATTCAAACACTGTAATTTTATCTCCGATTTTTCAAACTTCTAGTTATTTCGAACCGATTTGGTTAGGAAAATCGGGGCTCACTGAATACCGTTAAGTGTTCTGTTGGGCTGAATTTCAGCCGTAAAACCGTCCCCTCGAGTCGTACACTCCCGAGAGAGACGGCATCTTTCTCGGGAGTGGGCGACTCGAATACGGCTGAAGTTCAGATCGGGGCTAGTGTTCTGCTTTTTGTGCTTTACTTGACTTATTTGGGTCAGCGTATGAAAAGCAGTATTCAAACTGACCCAACGTGATCCAACATAGCATCGTTGGGACCCGTTTGAGCACCTTTTTGGGCAGTGTAGAATGTTCTCAGATCAGGTTTGACCGTGTTCAAACTTTTCATTCAGTTTTATCCAACATGTTTCGCTGTGCTACAGATCACGACTCCGGCACATATTACCCACATCTGAAAAAAAAAAGCGCAGGTTTGAAGCATGAGTTTTTTCTACGGTGACCTTCTTGCCCGAGAGTAAGATCTCCTGGCTTCTGAAAGCTTCTGAAAGCGTAGTGGTACAAGCACACTCCAATTGCATAGACATCAAAAATCATCTAGACCCTTTTCTTCAGAAGAAAAAAAGTTCGAAGACCAAAAATAATTCTTTTTAAACCTTGTAATAACAGCTTGTGCCAGGAGCGATGGGTGATGGGCTCCTACTTATGAACGATCTTGGGGTTGCAAAGACTGGTGTTATTCCTGCCTTTTTGCTGACCTATATGTCAATTATCCTGTCGACTGACTGCCGATTTGACGATTCGTCTGACGAAGGGCTGTACCGCTTCTCCATCTCCCTAATTCTGACCCAGATCTCCCACGGCCAGGGGGAAGTTCAAGAAAGAGTATGTTGGCCAATCTGATGTCCAGATCGGCCAATCATAAAACTGCCGAAAATGACGCTAAAGTGACATTACTGCTATATTAAAGAGCACTCAATGCATATTGATGTTTACGAAGCTATTCAGCTTACTGTTATTGTACTTTTCTCCATCTTGCTTCGGAGAAACATCTTAGGTCCTCAAAAGCTGGAGGAACGATAAACAGGATGAAGCTTGGAGCTCAAAATTTTTCTCGTGCGCGCGAAGCGTAAGCGGGACAGTGGGACCGGAAATGAGACGGAAGGACCTTAACAAACGGCCTATCCGAGCTAGCGAAAAAGCTGTTTATTTAGACAAACGTTCTGTCATCACCAACGCTAAACAAATGAGGATGGTTTGTCGCGTTTTTACAAATTTTGTCCCAGAGGGGACAATCTCCAAAGGCGCTGTGGACAACATTTGTCCTGGGTAAAAAACTGGCCAAAATCCACCAAATAAACAAAAATGTGTTTTTCTTGTCAATCATTTGTTGTAAAGCCATTATTCCTCCATTAACAAATGCGAATGTTGTCAGATGTAACGGCCTAGTTTCCAGTGCGGATAACTGTTTTCCAAACAAAAATTGGGACGATACAGTTTTTGGTTTCAAAGACAAGTCCGATTTTGTCTGCTAGGAAAGGCCCAAAGTCTAAATGTAGCTGTGAATAAACAACAATATTGCCTCTTGTAAATCCCGAAAGAAATTGGAAACAATGCTTATGCAAAACTTTTGGGGGTAAACAAGGTGTATTATGGAAATGTGAAAGTAGCGAATTAAGTAGAAAAGGTTTGCATCAAAACGAGGTCAACTGCAGCCTCGTTTCACGTCTGACGCAGTCTGGGTAACACGTAACAGACAAACCTGAGGCCAAATCATTATTTCAATATGCAGCATCCAGAACCCCCTAATCCTTTACAGCTCAAAAGTGGTCTGAAAAAAATTTATTTTGTCTTGTTTTTCAACCCACTTCTCGATCGATGTCCCACAAAATTTCGTCCGTGTTTGAACATTCTAAGCCCGCGAAAACAACCGCTTTCTCTCGCTCCTCGCCGCCGAGGATGTTTCGCGAGGAGAAACGTCTGTTGTACTCTGTTTTCGCAGGCTAGAGCATATTAGGGCCATTTAATACGAGGAAAAATAAGACGCACCTTAAAGAAGACGAGAACAGCTCGTATAAATGGTTGGCGTCTTATTTCTGTTCTTGACTCGTTTTCATGTGAATGTTGCCCGTAGCAACGGCAATCCAACGTGGCACGCCAAAAATTAACGCAAGCGTACTATGCGTTCGCGTCTTATTAAGACGCGAAGGTCATTAATACGAAGTTTTTCTTGTCTTAGCTAAGACGCGTCTTATCTAAGAGCAGGTGTTAAGGGCTGTTCTAAAATAAGACGCGTCTTAGCTAAGCCGCGTCTTATTTTAGACGAAATGTGCCGTTTATAAGGAAAGTTCGCGTCTTATTTTTCCTCGTATAAATGGCCCTATTATGTCCAGCTTTTAAATCATCGATGACTAAGAATTTAAATCTGCCCTACGCAAGATCAGATCATATAGACTTCCTCACATGCTCCTTCCCTGAAATTAACGTGTTGCATGTATTTAAATGAAGGAAGTGAAGTTCAAAATAATGAGATGTCCGTCCACACTTATTTTTTGTTACTTATTTAACCAAAACGGTTATCCCGTCATGCGTCCGTACGGGCAAACAGAAAGACTTTTATTAGCTAATGAATAAATAACACCTGAAATAACACACTGTAAAAGGACGAAAAGGAGAAAATAAATAAGTAATGAATTACATATGTAAATATTTTAACAAGTAGGTTAACGATTTTTAGTCCAAAACAGAATTTCAACCATTGCCGTTATTTTCAAAGGTCAGACAATCACAGGAATGACAGTTACGAAATAGTTAAAATCATAAGGTCAGATCTCACTACAGATTAACAGCATTTTTAGAAAAGCATGCAAAGGCTGTTAACTAATTTATTCTGAAACTTGCAAAAACGTCTCTTTACTAACGAAATCCACAGCCACGTTGCTGCAAAGACAGGCTTGAAGGCATCTTTAAGTACTTTGAGCTGAGGATGACTCAGCAGTAGTAGAAAATAATCACGATTTGACAAAAACTGTAGTTATGCAGTTGTCAGAGTAACATGAGTTATTTCTGCCTTGGACCACAACCTCATTGGCATTCCCCAAAAATAAACGCCACTGGAAACATAGACATATGATCCAGATTTGTGCTGGTAAAGCCCCGCAAAGAATGGTTCGGCAACAAGATGAAACAGATGTATTGGAAACAACTGTCCTCCGTGTGTGTGACCAGTTAAAACAAGATCAACATGATAATCATCCAAAGCCAGTTTTGCAACTTTTGGTCTGTGAGCAAGTAAAACTGTCGGGGTACCATGATTCACTCCCGTCAGTGCCTTGCCTATGTCGGTTCCATGATCCCCAGATCTAAAGTAATGAAAAGTGCGATTTCATTTTTCAAATACATAAAGGATCCAGGCACCGATCCACACAGGCTTCCACCATTTTAAGGAAAGTGGTCAGGTTTTCCATAATGAATATGTCTTTAATCATAAAAAACACTTTCCAAGTTGAAATCTGCCTAATATCCTGTCTGAATGACTCAGAAACCCAGGAAAGGGGACTTAAAGGAAAAATTTCCTGGGGGAGCCTGCCCCCAAAGCCCCTAGAAGTTTGCACCTTTGACGCTCGTTTAGGAAATCAGTAAGTATTTATCTTAGATACCCTCCTGGGATCACAAGGAGCTAGGATCATGAAGGGCCCATGTTGAATAGCGGTCCTTTAGAGAAGCAATGCATTTGAATAGTTCAGTCTGCTGTTTAGAAAAATGTGTGCAAACAACTTCATGTGAAATGGTATGGTTAGATCCAGCTTGGGAGCTTGTGCAGTAAACTACTGCTTATAAGTCCCCCTCCCCACACTAATAAGCCCCCCAGTCAAAGGCCCATCTCCCTATAAACAAGAAAATACATGCAATTATACGCCCCGCATATACAAGCCCTTCTGTAGCTTGTATTGAAATGAGTTTGATTTCATATGGTGTTTGAAACTTGACTAAAGACTAGTAAATGCAGAACGTATTTTGATCAGCACTTCTATGATCGTTAAGTGCTTTTTTGTTTTGGTTAAGAGCCCCCATCGGATTTAAGCCCATCCATTTATAAGTCCTAATAAAACCCCTTATAAAGGTGTATAAGCCCTGGGCTTATACTTTACTGTACTCAAAATTGAGCCACAAGAAGGGGCGGGGGGTGGGGTGGGGGGGTTGGGAAGCACTTATTTTGCTAGTTTAGCCAAGGATTAGCCGATTAGGTGCTTAATTGGGAGATGGCACTAAATACAGAGCACGGTGCAAATTCTTATTCAAGAAACAAAGCAATAAAAAATGACCCTATCACCTAGAGTTCATCTTTTCTTTATCATTTTTATCATAGATTATTATAGTTTTGCTTTTGAAAGGTGGCCTGCATAGCAAGTGCTTCCACTCGACTTACAGTAGAACCTCTTTACAACAGCCACCTTGAGGACAGCAGAAAGTGGCCATTGTAAACAGGTAGTTGTTGGTGGAGGTTCGACTGTAATGCAAAAAATTTGTAGCGCAAGGCGGCAACAAAATGGAAGAAGGGGGAGGGTAGAAGAGGAAATCGTTTTCAGTCAACACTTCCACACCACCCGAAAAACAGGCTGCATTAGTGGCATCAGTATTGTGGGATTTGTGGACAAGCATTTCCTTTTCTCCCATCCCCCTTTATCCCACTTTTTTGTTACCCTTTTAAATTTTCTTGACAGACTTGTGTGAAAATGCTTGCTAAGTATGCAGGTTATTGTAAATGCTGAATTGTGCTTATTATGACTGAGAGCAACTTACCTGAGAAAACCACCCTCAGTATCATCCACCCCAGCAAGACAAAGTTCAACCTGTGGTTTGTTTGGATGCGTTAAAAGAACATGAGAATTACGGAGGGGAGTTACGCCAAGATATTCCAGCTCCTTCATCCAGCCGTCAATGTCACCAGTATAGTAATCATGGTTCCCTATAAAAAGAATAAACTATTAAGATTACAGCACTAGAATAGACCATTTCACATCTTTTTTTCAAAGTTTTGATAAACACAAGTTAGCGAATAGCCATTGACATTGTTGGAAAGAGCGCCTTAAAAATTAAGAAACTTACCAAGTTTAAAGATGATATGTTAAAAGCGAGCAAAGATGCTGCTCCACAAAGTCACAAAATCTTACAGATGTGTGTCTAGTTGGGGCATAAACTTGCCCCCCACCATACAAATGTCCATAAAATTCTGCGACTTTGATCAGTTATATTTTGCTTTGTACAACTTATGGCAAACAAAACAAGAAACAATAAACAATATCTTCATTAGTTTTCAACACACCACATTCAAACTTGACATCTTAAGGCGTTCTTTTTAGCTGCGCTGACAGATTTTTGTTAACTGGTTGGAGTCAAAAGTTGAAAAAAAACATGGAAGGGTCAGCTGTCTAGGGAAATGAAGTATGTTTTCAATACATTGGTGGTAGCATGTATTTGTTCATCAGATTGAAAGGAAGCTTTATAGTTACCTTGTAAGCCGTGTTTGTATTAATAAGGGCAAGCACATGATCACCCACCTGGATAAAACAATGCTTAGCACACCTGAACTAAAATATGGACAGATAATCTCTCTGTTTGCCCATTTAGTCTGTGAGTAAGCTTTCTTGGGGCTCCTGGGGTTTGGGGAGGGAGAAACGGGAAAGGTTAGGATTTCATGTAGGGTTACTTTCCTCATTCCGTCCCCCCTTACCCCTGGGAGAGCTTGCTGGCAAGCATCATAGCTTATATATGACCAGGTTTGTCCCAGAGAGATGCCCATGATATAATTTGGCCTGTGGGTCAACTTGTGCTCATAGCAGGGGGAAGGGGGAGGGGGGTGTGGTTGACATTGGGAGGGGAGACTGAAAAAGGAGCGGGGTGAATAGCGGTAGACAAATCCACCGATATGTTATAATTTTAAATCTATTAACTAATCAGCCATTAAAATTTTGCCTTGAAAAGAAATCTGGGCAAAAATATCTTCATTTTACGCAAAGTCCAAAATCCGGGCCCAAAAACTGGATGTATCCGCAATCTGCTGCAATTGCTGGATCTGGAAATCTGTTAAAATCTTGCTTTGAATCTGAAATCTGGGCAAAAATATTTTCAAAATCCACCGATCCATTGGCCTATTCACCTCCCTCAAAAAGGGACAGGCTACACATTTCGGACCTGTGGAGGTTGGCATCTCTGCACATCTTTAGTTAATTTATAATAGACTTTTAAACTGACATTTTATAAGTGGATCATCCGTCTATAGTCCAGTTGAACCACCATTAGGCAGCCACCATTGGAGTACTGGCAAGTGGCCGCTTAATGGGAGGCGGGTCACTCAATAGAGGTTTGTCATAAATTATTAGCATTATTTGAGGCTGGGCACTTATTAACTTTTTCTTCCTTTAGGATGGGCACTTATTCGATCGAAGTGGGTGTGGCTAATTTGAGGAGGGGTGCTTACTTTAATAAACACGATATAGGGAAGACAACCTCGATAAAATGAAACCTTGTCATAACAAACACATTATGCTATTCCCTTAGCCCTTTGTTATATCAAGGTTCTACTGTATAATACACATTCTGTACCTGTTACAAAGTCATTATGCTATTCCCTTAGCCCTTTGTTATATCAAAGATCCACTGTATAATACATATTATGTACCTGTTACAAAGTAGACCCCATATCTTGCTCTTAACTTGAGGAGTGGCTTAACTGCCTGACGAATCTGATAAACAGAAGCATCAACCAGGTCTCCATTTATGGATACAGCATCTGGATTCAGTTGATTAGTTGTCTTTACCACTCTTTCAAGCATTGTCCTACCAACAGTAGGCCCGATATGTACATCAGGTAGCATTACTATCGTAAAACCATTAAATTCCGATGGAAGATTCTTCATTGGTATTCGAACCTTTTTAACCATTGGTTCTTTGATTGCATTCTGAAGTGCTAACACTGCTAAAGTTGTGGAAATTACAAGGATTAGAATAACTTGAAATCTCGCGTAGTGTATTCTTGAGTTAACCAGACCGGATCTTAAATTTATCACGCCAAAAATCCACGTAAACAAATCGCTGATGACAGTGGTCGAAGTCAACAGAATCAACAATCCTAAACTTGTGTAAGATAAGAGAGAGATCCAGTGCGGTTCAACGCCAGAAAATATGAGTCCTAGGACAATGCTACCTTGCGATAAGCTAAGCACTATGATAATAAATGCCAACAGAAGTCTATTTATATTAGAAGGATGATTGTATAACGGCGAGCACAAACGAATCCACAGGTATCTTGCAGAAAAAAACATGACAGATTGCAGAGTTAACCAGCTTTGGACCAGTATTAGTTTATACTTGACTTTCTCGTTCAGGCTCAAGAAGGACGTCCCTACGATGGAAACAATATTTATGCTAACGACAGCTCCAACAGTCACTAGAACTCTGTCCATTTTTGCGCTCCTTCTGGTTGACGCCATCTTGAAGTCTTGAAAGAATAACCCGCGGTGTCACGTGACTGTAAAAGAAAAAACGGTCAACGGACAGGGGATGCCGGGGATGGCGGATTTTTTTCGTTCGATCCTAATCAAAAGGCCCTCTTATCTCACCAGGAGCCCCTAAACTAGAGCTATTCTGTCATTTATTTTCTTTCTTGTTAAAATTTCTCTCTGCGTAACAGTATCAGGAACCGATGAGAGTGATTTGTGCCCAAAGGTCTGGCCCTCGAAGTATTTATCAGGCCCTATTTTAGCAGTTCTCGTACATTCTCTCTTACGTAGTCCCGCTAAAATTGGGCCTGAGATCAGGTTCTCTTTTCGTTTCGCCTTGCCCGCCGGAATGTTATTTACAAAGCGAAAGGAAAATAGGGCCTGATCTCAGGTTATTCTAGAAGGGAATAGTAAAAGTAACGAAAACCACAGGTAACCCAAGTGTAGCATAATATGAATTTGTATGGGAAAAGAAAGAATTTGTATGAAAATTGACATAAAACTTACATCGAACAAATGAACAAAAAACAGCAAAGGTTATGAAAAAAGAGTCAATTTTGGGTTTTCGACAAAACACTGACCCCCTATTGACCCCCCAGCCATTGTTCCAGACACTTACAACAGTTCTATCGAACACAAAAACTTTGTACGTATCATAAGTCGTTATTTCAATTATTTTAAAGAAACATTTTGCATTTCAAGTTGCAGTTTCTTAACAAAATTTAGCCAGACAAAAGCTTGGATTGACCTCAAGTTGTGATATTACAGTTTCCCACTTATAAACGGAGCACGTGTTGACCGGTTTTCGTTATGTTAGTTTTATCGGCTTGCTACTTCATATAAGCATGAAACGTAACTTGTTGTGTCGAAGAAAATTTATCGTGAATTCTTGCACCTAAGAAAAAATTTTCCGCGTACAAGGTGACGCTTATTTATCTGACGCAATAAACTACGGTTCATACAGCTAGCGTCAAAGAAAATGAAGCGTGACTTCTTGCAACGAGAAAAATATTTTTTCGATGTAACAGGTGACGCTTATTTTTTTACACGAAACAGGTCACACTTCATCTTCATGTTCCTTTTTACGCCAATAGCATCAATTACCCCTTTTTTGCAAAATTTCTCCTGCATAGAAAAAATAAATTGATAAAATGACAAGCAACGACTAGAGCGTAATAGACTCTACTTGTTTACGAACTGAATCATACAGTATTTTGTATCTCATTCTGGCCTTCAGATTTATTAGACATTACGGACACGACATGACTGCATAGTGTTATACAGTTTTTATGGAAACTGTGAACACAATCAAGTGTTCAATTTAGCATGTGTACATTCCTTACACAACCATCTAGTTTGCAAAATCTCTGCACCCTTCTGACCTTCATCATTTATCTTCTACATTGCATAAATCTCACAATTAATATATTACCAGAGCAAGAAATTAACATCCCGACCGACTCTGATTGCTGTTACTAGTTATTAGCCTATTAAAGCTCTGATTATTTTGGCTCTAACAAATTACTATATCCACTTGATATACAAAACACAATGTGAGCTAAGGAGACATTATTTTATTCTTGACCATCAATACATGGACGAATAAATACAAAACACATTTGAAATGGTCTGGAAACCTTGAAGGAAACTTTTCATTCTACTCGAGCTCTCTTCATCACTGGGTCATAACCTATCCTCTGAAAACTGTAGGATGTGGACCTCGCAATAAGATGACAGGCCATCATAGCATTGATTGCTCTTCTTAGGGACGGAACATTAGAAAACGTATGGGGGGGGGGGGGGGGAGGGGGGCGAAGAACAAAAAAAATATTCGCGCAAGGGAAAATTAAATGAAAAAAATTCATGCACGCCCATTAACCCTAAAAAATATTCATGCTACGGCCTAAAAAAAATTCATACAAAGAATTTGATAACGAAAAAAAATTCCTGCTGCTCGAAAATTCCCCACTCCCCCAATAACTTTTCTAATGGTCCGTCCCTTAGGGCCTGTTTACATGGAGGTGGGGGACCCCAGGTAGATGAGGTAACCCGCTTAGGTGGGATAACCCGCCTGTCCATATAATCTCTCATTTTAATGTGATCATGTTTACATGATAGGTGGGGTTACCCGCCACATGTTACCTCACCTACCTGGGGTCCCCCACCTCCATGTAAACAGGCCCTTAGACCCCGTTTAGACGGGTATGGACAAGTTTTCCACGGGACGAATTTTTACCTGTGCAACCCGTGTATACAGAACCGTATCCTGTTATAGATTGCAGTGCTGTTTACACGAGTCCATAATGCTGATCAGGTCAAAAACTCGCACGGCCCCGTGAGTATCGTGTAAACGAAAGGCGGCTCCGTGCACATTTTTGTCCATTCAAAAAATGTGTCCGCACCTGTGTAAACGAGGTTCTGATTGAGAATTTAGAATCGATTTCTAAATTTGGCCTCTTTTGAAAAGATAATCGTGTACAGTCAATGAGCATTTTCCCTTAAGACTCAAGGGCGGACACGCGAGTGTTACGAGCCAGAGGATGTAACAAACTGGTGCAATAAGCTTCTTCATCTACAATTCAATTTATCTACTCGTCAGAAATAGTGAAACATTGTAAATACAATTGTGTCAGATGAAATTCAAAATACAGTACTTCCTAACTCGGGCGAGCGGGCGAGCGTTGTTACATGTCAGAGTTTTTGCTTTGCAAATTGAGTGGCTGTTTCCACCGCTTTCTTAAGACAGCCAACGTTGGGCCCAGATCCCTGCGCGGACAGGTCTTTTCCGCCGCATTTGCCTCCTAAGAGTTCTGAGACAGACTTGACCCACTCATCCGCCTTCAGTCCTTGCTGAATTACTTCCTGTAATGAAAATATTTTATCTCTGTTTAGACATAACGCTTCAAAAACTAATAATAATAATAATCATAATCATAATCATGATGATGATGATGATAAACAAATATCAACTATTAGTTTCTAGTACTATTGAGTGTTAGTCGTATAAATGACGTGATTATAAGGCGAAGTTCCACTCAGCTATTGCGGAATTACAACATTTTGGTCGCGTATAAATAACTCCCGTATTTTCGACTATTAACGTACCGTTTGCCTTGCTCGTTCAAACAAGACACAAAATTGGCACAGTCACAAAGACGAGGAAGAAAACTGTTTTTCAAGCGAGCTTCGCTTGGCCCAACCGCCGTAATAACATATTACTTCACGTAGTCTAGGTATTTTCCCAAGTACCATTGCTTCTTCAAAGGGTCAACATCGTTAAAGAGTGTTTACCTTCGGTACTTGAGCCAGACAAATAATCTTTCCATTATCTTCATCCACGCTGAACAGAAGAGCTGCAGTTTTTGGAGCCAAACTTTTGAATTGCTTCAGAGCTGCATCGAGAACCTTAAAAGTAAAAAAAAGTTAGTTAATCTAATTCACCGTGAAAACCTTTCATCAAAATGGGCTACTTTCTTTTTCTCGGAAATGAACTGGGACTAACATAGATTCGAGGCTTGTTCGACGGCACGCGAGGGATTCTTCTCTCAAAATAATAGAGAGTTTTAGCTCCGAGTTTACCGCGAACCTCTAACCGCTGGAGGTCACGTGACAAGTCTTTCGCGTCACGTTTGAGGTTTATGACGTGCGTTTTCAACGTGGGGAGGTAGGTTTTCAAGAATGTTATTTACCTGAAAGCTTTTAGCGTATAATTCTTGTTTTATCCCACGTAATGATACAAAAATCTTGCGGAGCAAGTCTTTATCCATTAACAGAGGCAGAAATTTGGGCGAAATGCTAAAATTGATAAATCCTATTGGATCTTGAAAACAAGTGCCATTCGTGGCTGCTGATTCAAAATGGCGGCCGTAAATTTGCAAGAAGAACTAATGTAAGAATTTACAGCTCTTTGCTGCTAGATAACCCAGTGTTACTGTAAATTTCTTTTATTTTCACTGATTGATATTTCTTCTATTTCTAAAAGGAAAAATAAACCTACTTCCACTTCTTTAATCCACCGCCAATCTAAATCGTATTGTGTTTGAACGTCGAACCGCAAACGGGTAACCGCCAACTGCGGTTACAGGTTTGCGGTAAACTCGGATCTAAAACTCTCTAATATTTTCACTCACTCCGGCGCGAGTGGCCCGAGGTAACATTTACATTTCCTCCTGTCGTGCAAAATATCCCGTTCAGATTGTCATGGAAACGAGGTGAACACGCGGATACAACATCAACACAAGAGTCGGCCACTGAAAAAAGTACAGCTTTGAAAGCTCGAGCTTGCTTAATTTTTTTTATAACTTAAGATGCTTTGACGAGTCGCGTTCCGGGTGTGGCTGAACATGTGTCGCACTTCAAACCGTTTGAGAGTGGTTGTCTTGTTTAAACAGTGGCTTAAACAGTTATCAATCGAGAGAAGATATGACGTCATGGTTTGTTGGTCGATTGGTAACGCTCTAGTAAGTTGTACTGGACGACGGAAATTCCTTGCAAGGAGTTGTACGAACTGCTTGTTTTCTTTTCAATCCCACTTTATGACTATTATTTCGCTTTTGCGCTACTATCAACTACTAGTAAAATTCAACTAGTGGTCTTATCAATGCTGCGTTCTGATTGATTGAGCTACTACTAGGCTATATGGTACAGCCCACTAGTAGCGAAAAGCGCCGGCTTTTTGGCGGCAAGAAAGGATTAAAGTCTAGCTTTAACTAGCTAAAGTTGTTTTGTCTCGATATTTTTGACCAACTAGTTGGATTTTACTAAAACCATTATTCCTCTCGCCCTCATGGCCTCTGAGTCAATAGCCCAGTCGGCCTTCGGCCTCATGGGCTATTGACTCACAGCCCATTCGGGCTCGAGGAATAATTGTTAATTAGGGTTCTTATTCGTATAACTATCTGATTAAGCCCATAACATCCACAGGTGAGCTTCTATTTTCTACTAGTGCAGCCCGATGTAACGCTCTAAGAGCGTCCAGTTACAGATATTCATCGCAGTATCGAGAATTGCCAGGCTCATCTTCTTTTATTACTACCTTCTGATTGGATCCAGCGTCAAAAACGTCAACGACAAAAGTCCTGTTACTATCCTCCGCAATCATGGCCTTTGCTTTATCCACAGCCTGAAACAAAGAATTCAAGGGTTCTGAACTTATTCATGTTGTGTGGCAACGTAATATATGGATATTATTTTTTGACGTGGCGGGCATGAGACAAACTGAACAGCAAGTGACGCACATACACCAACCCTCGGCCTGGCCAGTACCTAACGCATGCGCACAGTCATACCACCCGGGCAGTGGGAGCCATGACAGCTTTTTCACCCTTATCAAGGCTCATCGTCATGGCATGGCCGTCGGACCTATGAACCAACAAAGTCGTGTTTTTTGTTGTTGTTGTTGTTGTTGTTGTTGTTGTTGTTGTTTCGAGTTGGGCGTACACAAAGGAGTGCAATGCTGTGCCGCCTATCAACACACAAAACACAGACACAAGACCACAACACTGTACTTCGTCAACTGTACATTACATCTCGCCTCAGGATGGGTGCACGAGCACGCCAAATATCGCCGGGGTAATGAGCCACGTCCGCCACCCCTTACTAAATTACACAACTTCACCAATATCTACAGCACATAAGGACAACTTAAAAACGCAGGAGGGCTGACTAAATAGCTAACTACACTGCAATAACAAAAAGGCCATATTAAGCAATAAATCACCATGGCTTTATGCAAAGCAATATTCGAAGCAAAGCAGTAAACGCACAAAGAAGCATGCAGCTAAATAGCACTCCACAATAAGTGTTGAGAAGTCCTATTCAAAACACTATTATACAAAATTCAATTTAAAGTACAAGTTATTTACAAACTAAGTAAACATTATATACCAGTCTTAGAGCACGGTAAACACAAAATCAACTAAACACTGATTAAAAAAGCTTCATAAAAAAGTCATATAAAATGGCACTAAATTTAATTTAAGCACGAACTAAGCCGTGTATCTTGGGCCTTATACTGCCGAGGCGAGTGCAAAAGCACTCCATTAAGCACCAGCTTCACTCAACACATCTGGGAGCTGTTGGCTGGGAACCACACGGCAGCTTTCCTACGGCACGCGCAACAAAAGTCCGCGGACTCAAAATAACCAGGATGAAATCAACGACGTATACAGATTATTAAAGCTCTGCTAGATTTTCACATGAATTTTAGTGACAAAGAAAACAAAACAAAACCCAACACGGAACCAGAGTTCATCTTGGTCATTTTGAGTTGAGAATGGTGGAAAATGTTGGTTATATTCACAACCGATAAAACAGTGTATACGAGTAAATTAAAAAAGTAAATTGGTCGGTATTTATTCACCTGCTGCATCATCGCATTCTTCTTTGCTCGATCAGCATCGTCCACAAGTTTCTTCACGGCCTTTAACTTTGTCCTCATTTCGTCTTTACGCCAGGCAGAAATAACAGCAGCGGAAAGATCCTGGAGTAAGGAGAGTAAACGAAGACACAGCGGCAATATTGGTGTACAACACAACAATGAAACAGCGCTGGGCTATGTATATGTACAGGGCCTTCGGGATAAGGTTGTCTTCTCTCAGGAAATAAAACTTTCTTTTGTTCCAGGAAAATTGCAAAGCTGCTGACCACGTACGCGTAAACGATCTATAAGATTCTTAGGCCTGGGCCAAACGTCGAACTTTTCTTGAGACGAACCAAACTCTAATTTGGGTCGACCTAAATTAAGTTTACATCGTCTGTTGGGTCAGATGTCGAACTTAGGATGCGTCGAACCAATCAACTGAATTAGATCAGTAATAAATTTTCTCCTGAACGAGGCTAAATATACATTATCATACAAATTTTTAATTTATGAGTTGAGTTCGTCGAATGTGAAGACCATCGTATTTGGAATTTGGAAGTGTTGGTTTTTAGGGAGAGGGGAAAACCGGAGAATCCGGAGAAAAACCTCTCGTAGCAACCAACAAGAAATTATGTACTGGTATTTGAATAAAGTATTATTACAAATGCGAGAAAATTATCACTAGCACTATTTATTCTTACTTCAGTGAGTCTTGCAATTTCTTGTGATGTCCCCTTGATGTTCAAGCTGCCATTTTTCATCTTTTCCTGTACCAGATTCTGTATTTTTTCGACCTGTTCCTCCAATAAGTGACATTTTTTCTCAGCCTTGAGCGCTTCCGGTCCTGTCAGGGCAACTATCCTTCTGATTCCTTTAGAAATTGCTTCCTCTGATACAAGAACAAAGGACTGCATGTGCCCCGAGCGTTGCAAATGTCTGATGAAAACAGGTTTAGAAGAAAAAAGGCAGTTTACAATTACTGTCAAAAGCATTTCGTCCTTTGAGAGGTTGTAGAGGCTACATTATTGGACAAAATGTTAAAAAAAAAAAAGGACGTCGCCATGTCTAGTTTCAAAGTAAAGCTCTTTCAAGCACTGGCAGTAACAAAAAATCTTCCCTGTGGGTCCTGTGGGTAAGGATGTGCACAATTCTTAACACTCTTTGTCCAAGATTGTAGCATCCCCTCTTTTACAGTGATTCGTACATTTTATGTCACATAGTTTGGGACAAATTCTTTTTGAGGCCTTCTTTCAATACGTACCAGAAATGTCTCTCTCTCGAAAATGTTAGCACTAAATATTAAACACTTATATGTCACATGTGCATACAAACAACTTTACCTGAATAACAGTTCATTTGCCACGCAGACAACTTTGTTTGCTGTCGGTTATGCGGGAACTTCGGAAGTGGAGATAAAAAACAAAAAAAATATATGGAAAAATGGAATTGCTGCTTACGTTCCGCCACAAAATTCCACAGAGTATTTATATCCGGCCTGTGGATCTTCTTGTAGGTCAGCAAATGACGAGCCAATAGAAAGTACGCGGACTGGGTCAGGGTAAACCTAGAAACCAAGAAAAGTTGAAACAGCCAATCACAATGAGTGCAGACCATCAAATGAACCAATCAGATTTCAAGGCAGGAGCACCGTAGCCGAAAGGTGCAGAAGAGCGCGAGAGAGACTTGATTCATTTTTTGCTTTTCCCTTGACTGTTGACTGCGAAAATCTTCAACCAATCAAAAAATGTAACAATGTAAAACCAAGGAACAAAGATTATTACATAATCACCACAGTAGCACGTCTTACAGCTACAATAATTATGCGAGTAGATTTAACTTCTAACTTCATTTATAGAAACTTCAACGAGGTATGAGCTGAGTTTTCTACGAGCTGATTCATTTTAAAAAGAGGCAATTTAATACACTCAACAGAAATCACAATTATTTTTGAAATGTAAGACCAAGCTGTCACTTCGTCGACGTCCTTTTTACGGAACTTTTACATTGAAAAGAAACAAAAGCAACGCGTTAAGATGCAATGTTGCGCGTTTTACCACCCACGAACCAAACCTGTCGTGCAACAAATCTACCTTTTGTAACAAAATCTGTACATGCTTCGCGTTTTACCTGCTCAAGCCAAACTTGTTTTGCACAAGTGAGGTAAATCCAGTGTCTGGCGTGACTCCCGCGCGATTTTATCCAAGCAGAAGTCAGTACTCACTCAATTTAACTTGATTTGTTGCAATACAGGCTTGAACGTGTGTGGTAAAACGCGCAATATCGCTTTCCAACTCGTTTTGCAACGATGTTGCAAAACAGGTTGCACGTTTTTCTGCCGTTTTTTCCGTGGTAGCTGCAAGTGAAAAAAACCTCTGCGGTCTAGAAGCCACGGTAATTTTCGCGAAAACACTGTGCAAGGTTGTAACGGATTATACTAACCTCTTCAAAAATTGCCCTGAGTCCTTGAATATCCTTCGCCACGGCTAAAGTGACTTCTGTAGCAAATACAGGCATGTTTCTTGATACAATATCCTGGCTTGTTAGTTCAGTGTTCTTGATTTGTTCGGTTGTCATCGCACCCTAAAGGAAAAACCATACAGTTAAACTCCAGGAGTGCTAAAAACTTAAAATCAACAAAATTCGGGAATTTCACTTTTTAAAATCCTGAATATATGAGTAGTACCATACGAGGGTACTGTGCAGTAATAAAAAGGTTTCATTTGAAAGGTTCACAGTTAATTCATTACACACTCATGACCACGACTGTACACAGGTTTAGCATCATATTCAATAATTTGAGTTTGAATGAGCTGTTAGCCATTTTTTGTCACTTTCCTATTTGAAATTATTGCATTTAGACACCTCATTGAGATGGCCATCAGGAGATCGTGCAATTTATCACAGGTTTATGCTGGGCATATCGGGCGACAATATTAAATTATTTCATTTACAGAGTCATTGACACCAAGGGAAGTAGCAAAGATCCATAACAATGCCCTTAATCGCTGATCTACGTTCTTGATGGGTGAATTAGTTTGTCATGTAGTAACAAGACAAACAGACAGATTGACTTTAATTTTCGACTAACGCTCGCAATTTTTATTTACTTTGAGTATCGCAATTGTTAAAGAGGCATTTTAGTACACTTAATTTACCTTAGCGGTGAAATCAAATCGGAGTTTATCGGGTGCAACTAGCGAACCTCTCTGATCCGCTTCGCCCAGTTCTTTTCTCAAGGAGAAATTCAGCACATGCGTAGCGGTGTGATTATTCATGGTGACTCTTCGCCGTTGCTGTAAAAAAAGACGTGTTTTAAACTCTCTGCATTTATATAAGGAACGGAAATAAACTATGCCTAGAATGGAAACATCTTTGGAAGAAACATTAGAACGTAATTACAGTGACTATCTTAATCTGCAAACGACAGACACCGTTGTTAATACAGACCTTTACCATGTTTACATTCTATTGACAAGGAAGACTCTGAGAACGAGATTACCAAGTAGTGCGCGCGTGTGAACATCGGCGTCACTTTGGCGGGAAAACGTGGTAGCCGTCGTCATACTACTATTTTAATAGCGAGCTGTAGTTGCGGCAACAAGTTATCAAATGTTACAAGTTTAATCATTTTGCGTACGGGAGAGGGCTTAATCTCCTTCAATAAAGTTAACCGTGTTAACTTTTCTGTAAAAAAATACAATGAAGCTTTCGGGGTTCAACTCGAAGGCTTCCCTTTTGGAGGCGTGTGTGGCCTATTGGTTAACACCTCTAACTCCGGATCTGGACCTGAGGTCCGAAATTCAAGCCTTGCCCGTTGCGTTGTTTCCTTAGAAAGGGAACTTTACTCTACTTTGTCTCTCTTCACTGGGGTGCATAAATGGGTACCGGCGACATACTGCTGGGGGTAACCCTGCGATGGACTAGCATCCCGTCCAGGGAGGAGTAGCAATACTCCTAGACATGCTTCATGCTAAGGAAACTGCGATAAGCTCCGGCCGTCTGGGCCTATGGCTCGTGTGCGCCTTTCCCTTTATCTTCCCTTTTAACGGGTTGGTGCCAGTCGTGAGAATAAGGGCCAAAGAACTGTAGTCCAGTAGTCCACGAAGCTATTAGGTTTAATATTATGGAGAATACATACTTCATCTATTTGGCATTTCATCTGGTCTCCAACTCTCAGGGTACCCTCTATTGCTCCTACATGAAGAACATAGCCTCCGTGAATCTGAACATTCGTGACGGAAAATTCCACTTCCTAAGACGAAAAGACAAAAGTAATCAACTTAACTCAAAAAAATTAAAAAGGAAATGAATTTTTGCATGAGAGTAATGTCCAAAATGCTATCTATAACTCTTGGAAAAGTATAAGCAGGAAATCGAAGGATCCGAAGAAATACCTCTCAGAACCGATAAAAGGATTGCTGTCCGAGATGCGAACGCTGGTCACTTTGATGGAAGGCAATTATTTTCTCCTTAATGTCCCACTATCAAATGGTATGTACTATTTTCGACAACATGGCTGAACATAAATTCACAGCTAATGGGGCGAATTCTCCGATTGAATTCTTTTCCCCAATTTATGTCACGGCTGCTTGTATCAAGAGAAGGCTATAAACCAATCGCTGTTAAAGATGTCCCTTACTTCATCTCCTTCTTTGGTCATGAATCCCTGATCATATATCTGCCCACCCTGCTCGGCATAGAAGCAGGTTCTGTCCATTACAACACCACAGTGACTTCCGCTAGTGACCTCATTAACAAACTCTTTTTCATAAATGATTGCCTTTACCGTACCAACTACAGGCTCAAACACTAGAAAGAAAAGACACGAAACATGGTTTAATAGTTTGCACACTGGAATCGAAGTCAGCAGTTAGCGTCATTGGCATGAACAGATTTGCCAATATCTCAGCACTTTGTTACGATGAGATACACGAAGTGTGGAACTCCAATCGACACACCCCTCGCATATCCCCTGTGGTAATAACATAACTAATAAGCGTGCTAACGTTTGTGGTGAAAAAAAAAAGTATATTTAAGCTTTCCGGGGTGTCTATTTGTAAAGAATAGGCGACAAAACTTACAATTTATAAAAGTCGTCCTCGTCCTCATAACAGAGACTTTACGATCGGACGAAGTGATGGCAGCAAAAACGTCGCTTCAAAAATGAATTTTCACTTATTTTGTCAAATGTAGGCGAACCATCCCGGAGATGAATTTCTAAGAACCATATTCAGGTTTAGAAAGAGAATCAAATCTCCTCGTCGCTTCTTTACGTCCTCCATAAAAAGTGAAATTAGGCAATTTCACGCCGAATTCGTGCAAAAACGGCAAAGAAAGGTACAAAAAAGTGAGATGCACGTGCAAAGTTGTGAAGAAAAAGTCAAGGTCATGATATTCTTGTGTTCACGCTTGTGCTTATATCAAGGCTGTTCTCTCACCTGTGCATATGCTTCTTATGCTTATACCTATGCTTGCATCGCTAGTGAGGACCAGTATTACTGTAAGTCCACTTACCATAATTGCCTTCCGCATCAGATGTGTATTTGTACTTAGGACTTTCGTCTGTGGGATAAAGATTGAATTCCTTTTGCAGCTTGTTGATGGCATGAACATCAAGAGTGATGGAATCATCGTTTCCAGACCCCTTTCCTCTGGCAATTTCCTGTAAGTTGTAATGACATTTTTAAGTGGCACCCAACTACCTATTAAATGTTTCCAAATACGTCAGCAGAAGTGTTTCAAATGGTTTTCTGTATGTTTTAAAAGCCTTCTTGGTTAATTTGGAGTTACCGTAAGAGTTATTTACTTGTTCAGACGTCTTGGGGAAACTTTGGCCGTTTCGAAAGTTTCAGGTGGCTTTTTCGTCTCGTTGGAGACTGTTAGCTACCCTAAAGGGTCCGGTCGAAAGTTCGAGGACATGGGTTAGCTATATTGTCATTTGAGAATTTTAGGAGACGTTTTGTCTTTATGCCTCAATTATCATGAGACCTTTTTCAACAACAATCACACTATGCAGGTAATAAAATGTGAAAAATTGAGAAAGTGCCATCCCCCAAAAATCTAAGGCAAGTTAGTAACAAACCTCTCAATCTCTTAGACGAATGGAACGGTCATCCAAAAATTTTCAGGCTTTTTTGAGCTTTAGAAAGTTTTAGACATTATATTACAAAAAACGTCATCAGCTGCCCTGTTTTTGCTTAACCCTTTAAGCCCTGCTAAGAGTGATCAGCTCAAAATTTCTCCTTGTACTATCAATTCTCTATCAAACAGAGTGGTGATGAGAACTGAGGACTTGATCACAGAAGATGAATCCAATTGATACTCATTCAACACTGGATTCTTCCCACTACTTCTATTTGAAACCTACAGGGACAACAAATGACAATTTGAATTTCAATGTTACGGTTTTCAAGGGTAAACACTATTGCAAATATTTGGTTTTGTCAACTGAGTTGATGAGTGTGAATTGTCACAGCAAAGGGCTAGCGCTCCAAACGAAAGGGCTAGTGATCAAATAGCCTGCGTAGCAAGCGTTTCCAATCGAGTTATTGCGCGATAGTTAGAGCGGGAGCTCTCGTCCCAACTTTCTCGACGAACTCGCGCAGAAACGCTTGCTACGCAGGCTAGTGGTCAAGATGGCAGGATCTGGGCCAAGTAATTTTTTGTGTATGGACTGAGAGGGCGTTGAGGTCAATAAAAACGCAAAAAAAAAACAAAAACAAAATCAATACAACAAAAAAGAGGCAGTTACATAGAATCGACTATCAGTCTTTGAACCACTTGCAAGGTGACAAAAAAATCCTGAACATCACTACCAACCTGGGCTGTTTTCTTGCATTCTTCATACATGCCCATGTCCACAGTCAGCCCTCTTTCTTCAGCCATAAGTTGAGTCAAATCCACAGGGAACCCATACGTATCATAAAGCCGCCACGCAACATCCCCAGGGATAACCTGATCTGTTAGCTTGCTAACTGTTCTGTCAAACAATTTCCTTCCTCTGGCCAAAGTTTTAAGAAACTGGGTCTCTTCTTCATTAATCACATCCATTACCTGTAAACATTCAATCCTAAATGTTACTTGCCCAATACAAAAATTTATTTGTCTCACATAAATACAGGGTACTTTTTTCAAGCCTTGTCAATAGATTTCACCCACTATACTACTACATGAAAAATTTCTGCAATTTGATTGGCTTAGAGCAGTGGTATTTCAGCGTAATTCGAAATACCTACATGTGAAAATTACAAAACTATTGCGGGTAGTAGTATAAACAAACAATAGCATGATTTGTACGTGATATGTGGCATAAATACCACTCGTGATATTTCAAAAATCGTCTCAAATTTCACTCGCCTACGGCTTGTGAAATTATGTATAACAATAATTTCGAAATATCACTTACGGTATTTATGTCAAATATCACTACAAATCATGCTATTACCTATACAAATTCTTTTTGAAAAAAAAAAAGGTTTAAAGGCTTGTTTATAGTGGAAAGTGCAATATTATTAGCTTATCCAGCTTGTTTACAGGCACTCCACTCAAATACTTAGAAACAAATAAATCAAATACTACATAACAGGATTAAATACCCCAACTGGCAGGAGGCAACCAGATGGCTATTTACAAGTGTGGCCGAGGATTTCAACTGCGAATGACCGAGAACAAATCCAGCAAGTAGCCAGAGAGCAAGACTTGAACCCGTGACCACCGCATTGCGAGTCCGACGTGCTGACCACTCGGCCAGACCTCCTCCTTAATGTAATACATGACTGTATTATCATCAACACCTCTCACTACGCCCCCCCCCCTCCCTCAACCTCGCCTTATCCCTTCTTGCCTTATCTGCCTTCCATGAAGAACCCACTCCCCTAATTTTCAATAAATTATAAGTAAATGTAGTTTCAATAAACTCATTTTTAATTTACCTGTTGAGGGTCTTTAGTCACCTCTGGGAAGAACTCACCCTGGAAAAAAAAAATTACATCCATGGTCATACTGAACTGTCCACAAGATTACCAACCATACATTTTCTGCCTGAAGGCAATGCTTATAAATGCAAATCACGTCTTCTTAAGATTCATTGCATATAATTTCTTTGAATTCTGATTGGAAGCACAACATGTTGCCTGCAGAACGCTTGCTCTCAAAAGTAGTGAATTACGCTCATAATTTTTTTTTGACAGAATTTATCTTAGCCTACAAATCAGGTTGAATTCTAGCAAGCTCAAACTAAAAACAGCTTCCACCATTACAATCAGTGAATACTCAGTCAGCAGGGAAGAGACATCATCCCAAGACAGGACAACATTTCTTCACACAACAAATAATATGACTTTTAGTTTTACTTTCAATTTTGAAACATACCAGAGTATCAACAGCAACTGAAACCAGCGTAGCCACAAATCCTGGGGGACAATTTAGTTTTTCTGTGGCAAAACGAACACATCTTCTTAAGATTCTTCGTAGCACATACCTGTGAACACAATTTAAGGCAAAACAAAGTCAATCTGATTACTCTTTTGTACTTGCATACATTTGTCAAGTACTGTAATGTTTTCTACGTGCTGTGAAAAGTGGCTTAGATACAGTAAACACTCGTGAATAAGAACCTAGTGGATTAAGAACCTCCTGACAGAAATTTGCCACTTTCATAATAGCAACTTTCCCTTGCAGCATTGACCAATCAGAAGCACTACCCAGATCTGGGTAGTGCACATCATCAGTATGGAATTTCTGAAGTCTTTCCTCAGATGCCATTCTGTGGGAAAACCACTTGTTGGTGTCGCAAAATGTTAGCTGTTTTCTCACTAATGAGCTACTATTTGCCTTGAACTAATTGTTGTTCTGTCTTACCCCCTGCCAGTATTGTCAGGTTTCCCACCATCTGTTATAGCCATTGTAAGTGTCCTGATGTGATCAGCAACAACCCTGTAGGCCATGTCAATACCATCTTTGTCCTCAGGACCAACAAAACCCTGATAGGGTCTTACACCTGTCGCCTAAAAGAAGTTAAAGATGATAACAACTACAAGAGCAAACCAGTGAAAACTCAGTTCATGAAGACAATTCAGCAAATGACCAGATGACAAATGAAAAATAAAAAAATTATATCACGTTTCAGCAAATTCATAGGTTACTCATATGTAAATACAACCTACAGTTATTTTCTTCACATTTTGACAACATTAACATAGAGTCATTGAAGTATTGAGTAACATTTTTATTGTTAATTTTTCTTTTAAAATGTTTATTGAAACACTCCTTTTGAGAACAACATTGAATACTTGAAAATATATGGAAAAGGGTATGAATATAAAAAATCAAAATAATTATGTTGAAATGAATATATCAATATATTTTTAATTATAATAAAAAATTATGTTCAAATGCATACAATATAATTTTAATTTTATAAATTTAATGCTTTTCATCAGGTGGTCACGCCACTGTTAGTGTAAAAACAGCTTTGCAACAGAAAGGCAGGATTTGGAGGTAAAGTTTCCCATATGATGCTGCACACTACAAAAAAAAATCTGGTTGTTGACTCTCTAATGGCAAAACAGAATTTATAGTGCAAACAAGCTCAGAAGAGGTTTTGAAATTACAGTACTCCAATTCATGCAGTGCAAAATTAAGCAAAACTGCAGGAAACTTACGCCAGTTTTTTATTCTACTGCTGAAGCAGGAAAAGGCTTTATGCCACTTATCAGGGAAGATTTCCCTGGAAAAATTTACCCACAACAGTGAACCACACAAACACACACAAGGAGTACTTACCTTGTGAATCGTTTCAAAGAATGGTTGAAAGAGATCTGTGTCATAGTTTGACATCTTTCCTTGAGTAATTGATGTTAGCCGCTCTAGCCCCATCCCAGTGTCCACATGCTTGCTGGGCAAAGATTTTAGACTGCCATCTGTTTCCCTAATTTTAAAATGCATTTAGCTATGTGAAAACGGATGCAGCAACTCCCAGCTTTGTTGGCCCAGCAATGTTGGGACCTGAAGTGCATCGTGGGAAGGATACACCTATAAGACTTTGTCAGCCATGTGCAATGCACGAGCATGACCCCAACAATGTTGGAAGAGCTGTGCAAACTGATCCAACATTGTTGCACCATGCTTCAGCAATCACAGAAAAAAGAAAGTTAAAAAGTTTGACCGGACTCAAACCTCGAGCAACAACTCCCGATGACATGCAACTACATGCAACAGGGTGTGCAATCAGACACAAGCCATGTAACATCCAACAATGTCGCCTCTGTTTGCACAGGCTCTACATCTATAACTTATAGAAGTGTGTAGAGAGGATAAAGCAAATATAGTGATATGATTGGCTACTCAAATACTTCATTTCTACTCCCTTCTGACTTCTTGTTGACTGCACGCTAACTTTAACTTCATGTCGTGTGTAAATGGAATTCTATGGTGAGACCATGAAAATTAAATATTCTTTTTACAAGTATTAATTGTTCTTGTTTTACTCATGTTTACACAGTACCATTTGCTTTTCAGTCTCCCACCAGAAAAAAAAAAAAATTTTGTAGTGAAATCTTAAGTCGCAAATACCTGCATCTACATTTGAATTTCTCTATACAAAAATCACTTATGACAGAAAACAGAAAATGGAATAATGATAGATTAATCCTTTAAGTCCCAATAGTGACCAAGATCAAATTACTCCAGACAATATCCATACACTGTCAAGAGATTAGTTATGAGAATTAATAGAATAACCACTCAAGAGAAAATGCCTTGATCTATTATCAGATTCTCTCAACTTGTTCTTTAAAGAAATGTATAGAGACCAGTTTGGAGAATTCGTATGTGGATATTGGGGCTTAAAGGACTAAGCGATTGATACCTGTTGAACTGTATAAACACAAGATTCCACACTTCAAGAACAGTAGGGTCGTCCATATTTACAAGTGAGGCAGCATCTCGTCCACCAATCCTGTCAAAGTGAATCTCGCTACAAGGTCCACATGGGCCAGTTTCACCCATTTCCCAAAAATTGTCTTTCATGCCAAATGGTAACACTCTTTCTGGGGGAAGACTTCAACAAGAGGACAACAGTATTATTTTTAATAGGTTGACAAATAAATTTGAAAAGCATTTATCTTATATCTTCTGAAGGCTCTTTTTAAAATGCTGTGCATGTATAATAAAGAGAAAGAAGATCATAACGTTCATTACTTCACAGATGTATAAGTTAACTATTTGTACATTTATTTAATAAGAAGCTGTTACAACAAGGACTAGTGAACATAAACATTTAGTCTTGGCCAAAACGTAACACTATGCGCTTGGAAGGCTCTGTAAGATATCCACTGTTTGATTTTCTGTAGATAGTATTCTATTAAGTAAATAATACCTTTTAATAATACCTAATTAAGTTCACTGTGCCATATGCACACTGTGCAGTACACAAATTAAGTTTGACTACTTAGAGTACAGTATAATTTTCACATGATGAAAAATATTATCAATATTTTGTTTGCCCCACAGAAAAATTCTAGATCCACCAATGAAAGGTAGGTTTGGTGTCAGGTTGGAGAGGTGTTTTAATTGACAAATAATGAATTATTGTTGGTGATTAGAGCAACAGGTACATGACATACCCCATATTGAGCCAAAATTGTCGCGTCTCTTCATCAGATTCAAGGCCTTCTTCTCCTCCAAAGTACGTGACATAAAGACGATCTTTGGGCATGCCATACTTCACAGTTAACAACTCCCAAGCCCACTCAATGGCTTCTTTCTAAAGGCATAACAGGTTAAATAACTTATGCATTGGCTACATGATATGGAAAAAAATACAAGAAAGATATGATGAGAGGTCAGAATAAACAGATACATGTAAGAGAGCAGTTCTTTGATACTGATCGAAGCATGGCTGAATTGGTGCTGTGGCTTCAAATTCCACTTTGGCCAGTAGCTACAGTGTACCATGGGTAAATTGTGGTCACCCTTAAAACTCAACTCCAGAGCTATGCTTGTACATAGCCAACTGCTTTGCTTCTGGCTAGTCAGGATTCTAAGAATCTTGTTCCATGTTGTCAGAACAATAATGTAAACTACTACTTAACTACATTATTATTTTATTATTATGTTACCTCTACTGAATTCATTTCCTTTACTGATGCTTATGGTGTAGTCAAGAGTCAAAAATATGTATAAAAATTAGACAAGTCAGAAGTTTCTTTTGAGCTTTCTTTTTATCTGCCAAAGAAAGTGAGGGGAAGAGGAGGGGTTGATTATTTAAGGGGGGGAGCTGCTTTCACTATTTTTCCTGATGGGGAGGATACCATGGGGAGGTACTCCAGATTTCAAGTGATGGCTGATTGAAGGATTTTTTCGTGAAGGAAAATTTGGCAAGTAATTTTTTGGGGTGGGTGATCTAAGTAGGGATTTTTTGGGGTATTCAAAACAATCCCAACATTCATGATACTGCCCAGCTATCCTGGCCTCGTGGTTCTGCGAATACAGTACAAACAAACTTCTCTTGTGGCTGTTTGGAATTTAGCATGGGATTTTTTGGGGGTTTATATTTGGTCCAGGGATTTTTTTGGGTTTTGATTTTTGCCCCTATTCGATCACCCCCATCACTTGAAATCTGGAGTACTCCCTTGAGGTGGATACATAATCAGAAGAGAAAGGTTACGAGTTGTCACTTGTGGTGTCTAATCTTTGACATCAAGGAAAACCTAACTTCTCACCTTGAAGTAATCTCCAAATGACCAGTTTCCCAACATTTCAAAGAAGGTATGATGGTAAACATCCTTTCCCACGTCATCCAAATCATTGTGCTTTCCACCTGCACGGATGCATTTTTGGCTGTTCGCAGCACGCTTGAGTTTGGAGAAGTCACTATTTGGGTCCACTGTTCCCAGAAAAATTGACTTGTACTGGTATGAAATAGAATAATATAATGAAAAAAATATATAATCAACAGGTTGAACCATACGTAGTTAAAACACTTTCAGTAACCTGAGACAAGTGTGAAGGGGCTGTTACTAGTAACTGCTCCTATTTAAGTCTAACTATCAAAGGTAATCCATTAAATGTTTGACCCTTCAAAGTGACCCTTTCTCCTTTTATGATGAACTTGACTGTGCATATACCCTAGAGAGTTGAAATAGATACAGTCCACTGTCACCTTATGGTCATATCGCTATCATTGGCGACCTTACAATACGGACAGAAGCTGAATCTTTAAGGCTGGTTTTCACTAGTGACGCAGTCGGAGTCAGAGTCGTAATCAGAAGCATAGAGTTTATGATCTAGTGAAAACAGTGTTCTGATTCTGCTTACGACTCTATTGCTTACGTTCTGCTTATGATCTAGTAAAAACCAGGTTGTTGGAGTCGGAAGCAGAAGTGGAAGAACTAAACCAATCACAAAGCAGGGGAACGTGCACTGTGATTGGTTTATCCTTGAGCTTCTGCTTCCGACTCCGACAATCTGGTTTTCACTAGATCATAAGCAGAACACAAGCGACGGAGTCATAAGCGGAGTCGGAAGAAAGGGAAACGTTCTGATTCTTCTGACTCTGATTCCGTCATGCTTATGACACCAATTTTTGATTTTCACTAGGTCATAAGCGCTCTGAGGATTCCACTTACGACTCTGACTCCGACTCTGTTGCCAGTGAAAACCAGCCCTTAGCATCAGTCAATTTCAGCTGGGCCCAACTCCCCCTCCCCCAACCAGAGTACCCAACCCAAGCTGACCCCAGGGCATTAGCACTTTTTTGCCTTGGATAGCAAGTTCCTGGGGGCGGGAAATCTTGAGCTGTCAAATCCCCTGGGGTGGGGATGAAAAAAGATGGAAAATGTCCCATCTTCTATCAACACTGCAACATTTTTCATTGATTGCACAGTCGAGTAGTGCCATTTTAAGCATTTTAATATGTGATATTTTGTTTCAACGAATGTCTGCTTAGTAATAGCGCTATTCTAATTTAGACTTCACGCCGCAAGACATGTGTTTATTTTTTTAGTATTGTTATAAAATTACTGAGAGTAAAATTAATAGTGTGCAGTAAGTTATCTTTTCTGAATAGTGTTATAAATATGAAAGGATGTTCTTCAAATAATACCAACAGAAACTTGATTCAATAACCCAAAAAACATTAATTTACGTCAATAGCTCCCAATTTCGCAGTGTAATTCTGGCTTGATGAACAATGAAGAAATGCATGCATAAAATTGAGAACATAGCTTTACAACCCTCTACAATTTTTTCCCATCCTTGACAGATGAGGCAGTCTGCTTGTTTTTCAAGTAAAATCCTCTGTGCAGTTATATTCGCAGTGCTGTCAACTCTCCTGGATAATCTGGGAGACTCCCGATTTTGAACCGTTTCTCCCGTCTAAAGTTTGGAGTCTGAAATCTCCCAGATAATTGCCGTAGATTCCACTTTATGACAATGACTTTCAAATATTTTTCATTGTTTGAGCTATTTATAAACTGTTAACATTATTCTTTTCCTCAGAAACTCCGGTATGTGATCTTAACATAAGCAATAATGTGATTGGTGGGAAGTAAACCAATCAGGTCAAATGTTACAATAAACACAACATCTTTTTTGCGTGTTTCAAATGACGTCATGTTTCGTGCGTTATGATGTCATCTATCATCACTTCCCTGTCAATTCTCAATATTTGATGATGTGGGGAGTTGACAGCCCTGTATTCAGATAGAAAACCACGTGCATGTCAAAAGCTCTGGGGTGGCCCAGGGGTTTGTAAATGCTCGCCCCCGGGGCAGCGCAAAATTTGCTACAGTATGTAATGCCCCACCACCGGGACTGACAAGGCAAGTAAATGCCCTAAAGTAGCCCGGGGGGCCTGGGCACAGCTGGAATTGACTGATGCATTATGAACATCCAATAACAAGGGTTAACCAATAATCGATTTATGTTAATTATTCGTGAAACCGGGAAAGGTCTAACTGGCAGTACTGTACATCAATCGATTTTCTATAACAAAAGCAGAAAAGTCGGCCTGTAAAGTGATTATGATAATAAAAGCTTATAATTACTTCACGTGCTTTTTAAGCAAGCTCATTAATTCGTCATTTTAATTAAGCTTACAAACAGATATGCTTACTGCCGCGATAAAAGCTTAGCTTGGTGGCAAAATTAAAGTTGAAAAGTTCCTTTAGCGATCCCTTTTATAAACTGAAGCAAAGCATTTACTTTTTATTCAAGTCAACCAACAGAAAATGTTTTTTTAATGTTAAAGTACCTGATTCATGCCAGCATTCGCGAACAGCAAGGTTGGGTCTTCATGTGGAATCGTGGACGAGGAGGGAACAAATGTGTGCTCGTACTTTTCCACAAAGAAGTCCACGAACATTTGTCGAAGGTCCTTTGCTGATAAGTTAGGATCCATTGTGGAGAGAGAAGGGGACGAATTCTTTGACAGTCTGCGAAAGACGATCGAATTCAACGAGGAAATGAACCGATTCGCACCAAAGTACCGGTTAAGAATCATGAAAATTTCACGGAAGTCATGCAATCCATGGTATTAACCGCTGGCCGTTTTTAATAACGCTGTTTTTTCTAAATATGGTCAAGTAGAATTGTCAAATTGAACCAATCAACGTCAAGTTGCCATTGCCCGCAGTTCGCGGGATGTCTTCAAAATTTAAAAATGGCGGAATCAGAAGAGGTCGAAGGAGACTACATTATTACGCTGTTTTGAACGTCAGAAAAGAGGTAAAAATAGTCTTTCAGAGGGAAAAGAAAGGAAATATTTTATCAATCATGCAAAGTACATTTTATTGCATTTCAGGCGAACGAAAATGAGCTTAGAGCTGCTTTACAGACGCATGTGCATGTTATCACCCGGACAAACATCAAGATCCCGCGAAAAAGAAAGTAAGGTTACAAAAGTTTAGTACGACCTGTTCGCATTAAGCAAAATTTTGCTGGTAGTTTCTCTAGTCCACAATCTTTTAAGCAGTTTGTTTATAAAACCATGTTCACCAGTGTAGTTAATACCTATGAGGTGGAAAGATCTTGCACATGGACCTTAGTAATGACCTGTCCCTGTCACAGGTCGAAGTGACTGTGCCTGCCACATCCACTTTCTAATATTTTTTTTTCTCTTTTTTCTTGTTAACGTACATCTAGAGTTTGCATGATTTTTTTTTTCAACGGTAAAATAAGCAGCTATATATATATTGTAATTATAAGTAACAACAGGGCGGTGCCTTGCATGGGTCCAGTGTCCCGTTTACACTTGCCCTTATTTGGGGCTCCACAATTGTTTATAATATTATAAATAATTAATTATTTTTATTTTTATTCTTTAATCATATGTCTTCTGGTCAATTCTTTCATGACTGCAGTTTTGCTTTCAATAAAGTGTCAAAAAGAAAAAGATGCCGTCTAGAAGATTTGGACGCCTACATTTTTTTGTCAGGTGACAAACTCCTCTTTTCCTTTTGACATTTAAACGTGACCCCTACCGAGATTCAGACAAACATGGGCCATTTCTGCAAGAGGTCACTAGAGCGCTGTATGAAAACAAACACTTTGCATTCAGTTCTGCTCCCCCTTTTGAAGTTTTTAGGAGTGTTGCAGTTATGAAATTTGAGAAAGATCCAGGAGAATATAATGTAGAATAAATCAAATCATAGCTTAAGTACAAAGATCTACTAAGGATTGAAGCAGAGCGGAAAATGAGAGGACTTTTAAACACTGTGTCTTGATACCTTACTGCAGCCGGTAAATGTTTAGAAAGGACTACAGTCTCAGTCAAAATTGTTGGGACACTTTGGGGTCTCCTTGTCCCCTCAAAGTTGGTGTACAAGATTTGGTGACAGAACCACGATAAACAACTTTGAGAGGGACGAGGGGAGCAGGAGAAGGAAAAAACCAGTGTTTGGTTAAAGTGTCCTAACTATTTTTGTCTGAGACTGTAGATGACCCAGCAGCCTGATATTTACGTCCAATTTTCAAGAATTCTCATCAAATCCTCTTAACAAAATTCAATATTTGTTTAGTAATTTTGATTGCTCTGCCAAAGTAGAAAGAGTCTGTTGTCGTACCAGATATTTGATAAGTTTAGATTTTTGTGAAGAACAGAGAGACCTTGTAATATTTCAGACTGCCAGGTCCTGGGATTTGAGATTCAAATATGTTCAAGCCTGGAGTATTCGTCAATTACAAGACCAAACCTTTCTTTTAAAATTGCTAGGTATTTGCGAAAAAACACCAAATGCTCAAGGTAGGTTTCAATCATAATTTTTCGGGATATCCTTTCGATAACTGACTTTGTACGTTATGCTGGTGAAGTATTGAAAACCTTGAGATTTCACTGTATGCCCAAGGTTGATGATTGAGTTTACTCCAAATCCAAGGCAGTGTTTGAAATTGCTTGAGATTTATAAAGAAACATTTTGTTTTTAGAAAAACTAAATAGTTTATGTTGTAAAATTGCATTGTCTCTTCTCTAATTTTATGTCTACTTAAAATATTTAGGGGTAGTCTAGACCCCATGTAAGTGGCCAGGCTGCCAGTTCATGCTTCCCTGTCACTATCTTTTTCTATATCTTTCAAATAATGTAACCTGTTAAGTGACAAACCAAATAATCAATTAATAAATTAATCAATCAATTGTAGAATTCATGAAAGTGGATTAAAATTTAGACTACCCAGTATCTTCTTCTGGCTACCTGGTCACTCCATAAACACAGCATACTTTGCTTTCTTTCCAGATTTCTCGCATTTATTTAGCAACTCAGACCATTTTTTAGGGATCCGTGAGTCCCTCTTACATCCTTTAGTCCCCCTTACATTCTTCCTGAAATAAGCCAATTTTACTCTCTTTTCAGCTTATTGAAAGACAAAGATTACCTGCTGAGGTAAGTAAGATTACATTTATGATGGTGAGCTGTCTGACATTCTGCTACAATTAACACAGAATGAAATGAGCAGAAGCGCAAATGAAAAAAGGTGATGGTTTTAGTGCTTATTTTAGTCAGTTGTTGTTGTTTCTAAAGAATGCTAGACTGATCAAGTGGCATAATGCTGTAGTTAAGCTATTGATGACTCATTTTCCAATCCAAGAGGGGGTATGCGTAGTACACCGCATAGTGCTTTGAAAAGTTTCATTGCTTGCACCTTGTTTTGGCGGTCGAAATAAGGCCCAACTTTAATGGCAAAAAATTGTTTCTAATATGTGTCAAATTTGAAATATGATTATACTACATGAAAGAGCTGTGATTCTTTTAACTAGACCTGAAGTTTCAGCTCTGAGAATTTAAATGCTTGCGAAAAATATAATTTTAAATATAGCTACTTGTGCCACTGTTTAAGCGACAAGAACGTGAAATGTAAACAAAGCAAAAATCGTGTAAATAAAAGAGAAAATCACACCAAAGTTATTTCAAGCCCACCAAAGTGTACAGAAATGATGGAAATTGTGGCATCTAAATAGGTATTTCTATCTGAAAAGCTTAAAAGGCAAAATTGTTTCATCGAAAAATATAAAAAGAAAAAAAACTCCTGAAAAACTGAGCCCCTTCACGCAATCGTCCACAGGGTAGACGTGACACCTGCTATCACCTTTAGCTCTGAAGGCGCATGGACCAAATGTTATGTAGTTTTTTTACTCTTGTTGATGGCAATTTTTGCATTCGCTGTTAGTGGGAAATATCCTTGTGTCTTGTGAATCCGAATTTATCACTACTTTCAAATTGGGAACGAGGCCACCAAAATAGCTGGAAATACCTTGTTAAGAGAAACTAGGGAGGGGCTCGGTGTGCCCCTCAACACCCAAACCTACGTGCACTCGGTAAATGGATCCGGAGGTTTGTGTACTCGACTTAGTAAATTCTTGATTGGTGGTATGTTTAAAAGCAGCGCAGATGATACACAATGCTTCATTTTATTATTGACACTTAAACTGCTTGAGTGCATTTGACTTCGAACGTGGAAAGGTTTCTCGACGCTCAGATTTCACTCATTGCTATTTTTACAACTCATTAGGGTGTGAGTGGCTTGAACATTCCTGTTTTGGAAAGTATGACACTTCATGGCATATTTTGGTGGTCCTTCAAAAAACTGACAGTCACCTACAGTGGCAAGGATGTATTCACATCATCCAGTCATGTATAGTCAAGACCAATTCTGCAGTAGCAATCATGCAGAATGTGTTTTTTTCAGTCAAAGCCTAGTACCCAGATGTAACACAAAGGCATACTTTCTACAGCACAATACTGGATGCTATTAGCTTTGCAACAATCCTCAATTCCCTGTACGTTCGCAGTCTATGGAATTTAAAATCATGCGCATTGATTCAGCGGCCCACAGGTTGGTTAGGGAGCTAATTGCAGATTGCCTTGGACCCACCTTTAAAACTCACATTCGCAGTTTCACGAATGAAGGCCATGTTGTCAAAAATGCCACTAAATTACCAACGCTCTCCTTTCACTTAGAGAAATTACGGTTGTGTGCATGGCTTGTATTGATGTAGCCTGTGAGCAAGCTCTCCCTTTAGGGGTGTCGCGGGAAGCCATGTAAGAGCAGCACATAAAAGAAGACGAAGGTGTAAGGGCCAGGAAAGAGAGGAAAAGGTTTCATCCTTGCACAGTATAGATCTTTACAATTTCTTTTAGCGCTGTGTTTCTAAAGGTGCGGCAAAAATTCATGGCGGGTCAGCCTGGAGCTTGAGTGTCATCAATTATATTTAATTGTGGGTGAGTTGTTCTTCTGCCAGTGGTATTTCGCTTCATCTAAGTGAAACAGAGCCTGTATAGCAGGCGCTTGAAAGTATTTGGGTGTGGGAAAGAATGGGCGCGCGAGAGGGAGACATGCACAAGTGGAGAGACAAGCGTGTCTCTCTCCCTTGCGTCTCCTATTCTTTCTTTAGCCCACTATTTCCAAGTGCCTGCTACGCAGGCTATATTGAACAACAATGAACAGTACCTTGCCACATTTGAAGGTAAATCCACCCAAGCAAGTTTAGCGTCATTTGTACGTCATCTATCATCGGCATGATCTGCACCGCTTTCAATTACAACACCCCTCGAAAATTTGCTTAGTGAAGCACCACCCTCCGGGTCTTTACTAAAAACCTTAAATCTGCCTATTTATGCCCACTCCCAACTAGCCTGTGAACAGCAGACGTTTCTCCTCGCTCGTCGCCGCTGAGGGACGTTTCACGAGGAGGAACGTCTGCGACTCAGCAACAGAAATTCCATACTGATGACGCAAAATCTGTCCGGAATCCGGTCAGAAGCGCTAATTGGTCGACGGAGCAGTTTCATTGTTTTAGCTATTGTTTACGAATGAGAGACAAAAGACAAAAGGCCACAAAGGTCAAATGTAAACGCGATGAATCTCTAACAAAACAGCCAATATTTGTGGAATATAGTCTTCTCTCGAAGAAGCATTTGAGTTTTGCTGGAGCTCATTCGAAGATGAACACAACACTTTACCAAAATCGACCTGGAATTTGCATTTGGAACCCCATGACTACCGATACTTAAAATATTTAGGGGTAGTCTAGACCCCATGTAAGTGGCCAGGCTGCCAGTTCATGCTTCCCTGTCACTATCTTTTTCTATATCTTTCAAATAATGTAACCTGTTAAGTGACAAACCAAATAATCAATTAATAAATTAATCAATCAATTGTAGAATTCATGAAAGTGGATTAAAATTTAGACTACCCAGTATCTTCTTCTGGCTACCTGGTCACTCCATAAACACAGCATACTTTGCTTTCTTTCCAGATTTCTCGCATTTATTTAGCAACTCAGACCATTTTTTAGGGATCCGTGAGTCCCTCTTACATCCTTTAGTCCCCCTTACATTCTTCCTGAAATAAGCCAATTTTACTCTCTTTTCAGCTTATTGAAAGACAAAGATTACTTGCTGAGGTAAGTAAGATTACATTTATGATGGTGAGCTGTCTGACATTCTGCTACAATTAACACAGAATGAAATGAGCAGAAGCGCAAATGAAAAAAGGTGATGGTTTTAGTGCTTATTTTAGTCAGTTGTTGTTGTTTCTAAAGAATGCTAGACTGATCAAGTGGCATAATGCTGTAGTTAAGCTATTGATGACTCATTTTCCAATCCAAGAGGGGGTATGCGTAGTACACCGCATAGTGCTTTGAAAAGTTTCATTGCTTGCACCTTGTTTTGGCGGTCGAAATAAGGCCCAACTTTAACGGCAAAAAATTGTTTCTAATATGTGTCAAATTTGAAATATGATTATACTACATGAAAGAGCTGTGATTCTTTTAACTAGACCTGAAGTTTCAGCTCTGAGAATTTAAATGCTTGCGAAAAATATAATTTTAAATATAGCTACTTGTGCCACTGTTTAAGCAACAAGAACGTGAAATGTAAACAAAGCAAAAATCGTGTAAATAAAAGAGAAAATCACACCAAAGTTATTTCAAGCCCACCAAAGTGTACAGAAATGATGGAAATTGTGGCATCTAAATAGGTATTTCTATCTGAAAAGCTTAAAAGGCAAAATTGTTTCATCGAAAAATATAAAAAGAAAAAAAACTCCTGAAAAACTGAGCCCCTTCACGCAATCGTCCACAGGGTAGACGTGACACCTGCTATCACCTTTAGCTCTGAAGGCGCATGGACCAAATGTTATGTAGTTTTTTTACTCTTGTTGATGGCAATTTTTGCATTCGCTGTTAGTGGGAAATATCCTTGTGTCTTGTGAATCCGAATTTATCACTCCTTTCAAATTGGGAACGAGGCCACCAAAATAGCTGGAAATACCTTGTTAAGAGAAACTAGGGAGGGGCTCGGTGTGCCCCTCAACACCCAAACCTACGTGCACTCGGTAAATGGATCCGGAGGTTTGTGTACTCGACTTAGTAAATTCTTGATTGGTGGTATGTTTAAAAGCAGCGCAGATGATACACAATGCTTCATTTTATTATTGACACTTAAACTGCTTGAGTGCATTTGACTTCGAACGTGGAAAGGTTTCTCGACGCTCAGATTTCACTCATTGCTATTTTTACAACTCATTAGGGTGTGAGTGGCTTGAACATTCCTGTTTTGGAAAGTATGACACTTCATGGCATATTTTGGTGGTCCTTCAAAAAACTGACAGTCACCTGCAGTGGCAAGGATGTATTCACATCATCCAGTCATGTATAGTCAAGACCAATTCTGCAGTAGCAATCATGCAGAATGTGTTTTTTTCAGTCAAAGCCTAGTACCCAGATGTAACACAAAGGCATACTTTCTACAGCACAATACTGGATGCTATTAGCTTTGCAACAATCCTCAATTCCCTGTACGTTCGCAGTCTATGGAATTTAAAATCATGCGCATTGATTCAGCGGCCCACAGGTTGGTTAGGGAGCTAATTGCAGATTGCCTTGGACCCACCTTTAAAACTCACATTCGCAGTTTCACGAATGAAGGCCATGTTGTCAAAAATGCCACTAAATTACCAACGCTCTCCTTTCACTTAGAGAAATTACGGTTGTGTGCATGGCTTGTATTGATGTAGCCTGTGAGCAAGCTCTCCCTTTAGGGGTGTCGCGGGAAGCCATGTAAGAGCAGCACATAAAAGAAGACGAAGGTGTAAGGGCCAGGAAAGAGAGGAAAAGGTTTCATCCTTGCACAGTATAGATCTTTACAATTTCTTTTAGCGCTGTGTTTCTAAAGGTGCGGCAAAAATTCATGGCGGGTCAGCCTGGAGCTTGAGTGTCATCAATTATATTTAATTGTGGGTGAGTTGTTCTTCTGCCAGTGGTATTTCGCTTCATCTAAGTGAAACAGAGCCTGTATAGCAGGCGCTTGAAAGTATTTGGGTGTGGGAAAGAATGGGCGTGCGAGAGGGAGACATGCACAAGTGGAGAGACAAGCGTGTCTCTCTCCCTTGCGTCTCCTATTCTTTCTTTAGCCCACTATTTCCAAGTGCCTGCTACGCAGGCTATATTGAACAACAATGAACAGTACCTTGCCACATTTGAAGGTAAATCCACCCAAGCAAGTTTAGCGTCATTTGTACGTCATCTATCATCGGCATGATCTGCACCGCTTTCAATTACAACACCCCTCGAAAATTTGCTTAGTGAAGCACCACCCTCCGGGTCTTTACTAAAAACCTTAAATCTGCCTATTTATGCCCACTCCCAACTAGCCTGTGAACAGCAGACGTTTCTCCTCGCTCGTCGCCGCTGAGGGACGTTTCACGAGGAGGAATGTCTGCGACTCAGCAACAGAAATTCCATACTGATGACGCAAAATCTGTCCGGAATCCGGTCAGAAGCGCTAATTGGTCGACGGAGCAGTTTCATTGTTTTAGCTATTGTTTACGAATGAGAGACAAAAGACAAAAGGCCACAAAGGTCAAATGTAAACGCGATGAATCTCTAACAAAACAGCCAATATTTGTGGAATATAGTCTTCTCTCGAAGAAGCATTTGAGTTTTGCTGGAGCTCATTCGAAGATGAACACAACACTTTACCAAAATCGACCTGGAATTTGCATTTGGAACCTCATGACTACCGAATTTATTATGTAAATATCGATTTACGTCATCAGTATGGAATTTCTGTCGCTGAGTCGCAGACGTTCCTCCTCGCGAAACGTCCCTCAGCGGCGATGAGCAAGGAAAAACGTCTCCCGTTCGCAGGCTAACTTCCAACACCTTTATTCTTAAGAATGCCCCCTTAATGTTTTTTAAAATTGTATCAGACCCCCCTCTCCAATAAATGCCCCCTGTCTAATAGATTCCCCCTATGAGAACTACACCAAACTCTTAGGAATTAGCAAAAAAGGAGAAAATTATTCAATTCATTCAGTTTCTTGCTTGATGTACTGGGGGTTTTGAGTATTTTTATTTTCATCTTGTTAGACCAACCATGGAAACACAATAACCCTGAGGGAGGATTCTGACATTGACGGGTTGGGATTTGAGAAGAGCGATATAGATCTCTAGACAGCCTAGACATATCAGTTGATGGAGTGGATATTCCGCTATTTTTAATCGCTTGATATTTTTTGCTGAAGTTTTGTTGAGTGGTACAGGTATAGCAATAAGGATATTTTCTCTCGGCATAGCTCTGGCCCTGAGGAACACTAATTTTATCAGCTGAAATATTGGCCTATAATAAATCAGCCCTTTGCCGTAGTGCCAGCCCTGCATTCAGTTTTGTTTTATTTTACACTTTAAGTGACGTCTGGCTACAGCATCTCTTTAATTAGAGATCCGGCAAGAGGAACCAGTCAGTTATATTTACATGTTGCGAGGACCTCTGCATTCAAACAGTTTTTCCTATAACAATAAGCACCCTTCCTTTTTAAACGCCTCCTATCTTATTATCAAACGCCCTCACTTGGACCCATAAAGTTAAAAGACGCCCCGGGTCAGTGCGGGTGTTTATTAGGTCATTTACGGTTCATTGTATACATATCTTCTTCGGTGCACTTCCAGAGTGCAGATGGGCCCTAGGCCACGTGCCAAGCACACCATCAGAGCTAAAGGTAATAGCATGTGTCACGTCTACCCTGTGGATGATTGCAGGGGCTCCAGGGTAATTTATTCAAATTACCATACACGTAACATGACACCAAGTTACACTTCTCTTTTGGGAACCAACTTTAGGCCGCAACATTTTTACAAATTAGCGAAATCTTGAAATTTCAGTTATTTGCTACTTTTTAAGTCGTGTTATGAAGGTGAGCTGCAGAGCCTTGCATCACGAGAAAAAAAATGGACACTAAAAGGTAACTTTGTAAGAATCCAGGACTTGCGTTTAAAATTCATGTTGTAACAGTGTCATTCCTAAATGATTCTGAGTTCTTGTTATGGTCATTTTTACCAAAGTAAATCTATCATCTGGCATAGTTTGTCGATAGTTTATTGGGGCATTTCAAAAACAGTTTTTGAAGCCTTTTGGTCTTGACCAGCCGGGAGCATTTTTACTTCCGAGTTCAGAATTAAATGGTCACCCAACACAATTCTCAGTTGCTTGTTTTTCAGGACTTTTTTTTCTTTTTATATTTTTCGACTGACAATCTCGCCTTTTAAGCTTTTGAGATGGCAATACCTATTCAGATGCCAAAATTTCCATCATTTCTTTACACTTTGGTGGGCTTGAAATAACTTTGGTGTGGTTTTCTTTGATTTGTTGAAATTTGCAGTAATTTCGAAAACAAAAAATGTAGTTTTATTGAATTTTCGAACTTTTCCAAATTTCTCAAAATGTAAAGAGCTTGAGGATTTCTTAATATCATTTCTTGAAATAGTTCACCTAAAGGGTTGTTTGGGTGGTATTAGCGACAATTTGAATTTTAGAACTTATTTGAGATTCTCAATATTTTCTGACATTGGCTCTTAAAGCTTTTGGATGACAGGCGAAAAATAAAAATACCCTGAAAAACCATCCACTGTAGTGAAACCTGAATAGACTTTATAATTTACATCGATTTCTAGACTTTGCTAGCACTCGTATCTCACAGAAAACTTGTCCTGCACTAAGCTGAGGTCAGGCTCTACTTTTATTTTCTTGGCTTTACAAATTGATTCCAGTCCCACAAGGCAAATCTAAAAGTCTCCCATTCAGTGCAGTTCTTGTGTACCTGAATTACCTGTGCTTGCGAATCGAATGTGTTATAATGATTGTTGCATCACTTGCATGTGCATTCAGGTGATACTGTGAATTCACGATTCATACCATGCATATTAGTCAGTACAACATAGGAATGTGAACAGATTGAGAAAAAATGCGGCTATACAGTTAAAAGAGTGCTGCTGACCAAGAATAGCTGGCGGGCTCCTTTTGTGGCCTGCAATTAATAACTGAATTTCAGCTTGTTTTTTATTTTGAGCAGATGTGTATAGTCACCATATTTTGAGAGCATCATGGTATGGCTCATATACCATGACTGTAAGCCAATCAGAGCTCCAGAATTGCATATTCCAATGATTTAGTTTTTAATAAAAGTAATTAGTATATATGTTGTGGTTCAATTTTATCCTTGGTTTAATTTTTATTTTCTTTTGTTTTTGGGTATGGTAATATATGATAATGAGCTTAAAACAAAAGAAAATAAAAATTAAACCAAGGATAAAATTGAACCACAACATATACACACTCAGTGCTCTTGGTGATTCAAGCAATCTAATTGGTCCGGTATCTTCGACTATGACGTTATATTCACCGCACTAGGCAGTGAAAATTAAGCAAAACAAAATCAGTGTTGTACACTGGGTATTTTGCCAAAGTTTCAGTGTCAGAATTTTTTTGAAAATACAAGAATGTCTTGGTGTTTGAACTTCATGGTGTTTGAACAGCATGATTTATTGTAAAGTGATTAATGGTAGCTGACTTTTTATATGCTCGAAGCAATGTTTGCCACAATAGGACAAAATTAACTAGGCTGCTTTGTCATTGTTTTGTGAACTTGCAATTTCCTCAAAAGACCAATTGTGCCTACAAATACGGCTATGTTTATGGTGTTCAATTACAGTGTAGACTTTACTGATTTCAGATACATTTATTCAATTTCACTGCTAATAGAACAGCATAGGTCAAATAATATTCAAGTGGTTTAATTGTGATGCCTTCCACATTACAGCAGCATGTAGTAGCTCAGTTCACCATCTGTAACAGTCTTGGGAATCAACATCATACACGTAGCCATTAATTACACAGTGTAGAAGTGAATTTATGGAGAAAAAAAGGAAGGCAAGTATTTTGAAAATTGTACATGCCAGCAAGTCAACAAGTCAAAGAACACTGAAGATAAACAACACTCACCTTGATAATTGTGGTTGCTATTTAGTGACAGCATTTGCAAGAAGCAACACAAAAGCTACATTTCTCCTCAGAAGGAATAGTAATTTAAACTTTTGACGTTTTCTTTTAAACCATTTTCGTTCTGTTTTTCCCCTTCTGCTGTTGTTTAGCTGGCTCTCTACAGTTCTCTTCATTGGCAGAGAAATACACGAAACTATTCCAATTTCCGAGATGTTTTTCACTTTTTTACCAAAAAAACGTTTTTGTTGAATGTCTGCAAGGCACAACGCCGCAAACTGCAAGTGGCTATAAAAGGCAGGAATTTTGGTGCGAAACTCACACACCTCTATGACTTTTGATTGGATGTATAATTTTTCTCACACTTGAAAAAGCATTGTTTGTGATTCTGATTGGACGTATCCTGTATTCACAGTAAAAAAACATCAATCACTTCTCTGATTGACTAGAACTCATTTGTTTAGGAACATTTATGACATTACTTTTTGGTGATTATTTCTCAGTGGTACAAGTAGACTGATGGAACTGGATTTAATCTTGAACTTTAATTATAAATAGCAATTATTGCTACTCAGAAATTCATGCCTCTTGCAAAGCAATCATCAGGCAACTTCCTAAAGTAACAGTTTCAGTCAAAGATAAAGGGAAAACAGAACAGTTAATAAATAAAAACAGTGGTATGTTCGTGGTAAGAAGTTATGGCAACTTTTTTCACTGGGTTGTCTTTTACAGAATATGAGCATCTCCAAAGAGAAAAAGAAGATGCGGCTTACAGCAACTTACAGATCCAGTGGTGATTAGAGTCTTTTTGCAAGTCATGTTGTTTATGTTAAATTGTTTCTACACCTGTAATTTGATCTTGAATGTTGTTCCACATAAGCTGTATTAACTTTGGAAACTTTTTTCTCTGTTTGCAAGGAAGTATTATTTCTGTTGGAGTGGATGCCACAAACTTGTTTGATACTTAATTATACCTACTCTTACAAGGAAGGTGAGATTTTTGGCTGATCTTTTATCAGAAGCTTTGAAGCATAAGAGACATTACTGTAAATTCCTAAAATAGTGCCAATTTTAAATAAGTTTAGAATTAGCACCCCCTTGCTATAATCTTAAAAACAGTACGTTGTATACTTATCGGTATGTGTGCCCTTTGTATAATACCCTCCACCACACCCCTCTAAATGCAGTACTGACACAGTCACAAGAGAATGACCCATTTGAAAAAAAATGGGTGCAAAACACTCATCTCTTTAGTAGTGCGTGATGATGGCAGCATAATGTATTGATGACATATGTAGATGTTGCAAATGAATTATCAGTTTATGTTATGTTTTGGTCAAAGGAATTTCTTGGGGGTACCAGACACACCCAAATTTGCTACTTTACATGTAAGTTAGGTTCAAGTTTACCTGTATGATCTAACTCTTTTTGCTCATTTGAGTTGAAGTTATTGCATTCCTATTGCATTAGTTTCCCTTATGTCTCTTGGCTAAAAAAAACCAGAAAACTAAATGAGCACTCCAGGCTATTGTAATATACATGTACAGTCATGTTCTTGTAAACAACTAAAAACAGGCAGCAAAACATTTGTTTATACTACACATACATTTGTCCAAGTTATGTGAAAGTGTGCATTAAGGTGGCTCGACAGTTTTTCAGGTTCAATACCTCCCAAGTTTGAGCATTAACCACATCACCATAAACAAAGATTTGGAAAAATTGCCACCACAATTGTATTAGATAAAGGTAAAAATTTGTAACGACATTGGAGTTGTCATAGCAATAAAATGACTTCAATACCCATTTTACTTGCAGCAGTATTATTTGGCAAAGGGAAATGTTTTTCCAAAATCGTTCATGGGAGCTTTTTCCTCCAATAGCTGCCTTGATGTTTGTGAAGTTTAAGCAAAATCAGTAAGAGCATTATCGAGGTAGTTTATGGGCATAGTATAACTTGAAAAAAATTGGGCTAACTTTTTTCAAGTTTCAATCCATATCAATCCATCCCATTAAAAATACAGTGTTAAATAACTGATCTGTACCATTATTTTTGAAATTCAATGATGCAAAGACACATTTTAGCTTCAAAAAGATAGCAAATGGCATGAAATAGCACCTTTAATCACTTAATTTATAGTTGCTACTGTGCAATTTATTGTGTGAAATCTGTTTGACATCATTTCTTCGCTCTTCATAGTTATTGCATTGGAGGAATTGTGATTGGAAGTAATGGAAAGGGGATGTCTGTGGGAATGAATGACAGTAAGTGAACATATATTTAAAAAACATTATTATGATAACATTTGCTGGGGGAAATCTTAAAACCAAGCTATGACTTGTTCGTAACTCATTTTCCTCACAGAGAGTAAAGTGAAAAAAAAAAGGGAATCAATGTATTATTTTACTCTCTGACCTTATTCTTCCAAACACTGGAATTGTGACTTTTTTTCGTCAATACTGGAATTCTGACCTCATTTCTTTAAACATTAGAATGTTGACCTTACTCTTCCAAACATTAGAATTGTGATTTGATCCTTTCAAACTCTGGAATTCTGACCTTATTTCTTCCAAACACTGGAATTCTGATCTTATAATTCCAAACATCGGAATTGTCACCTGATCCTTCCAAACACTGGAATCTGTCTGTTTCCTCCAAACATTGGATAAGAGATGACTGTATTATATCACGTCAGGATATATCTATTTACAAGAATCTATTTACAAAATTATTATGAACATATGACAAAAATCAAAAATGTATATTTTAAGAATATTAAAATCAGAGGGATACTAAAAGCAGAGAACGACAAAATTAATCATGAAAACAAGATATTTTGCCACATGGCAACACCCCGATTGGCTAGTAAATAATTGACATGTTCTCTTTTATCTCTTATTCTATTAAAGATTTCTTAACTGGAATTTTGACGTTATTCTCCCAAACATTTAAATTGTGACCTGATCCTACCAAACACTGGAATTCTGACTTTATTTCTTCCAAACATTGGATTTCTGACCTTATTCTTCCAAACACTGGAATTCTGACCTTATTCCTTCGAAAAATGGAATTTTGACCCTATTCTTCCAAACATTGGAATTGTCACCTGATCCTTCCAAACACTGGAATTCTGACCTTATTTCTTCCAAACACTGGAATTCAGACCTTCTTTCTTCCCAACACTGGAAATATGACCTTATTTTTTCCAAACATTAAAATTCTGACCTTATTTCTTCGAAACATTCGAAATCTGACCTTATCCTTCAGAACACTGGAATTGTGACCTTATTCTTTCAAACACTGGAATTTTGACCTTATTTATTCCAAACATTGGAATTCTGGCCTTCCATGTATTTCTTCCAAACCTTGGAATTCTTACCTTATCCGTCACAACACTGGAATTCTGACCTTATTTATTCCAAACATTGGAATTCTGGCCTTATTTCTTCCAAACATTGGAATATGCTGACTTTATTTCTTTTAAACATTGGAATTGTCACCTTATTCTTCCAAACACTGGAATTGTCACCTTATCCTTCCAAACATTTGAATAATGGCCATATTATTTCAAAACTGGAATTTTGACCTTATTCCTTTCAAACTTTTAAATTCTGACCTTATTTCTTTCAAACATTGAAATTCTGACCTTTTTTCCTCCAAACACTAAAATTGTGACCTGATCTTTCCAAATATTGGAATTCTGACCTTATCCTTCCAAACACTGTAATTGTGACCTTAGTTATTCCAAACACTGGAATTGTGACCTTAATTTCTTTCAACCATTGAAATTCTGACCTTATTTCTTCCAAACACTGGAATTGTGACCTTATTTATTCCAAACCATGGAATTCTGACTTTATTTCTTTAAACCTTTAAAGTTCTGACCTTATTCTTCCAAACATTGGAATTCTTACCTTATCCGTCACAACACTGGAATTCTGATCTGATTCCTTCCAAACTTTGAAATATACTGACCTGATTTCTTTCAAACATTGGAATTATCACCTTCTTCTTCCAAACATTGGAATTGTGACCTTATCTTTTTTCAAACCCTGGAATTCTGATGTTATTTCTTCCAAACGTTGGAATTCTGACGTTGTCTCTTTCAAACATTGGAATTGTCACCTTTTTCTTCCAAACATTGGAAATGTCACCTTATCCTTCTAAACATCGGAATTGTGACCTTATTCTTCCAAAGATTGGAATTCTGACCTTATTTCTTTCATACAATTCCAATTAGATCTGGAACGCACGGACACGTTAAAACGAGTTCATATGAACCCTTAAGTGCTTTGTGGGTAAAAAAGCAATTTTCATTTTTTTATCGGAATTGTGACCTCATCTTCCAAACACTGGAATTTTGACCTTAATCCTTCTAAACACTGGAATTCTTACCTTGGCTTATTTTTTTCAAACACTGGAATTCTGACGTTATTTGTTCCAAACGTCGGAATTCTGACCTTAATTCTTTCAAACGTTGGAATTTTGACCTTATTTCTTCTAAACACTGAAAGTTTGACTTTATTACTTTTAATCATTGGAATTCTGACCTGATGCTTTCAACATTGCAATGCTGTCTCATTTTTCCAAACATCAGAATTCTAAATGTTGCATAGCAGAGGTCCCGACGTTTTGCTTTTATTTGTAGGCTGCTAATAACATACAATTAAACAAAGACCAAGCACTGAGCTTTTAAGGAGAACATGAACGTGTTTTACCAACCTAATCCTATGATATATATCAGGCACAAACTGTGCATTACTCTATTTGCTCCCTAAAGGAAGAAATCTGCCGATTCATGGTCACTTCCAGTAATAAAAGAAAAAGAAAGTCAGTCAGTTTAGTCTGTTAACAAAAACTCTTGAAAGTTTATATCACTGAAAGAATGAACAGTTTCCCTCCAATGTTCTTGCCTCCTTCAGCAATTTTGGTTTTAGCGTCTTTATCAGCTCCTTGTAATTTCTTGCCTTGTCCACCAACATCTTTAAGCGGTGCGACATCTGCTGTAGACCATTTAGAATCCATTCACCATGACAGTTTGAAGGTTTTCTCGTGTGTACTGGTGTTTGACTCTGGTCAGTTGGCTGTTCAACTTCTGCCTCGCATTCGTCGTCTGTTCTCTCCTGCCCACTCATCTCACCTTTGAAATCATCTTCTGCAAGTCCACCTCCTTCCGTATCCAATATATCTACTCCCTGATCACATTCATCACCGTGTACGAATTCTGCGACTAGAACAGTATCAGCAAGGCAGGACAGAGCCTGGCACATTCACAACCTCACTAGGAAGCTCATCATTGGCCCAGACGTCGGCATTTGTCCGCTCTGCTAATCACCGTACCAGGCTCCATTGATTCCACCTTACTCGACCCTGGTAGTACCCATTGATGGTTCTTGCCCTCATCACGAGGAGCATTCACTGATCCCCCAGTAGCAGGTCCCCCCATGCGTTCTTCCTGCCCTTCCTGGTAAAACTTGAGGTTGTTGAAAGGAACTACTTGAGATCTCCTGGAATGTCCCCTGACCTTCTTTACTGGATACGTGATGTTCATGACGTGTTCCTTTATTTCAAATGGTCCCTCCCACTGTCAATAGAATTAGTTTGTTTCAGTCACCTGGTTTCAGCTGTGGAGTGTAGCGTAGCACTAAATCTCCAGTTTGAAAGACCATGTGTCTAATGTCCTTATCATGTGCATCTTTCTGCTGATGCTGAGTTACTTGCAGACTTTAACTCACATCACAATATCACTGGGTCAAGGTCACTGACAAACTCCGAGTACATCCTAGCTGGTATTTAATTTAGGGGGGCCTTCGGTTTTGGTCCAGACTTGCACTTGGCCCATATCAGACACTTACTGTGGTACCTATTCACTGCTTTAGTGAACTGGTTTTTATTTTCCTCAAGGTCTTTATCTTTCCTAAATGGCCACCTGCTGGACCATCATGAACTTCAGTTACGGCTTCTTTAACAAAATCCTGGGTTAAAATCATGCTGCCTTAGCTGACAACGTTCCTTCGGCTGACGGCAGGTAACGTACTCCCTCTCGTCGCTCTAACATTTTCCTCTGTGCTCAGATTTCCCTTGTTGCTCAACTCAAGGGTTGAGGGTTATCAGTCGGCTTCTTCCACTTCAGCTGCCCATTTGGGGGTGGTTTCAGCTTTTCATTCTAGCTCATGTATCTCTTCTTTCACACCAAGAATCTTTTCATTCACACCAATGGGTAGTGGGGATACAATTCTATGCGCTGACCACCCAATCCTTGGCCAAGCGGTAATTGTCTTACATCTTGATTACCCGAACTGTTATGAGTTTCAGGATGCTTTCAGTTCAGGCCATGTAGAGCGCACATCCCTGCCGCATCGCTCAGATGTGTCTCTCGGGGTGATGGGCCGGCATCCCCCAACCTGCAAATCCTCCCGCTATGTACAAGAAACATAGAACTCAAAAGAACAGATCAAAACGAAGACCACTTATGCCTTGCCATCAATTTGGTGATAAGGATCCCAGTCATTTAAAAGCTGTGTTAATCACCATCTTTTAGCATCCTGATTCATGTAGCTGTTGGTTGTTTCATACTCAAATTCTGAGCTGCTGTGAACCATTGATTGGCCCTTTTGGATCACTGTATAGTGCATTTTTCTTTCCTTTTGTGGCTATTGTTCACTTTAGCTTGTTATATACAAACAGAAGCACTCACAACATCCACAGACTTTTTCTTCTCAACAGATGCCACAGCCTGACAAGCTTTATTAGCACTTTGTATTCGAGAAACAACAACAGTCTGCACCAGTGACTCTTGTTGACTCATGAATACTTTTCCCCGCGAATCATCACGGATTCCCAGTCCTTGAATAAATTGGTCTCACACTAGTTCCACCTTGAACGAATAAAGCGCTTCTGTGTAGGTATTTTCCTCCAATTCCACCCCACTATCCGCAGTCTTTGTTTCTGACCAGTTATCTGTTCTTCTTTGGCCTCATGTTCATCTTTAGTTTTCTCCTCTCTTCTTGTCTCTCTATTTTGTACATCTTCTACAAGTCCACCTCTCTCCATATTTGATATATTTACTCCCTTGTCACATTCACCACCGCGTTCGTGTTCTCCTCCTAGAACCATATCAGGAAGGGAGAAAAGATATTCACTTTCCCCTGGCACATTTACAACCTCACCAGGAAGCTCATCATAGGCCCCAACCTCAACAAGTACTTTTTCTTTTGTGATAATCACCTCTGGTCTCGTGTTCGTCTTCTCTTGTCTCTTCCCCGCTCGTCTCACCATTTTGAGAATCTTCACAACTGCAGGTTGTTGAAATGAACTACTTGAGATTTCCTGGAATGTCCCCTGACGTGTTCCTTCATTTCAAACGGTCGCTCCCACTGTCAGTGGAATTAGTTTGCTTCAACTAGTTTCAGCTATAGAGTGTAGCATTGCACTAAATCTCCAGTTTTAAAGGCAGTGTGTCTAGTGTCCTTATCATGCATCTTTCTGCCGATGCCTAGCTACTTGCAGACTTTACCTTACATCACGATGTGCAGTTTCTAACCTATCGTGAAGGTCATTGACAACTCCGAGTAGCTCCTAGATGGTATTGGATGTAGGGGTGCCTTTGGTTTTGATCCAGACTTGTGCTTGGCCCATATCAGACAACTGCTATGGCACCTATTCACTGCTTTAGTCAACCCTGTTCTCCAGGACCTGGCTTTTATTTTTTCTCAAGGTCTTTATCCTTCCTAAATGGCCACCTGCTGAACCATTATGAACTTCAGTAACAGCTTCTTTAAGAACCCCCTAGGATAAAATCATCCACATGATTTTTTGACATATTCCTACACTATAAAAATTTGGATTCCTATCTTATCCCTCCAAACATTGGAATTTTGACCCTATTTTTATAAAAAATGGAATTCTGACTTTATCCTTAAAAAGACATGGGAATTCTGATCTTATCCTTCCAAACATTGGAATTTTGGCCCTTTTTTTACAAGCATTGGAATTCTGATCTTATCCTTACAAACACTGGAATTCTAGCCCTGTTTTTAAGAACATTTTAATTCTGATCTTATCCTTCCAAATACTGGAATTCTGGCCCTTTTTCATAAACATTGGAATTTTGACCTCATCCTTACAAACGCTGGAATTTTCATCGTCATCATCATCAAGTCTCATCCATCATCCCAGTAAGCGAGTAAGGCCTGTCATTGATCTCAGCCACCCCAACCACTCTTTTTTTTTTGTCCTTCTCTGCTGCCATCTAATTCCCAGTATCCGTCTCATGTACTGGCACTGGAAGCTATTAAGCTTCCGTTCATTGTTCTTGGTGATCTTCCAAGTTTCACACCCATATAGTAGGACCGTTCGAACTTAAGTCTTGAAAATAGGCTTATCTTGGTTCTCCTTCCTATTCCTCTAGCTTCGTAGACCCTGGAATGCACCAAATGCTTTCTTCAGACGGTACTTAATGTCTTTGCTACCTCCACCCTCCTTTTCTACAATAGCTCCCAGGTATGTAAACTACTCAATGTTATCCACTTCTACGCCATCCACTACAATATTCTTCCTGCTACTAGTATACTCAGTCCTTAGTGTCTTGCATTTTCTCGCATTAAGTTTGAGTGCTTCTCTGGCTGCTTCCTCCGCCAATCTCCCAGTCATTTTCTGCAAGTCACTGTACGTAGATGACAGTAGTGCAATGTCATCTGCGAAATCGAGGTCCTCCAGCATTGCTCTGAAATTCAACCTTATCCCTCTTCTCTTGTCTTCTGTTGCCTTCCTCATGAGCCAATCCAAGCACAGTAAGAATAGGAATCCCGAAATTGCGCACCCCTGTTGTACCCCAGTCCTGATCATAAACCAGTCAGATGTCTCACTCCTGTCGACAACTGCACACTCAAAACCCACGTATATGCCCGCTATCTGTCACTCTTACCATCCTGTCTGGTATCCTATAACGTCTCGTGATATTCCATTGGCCTTCTCTGTGTACATTGTAAAAGACTTTTTTAGTCTACAAGGTGGGCATACAGACCCGCTCTCCACTCATTTGCCTGCTCAAGATGTTTTGTAAGTATAAAGGTCTGTTCAGTTGTACTTCTCTTGGGTCGAAACCCAGCCTGCTCCTTTGGAAGTTTTTTGTCTACGACTTTCTTGATACGCTCAACTGCATCCTACAGAATATCTTACTAATAACGGGTAGTAAAGTCACTCCTCTCCAGTTGTTGCATTCACGCAAACTAGTAAATAACTTAACAAGTTCCTTACTCCACACTTTCGACCACCTGTCAGTTTCCCAAAGCCTGTTGTAACAACTAGTCAGCCTACTTGTAGTGTCTTCCATGTCAGCTGTCAATAATTCCGGACACACCTCATCTACTCCAGCTGCTTTCCCTGGCTTTGTCCCCTGCAACGCATCCTTGACCTCTTGTAATCGTTTATTCAAACTTAAGTCTTCAATATACTTATCTTGGTTCTCTTTCCTATTCCTCTAGCTGCCCAGACCCTCCTTAGTCTTTGGAATGCGTCACGTGCTTTCTGCAGACGGTGCATAATGTCTTTGCTACCTCTACCCTCCTTGTCTACAATAGCTTCCTGGTATGTTAACTCCTCAATGTCATCCACTTCTTGGCCATCCACCACAATATTCTCGCTGTTACTAGCACACTCTGCCTTCCTCACGACCAAATCCAAGCAGAGTAAAAATAGAAATCCCGACATCAGGCACCCATTTTACCCCAGACCTGATTATAAACCATTCAGATGTCACACTCTCGTCGACAACTGTGAACTCAAAGCCCAAGTATATTTCCGCTATCACTCTCACCATCTTGCCTGGTATCCCATAACTTCTCATGATATTCCATAGGCTTTCTCTGTGTACAGAGTCAAAGGTCTAAGATGTTTCATGTAAGAAGGTCTGTTCAGTTGTACGTTGAAACACAGCCTGCTTCTTTCAAAGTTTCTTGTCCACGCCTTTGTTGATCTGCTCCAACCGCATCCTACAAAATATCCTACTAATGACAGGTAGTAAAGTCACTCCTCTCCAATTGTTGCATTCGTGCAAACTACCTCTCTTTAATACCTTAAGAACAAGTTCCTTCTTCCACAGTTTTGGCCACCTCTAAGTTTCCCAAAGCTTCTTGTGACAACTAGTCACCCTGCTTAAAGTGTCTTCCATGTCAGCTCTCAATAATTCCGGACACACCTCATCTGTTCCAGTGACCACTTTTATCCAATACCCTTTCATATCCTTAGCTACTTGCCCTGCCCGTTTTGTCTCCGCCATGGTCCTCACATTGTAGCAACCAATGATCGTCTGTCGCTTGGGGGAGCTATTAGGGGGCCCTATGGGACTTTGGGTTTCTGGCTGGCTTTGACTCAAGATCGTCATTGCAGCCCCAGCAACAACACCCCCCGTCAGTTTTGGCATTGGTGGTCCTACCAGGAGTACAAGACTCCAGCTGACAGAGCTCTAGGGGTCGTGGAGACACGCAAACTGTCTAACCATCACAAGTTGGTGACCCCATATGGAGCTGAAACAATCGAATTTTGGCCCTATTTTTATAAACTTCGGAATTCTCTCTTTCCAAACACTGAAATTCAGGCTATATTTTTATACACATTGGTTTTCTGATCTTATCTTTCCAAACATTGGTATTCTGGCCCTATTTCTATAAACATTGGAATTCTGATCTTATCCTTCAAAACATTAGAATTCTGGCTCTATTTTTATAGACATTGTAATTCTCACTTCATCCTTCCAATCATTTGAATTTTGACCCTATTTTTATAAATATTAGAATTGTCACCTTATCGTTCCAAACACTGAAATTCTGGCTCTATTTTTATACACATTGGTTTTCTGATCTTATCGTTCCAAACATTGGTATTCTGGCCCTCTTTCTATAAACGTTGGGATTCTGATCTTATCCTTCCAAACACTGGAATTCTGGCCCTATTATAAACCTTGGAATTCTGATCTTATCCTTCCAAAGATTGGAATTTTTGGCCCCTTTTTATAAACGTTGGAATTCTGATCGTATCCTTCCAAATACTCCAATACTTGCCCTATTTTCATACACACTGGGTTTCTGATCTTATCGTTCTAAACATTGGTATTCTGGCCCTATTTTTATAAACGTTGGATTTATGATCTTATCCTTCCAAACATAGGAATACTGGCCCTATTTTTATAAACATTGGAATTATGATCTTATCCTTCAAAACACTGGAATTTTGGTCCCTTTTTATAAACATTGGAATTCTCATCTTTCAAATCCTCAGATACTTGCCTTATTTTTGTACACATTCGTTTTCCGATCTTATCCTTCCAAACATTTGAATACTGGCCCTATTTCTATAAACATTGGAATTCTGGGCAAACTTTTATAAACATTGGCAGTATGACCTTATACTTCCAAACACTGAAATGTTGGCCTTATCCTTATAATTATTTGAATTCTGATCTTATCCTTCCAAGCATTGAAATTCTGGTCCTATTGTTATAAACATTCTTTTGATCTTGTCGTTTAAAACATTGTAATTCTGGCCCTCTTTTTATAAAATTTGGATTTCAGAGTTCATCCTTCCAATCACTGAAATTCTAACCCTATTTTTGTAAACACTGGAAATCTGTTACTATCCTTTGAAACATTGGAATTCTGATCTTATCCTTCCAATCATTGGAATTCTACTGTATTTTTATAAACATTGGAATTCTCATCTTATCTTTCTAAACACTGGAATTTTGGCCCTGTTTTTATACACGTTGGTTTTTAATGATCTTTAATCCTTCCAAACATTGGAATTCTGTATATGTCCACTATCACTCTCATCATTTTGTCTGGTATCCCATAACTTCTCATGATATTCCATAAGTGCGCATACAAACTCGCCCTCCACTCATTTGCCTGCTCAAGATGTTACTAAGTATAAAGATGTGTTCAGTTGTACTTTTCTTGGGTCCAAATTCAGCCTGCTGCTTTCAAATTTCTTGTCTACACCTTTCTTGATCCTCTCCAACCGCATCCTACAGAATATCTTTCTAGTGACAGGTAGTAAACTGACTCTTCTTCAGTTGTTGTATTCGTGCAAACTACCTTTCTTGAATATCTTAACAACTTCCTTTTCCACAGTTTTGGCCACCTCTTAGTTTCCCAAACACTGTTGTAACAACTAGTCAGCCTACTTGCAGTGTCTCCCATGTCACCTCTCGATAATTCTGGACACACCTCATCTACTCAAGCGGTTTTCCCTGGCTTTGTCGTCTTCAACGCATCCTTGACCTACTGTCATCACCATCTTCCTAGATCTATTTCCTCAATCTCCTCCGATTCTACTATCTCATCCTCTTCCACAGGATTCGTTGGGTCATCTCTGTTTAATATTTCATTAAAGTGCTCCACCCATCTCTGCAGTTCTTCTTTTGTTTCAGTCCTAAGCACCCTTTGTTTGTCCTCAACAACTATTTCTTGTTTCCGCTTTTTTTCCAGTTATCGACTCAGTAATGCTGTATAGTTCCTTGCCCCTACCATTCTCAGCGGCCTTTACCGCTGCTGCTGCCCTCTTCTCTACCAACCTCTGTTATCCTCCCTAGCACTCTGTTTCACTTTGTTGTTCTTCGCATCATTCTCCTCGCTCCTTCTCTCTTTTAGTCACTCCAATCGTGCGCCCTGCAATTTCAATTTTGCCTCTTTCCTCTCCTTGATCTTTTCCGATGTTTTGCTTCCTATCCATGGCCTACTAAGTTTCTTTGACCTCCCCAAACTTTCTTTGCTCCATCTCTGTACGTTGCCAAAATCATATCATGTTCTTCCTCCGGATCATCTATGTCTCCTAAAGTTTCAAATCTATTCGTCACCTCATTGTTGTGCTTCCTCCTAATCGTTTCACTTTGCAGTTTACTTACGTCAAACCTTTCCCTTACGTTCTTCCTCCCCTCAGCTCTTGCCAACTTTAGACGGATCCTCGTTTTCACAAGGTAATGGTCACTGTATACGTCTGTTCCTCTCATTTCTCTGGTGTCTAAATAGATCTTCTCATATTTCCATTCACTAGAACATGGTCAATCTGGCTTACTGTCCTCCCATCTGGTGACCCCCAGGTAAGCTTATGGATGTCTTTATGAGGGAAGTTTGTTCCAGTTATGACGAACCCATTTGCACTACAGAAGTCACATAACCTCTCTCCACTATCATTCATAATACCAGTGCAAAACGTCGACATAACCTCCCTTCTATTGGTATTGTTGTTGCGTACCTTAGCATTCAAATCTCCCATCACCACAAGCAGATCATTTCTGTTGTAGTCTGAAATAGTGTCCTGCAGCTGGTTGTAGGATTCATTCTTTTGCTCATCCATTGCATCATTTATTGGTGCATATGGTTGTATCACCGTCACGTTTCTGTACTTTGAGTAGTATCATGCTGTAATGATCATTTTGCTGATTGGCGTTGATTCCATCAAGGCTCCCTGTGCCCTCCCACTCTTCATGATGGCTACTCCTTCCCGTTGTACCTTATCATTTTCCACCTACACCACCTTCTCTCCACTCTGCAGTGTTACTGATCGCGTCCCTTTCCACCTGGTCTCACTTATCCTTAGCACTTGAAACCCATACTCTTTCATCTCCTTAGCTACTTGCCCTGCCCGTGTTGTCTCTGCCATGGTCTTCACGTTCCAGCAATCGATGATCGTCTATCGCTTAGGGGCTACTATGGTGCCTATCAGTCTTTGGGCTTCCGGGTGACTTTGACCCAATAGCGTCATTGCAGCCCCAGCAGTAACACCCCCAGTCAGTGTTGTCTAATTAGCAACGCTTTTTACTTTTTCCACGCTGTCTGACCAACGGTTTCTGTCTTCTGCGACCGCTTTTTCTACTTTCCAGCTCTTCCACCCAGGTTTGTTTCCCGACTGTCCTTTTTCAAGTAGTTTTTGGTCTTCCTCTCGTCCATAGACCTTTAGCCAATCCTAATGCTGTAAAGCAGTCGTTCTCACCCTCACTCCTTAGTATGTGACTTAGCCAGTTGTACCTTCTTTGCCGCAACTCCTCAACATCATCCACTTTTTCGCCATGCACCACAGTATTCTCCCTTCTACTAGCACACTCAGTCCATAGTGTCTTGCACTTTCTTGCATAAAGTTTGAGTCCTACTCTGGCTGCTTTTCCTGCCAATCTCCCAGTCTTTTCATGCAAGTCATTGAATGTAGATGACAGTAGTGCAATGTGATCTGCGAAATCATGGTACTCCAGCACTGTCGTGAAATTCCACCTTATCCCTCTTCTCTTGTCTGCTGTTGCCTTCCTCATGACCCAATCCAACCACAGTAAGGCTTAGAATCCCGACATCATGCACCCCTGTTTTCCCTCAGACTTGATCATAAAACAGTCAGATGTCACACTCCCGTCGGCAACTGTGCGCTCAAAGCACACATATGCCTTCTATTACTCTTACCATCTTGTCTGGTATCTCATAACTTCTCATAATATTCCATAACCTTTCACTCTACAGAGTCGAAGGCTTTTTCAAAGTCTACAACAAAGTGCGCATACAGACCCGCCCTCGACTCATTTGCCTGCCCTAAGATGTTTTTAAGTATTAAGATCTGTTCAGCTGTATTTCTCTTGGGTCAAAACCCAGCCTGCTCCTTTCGAAGTTTCCTGTCCATGCCTTTCTTGATCCGCTCCCACCGCATCCTACAGGATATCTTACTAATGAGAGGTAGTAAAGTCACTCCTCTGCAGTTGTTGCATTCGTGCAAACTACCTTTCTTGAATACGTTAACAGCAAGTCTCTTCTTCCACACTTTCCGCCACCTCACAGTTTCCCAAAGCCTGTTGTAACAACAGGTCAGCCTACTTGCAGTGTCTTCATGTCGGCTCTCAATAATTGCAGACACACGTTAAGTACTCCAACCTGCTTTCCCTGGATTTGTCCTCTTCAACGCATGCTTGACCTCTTGTAATCGCCATCTTCCTAGATCTATTTCCTTAAGGTCTTCCGATTCTACTATCCCATCCTCTTCCACAGGATTCGTGGGGTCATCTCTGTTTAATATTTCACTAAAGTGCTCCACCCATCTCTGCAGTCTTTCTTTTGTTCCAGTCCTAAGCACTCCTTGTTTGTCCTCAACACCTATTGCTTGTTTCTTCCTTTCTCCAGTTATCTACTTAGTAATGCTGTATAGCTCCTTGTTTCTACCATTCTCAGCGGTCTTTTCTGCTGCTGCAGCCTTCTTCTCTACCATCTTTTCTTGTCCTCCCTAGCTCTTCGTTTCATTTATTGTTCCTCACACTATACTCCTCGCTTGTTTTCTCTTTCAGTTCTTCCAATCTTGCACCCTCCAATTTCAATTTTGCCTCTTTTCTCTCCTTGATTTTTCCCATCTTTGGCTTCCTGTCCATGGCCTACTAAGTTTCTTTGACCTCCCCAAGACTTTCTTTACTCCATCTCTGTATGTTGCCAAAATCATATCGTGTTCTTCCTCCGGATCATCTATGTCTCCTAAAGCTCCAAACCTATTCCTCACCTCAGTGTTGTGCTTCCTCCTGATCTCTTCACTGGGCAGTTTACTTACGTCAAACCTTTCCCTCACGTTCTTCCTCCCCTCAGCTCTTGCCAACTTTAGACAGATCCTTTTTGTCACAAGGTGATGGTCACTGTATACTGTTCCTTTCATTACTCTGGTGTCTAAATCGATGTTCTCATGTTTCCATTCAAGTTTCACAGCGATATAGGAGGACCGTTTGAACTTAAGTCTTGAATGGACGTATCCTGGTTCTCCTTCCTATTCCTCTAGCTACTCAGACCCTCCTTAGTGTCTGGAATGGGCCACATACTTTCTCCAGATGGTGCATAATGTCTTTGCTACCTCTACACTCCTTGTCTACAATAGCTTCCTGGTATGTTAACTCCTCAACATCATCCACTTCTTCGCCATCCATCACAATATTCTCCCTGCTACTATCTCACTCAGTTCTTAGTGTCTTGCACTTTCTCGCATTAAGTCTAAGTCCAACTCTGGCTGTTTCCTCCACCAATCTCCCAGTCTTTTTACGGAAGTCATTGAACGGAGATGACAGTAGTGCAATGTCATCTGTGAAATCAAGGTCCTCCAGCAGTGAAATTCCACCTAATCCCTCTTCTCTTGTCTGCTGTTACCTTCCTCATGACCCAATCCAAGCACAGTAAGAATAGAAATCCAGACATGACGAACCCCAGTTTTAGAATAGACTTGATCATAAACCAGTCAGATGTCACACTCCCATCGACAACTGTGCACTCAAAGCGCTCGTATACGTCGGCTTTCACTCCCACCGTCTTGTCTGGTATCCCATAACTTGTCATGATATTCCATAGGCTTTCTCTATGTACAGAGGCGAAGGCTTTTTCAAAATCTACAAAGTGCACATACAGACTCGCTTTCCACTCATTTGCCTGCTCCAGATGTTACTAAGTATAAAGATGTGTTCAGTTGTACTTTTCTTGGGTCCAGACTCAGCCTGCTCCTTTCAAATTTCTTGTCTACACCTTTCTAGATCCGCTCCAACAGCATCCTACAGAATGTCTTACTAGTGACAGGTGGTAAAGTCACTCCTCTCCAGTTGTTGTATTCGTGCAAACTACCTTTCTTGAATACCTTAACAACAAGTTCCTTCTTCCACAGTTTTGGCCACCTCTTAGTTTGCCAGTGCCTGTTGTAACAACTAGTCAGCCTATTTGCAGTGTCTTCCATGTCACCTGTCAATAATTCCGGAGATGCCTCATCTACTAAAGCCGCTTTCCCTGGCTGTCCTCTTCAACACATCCTTGACCTCTTGTCATCGCCATCTTCCTAGATTAATTCCTCAATCTCTCCCAATTCTACTGTCTCATCCTCTACCACGGGATTCAGTGCTCACCTCTGTTTAATATTTTATTGAAGTGCTCCTCTTCTCTCTGCAGTCTTTCTTTTGTTTCAGTACTAAGCACCCGTTGTTTCTGCTCAACACCTATTTCTTGTTTCTGTCTTTCACCAGTTATTGACTTAGTAATGCTGTGTAGCTCCTTGCTGCTACCATTTTGAACTGCCTTTTCCGCTGTTGCAGCCCTCTTCTCTAACCAATTTCTCTTATCCTTCCTAGCACTCCATTTCACTTTGTTGTTGTTCACACTCTACTCGTCGCTCCCTCTTTCTTTCAGTTGTTCCGATCTTGCACCCTCCAATTTCAATTTTGCCTCCTTCCTTTCATTGATCTAATGTTTTGCTTCCTGTCCATGGCCTACTAAGTTTCTTTGACCTCTTAAAGACTTTCTTTCTTCCAAAGTGGGCATACAGACTCGCTTTCCACTCATTTGCCTGCTCAAGATGTTACTAAGTGTAAAGATTTGTTCAGTTGTACTTTTCGTGGATCTCAGCCTGCTCCTTTCAAATTTCTTGTCTATGCCTTTCTTGATCCTCTCCAACCGCAACCTACAGAATATCTTTCTAGCGACATGTACATACTAACTTCACTCCTCTCCAGTTGTTGTATTCGCACAAACAACCTTTCTTGAATATCTTAACAACAAGTTCCTTCTTTCACAGTTTTGGCCACCTCTTAGTTTCCCAAACCCTGTTGTAACAACTAGTCAGCCTACTCGCAGTGTCTTCCATGTCACCTCTCAATAATTCCGCACACACCTCATTACTCCAGCCGCTTTCCCTGGCTTTGTCCTCTTCAGCACAGCCTTGACCTTTTGTCATCGCCATCTTCCTAGATTATTTCGTTAATCTCTTCCGATTCTACTATCTTATCCTCCTCCGGAGGATTCGTTGGATCATCTCTGTTTAATATTATACTAAAGTGCTTCATGCCCATCTCTGTAGTCTTTCTTTTGTTTAATCAGTACTAAGCACCGGTTGTTTCCCCTAACCAAATATTTCTTGTTTCCGCCTTTCTCTAGTTATAGACTTAGTAATGCTGTATAGTTCCTTGCCCCTACCATTGTCAGCGGCCTTTTCCGCTGCTGCGGCCCTTATTCTCTAACCAATAATTGGTTAGAGAAGAGGGCTTCTTATCCTCCTCAGCACTCCATTTCACTTTGTTGTTCTTCGCATTATACTCTTCACTCCTCTGTTTCAGTCATTCCGATCTTGCACCCTCCAACTTCAATTTTGCCTCTTTCCTCTCCTTGACCTTTTCCGATGTTTTGCTTCCTATCCATGGCCTACTAAGTTTCTTTGACCACCCCAAGACTCTCTTTGCTCCATCTCTGTATGTTGCCAAAATCATATCGTGTTCTTCCTCCAGATCATCTATGTCTCCTAAAGCTCGAAACCTGTTCCTCGCCTCAGTGTTGTGCTTCCTCTTGATCTCTTCACTAGGCAGTTTACTTACGTCAAACCTTTCCCTCACGTTCTTCCTCCCCTCAGCTCTTGCCAACTTTAGACAGATCCTTGTTGTCACAAGGTAATGGTCACTGTATACTGTTCCTCTCATTACTCTGGTGTCTAAATAGATGTTCTCATGTTTCCATTCATTAGAACATGGTGAGTCTGGTTTACCTGGTGACCCACAGGTAAGCTTATGGTTGTCTTTATGAGGGAAGTGTGTTCCAGTTATGATGAACCCATTTGCACTACAGAAGTCACATAACCTCTCTCCACTGTCATTCATAATGCCAATGCCAAACTTCCGCACAACCTCCTTTCTATTGGTATTGTTGTTGCCTACCTTAGCATTCAAATCTCCTATCATCGCAATCACATCATTTCTGTTGCAGTCTGAAATAGTGTCCTGCAGCTGATTGTAGGATTCATTCTTTTGCTCATCCATTGCATCATTTATTGGGGCATATGTTTGTACCACCGTCAGTAGTAGTATCGTGCTGTGATGATCATTTTGCTAATTGGCCTCGATTGCATCAAGGCTCCATTTGCCCTCGCACTCTTCATGATGGCTGCTCCTCCCTGTTGTGCCTCATCATTTCCTACGTACGCCACCTTCTCTCCACTCTGCAGTGTTACTGATCCCCGTCCCTTTCGACTTGGTCTCACTTATCCCTACCACTTTAATCCAATACCCTTTCATCTCCTTAGCTACTTGCCCTGCCCGTGTTGTGTCCGCCATGGTCCTCACATTCTAGCAACCAATGGTCGTCTGTCGCTTGGGGGCTACTATGGGGCCCTATCAGACTTTGGGCTTCCGACTGGTTTTGACTCAAGATCGTCGTTGCAGCCCCAGCAACAACACCCCTCGTCAGTGTTGTCTCGTCACCAATGCTTACGGTTTTTGTAACATTTAGTGTTTTTATGTCGTAGGGTCGTTAGCCCTTCGCCCAACTTTCAACCAGGAGTACCACGGGGTGACTCTTTGTCTGGTCTCTACCCTTCAACCCTTTTGCCATGGGTGGCTTTACCAGGAGTACAAGACTCTAGCCGACATAGCTCTAGGGGTCATGTAGACACTCAAACTGCCCCACCACGATAAGGTGGTGACCCCATACGTAGGAGAAACATTGGAATTTTGGCCTATTGTTATAAACATTGGAATTCTCATCTTACCTTTCCAAACACTGAAATTCTGCCTCTATTTTTATACACATTGGTTTTCTGATCTTATCGTTCTAAACATAGGTATTCTGGCCCTATTTCAATAACAATCTTCTAAGAGCAAAAGGTACAAACCACAAATTCCTTCTTTTGAGCAAGAGAGGGTGATTTGAGCTAAAAGAATAATTTCTTTGCAACTAATTGGAATTCTGATCTCATTCTTCAAAACATTAGAATTCCGGCCCTATTTTTATAGACACTGTAATTCTCACTTCATCCTTCCAATCATTTGAATTTTGACCCTGTTTTCATAAATATTAGAATTGTCATCTTATCCTTCCAAACGCTGAAATTCTGGCTCTGTTGTTATGCACATTGGTTTTCTGATCTTATCGTTCTAAACATTGGTATTCTGGCCCTATTTTTATACGCATTAGAATTTTGACCTCATCCTTCCAAGCATTGGAATTTTCATCATCATCATCATCATCCACTCTCATCGCACCACAAGGCGCATAAGCCATCCACACTGTCTAACCAATACTTTCTGTGTTTTGCAACCGCTTCTTCTACTTCCCAGCTCTTCCACCCAGCTTTGTTTCGCTTTTTTCGTAGTAGTAGTTTGTGGTCTTCTCTCGCCCTCCGACCTTCAGGAGTCCATCCTAATGCTGTTAAGCAGTCAATCTCACCCTCTCTCCTTAGTAATTGACCTAGCCAGTTCCACCTTCTTTGTCGCACCTCACAGCGTATGTCATTGATCTTAGCTAACTCAACCACTTTCTTGTTTGTCATTCTCTGCTGCCATCTAATCCGCAGTATCCGTCTGAGGTACTGGCACTGGCACTGAAAGCTATTTAGCTTGCGTTCATCGTTCTTGGTGATCTTCCATGTTTCACAGCCATATAGTAGGACCGTTCGAACTTAAGTCTTGAATAGACATATCCTGGCTCTCCTTCCTATTCCTCTAGCTGCCCCAACCTCCTTAGTGTCTGGAATACGCCACATGCTTTCTGCAGTCGGTGCATAACGTCTTTGTTACCTCCACCCTCCTTGTCTAACATAGCTCCCAGGTATGTTAACTCCTCAACACCATCCACTTCTTCGCTATCCACCACAATATTCTCCCTTCTACTATCACACTCAGTCCTTAGTGTGTTGCATTTTGTCGCATTAAGTTTAAGTCCTACTCTGGCTGTTTCCTCTGCCAATCTCCCAGTCTTTCATGCCAATGATTGAACGGAGATGACAGTAGTGCAATGTCATCTGCAAAATCAAGGTCCTCCAGCAGTGATGTGAAATTCCACCTTACCCCTCTTCTCTTGTCTGTTGGTGCCTTCCTCATGACCCAATCCAAGCACAGTAAAAATAGGAATCCAGACATCTCGAACCCCTGTTTTAGCCTGGACTTGATCATAAACCAGTCAGATGTCACACTCCCATCGACAACTGTGCACTCAAAGCCCTCGTATATGTCCGCTATCACTCATGTTGTCTGGTATCCCATAACTTGTCATGATATTCCATAGGCTTTTTCTATGTACAGAGTCAAAGGCTTTTTCAAAGTCTACAAAGTGGGCATACAAACTCACCCTCTACTCATTTGCCTGCTCAGGATGTTACTAAGTATAAAGATCTGTTCAGTTGTACTTTTCTTGGGTCCAAACTCGGCGTTCTCCTTTCAAATTTCTTGTCTTCGCCTTTCTTGATCCTCTCCAACCGCATCCTACAGAATATCTTTCTAGTGACACGTACGTAGTAAAGTCACTCCTCTCCAGTTTTTGTATTCACGGAAACAACCTTTCTTGAACACCTTAACAACAAGTTCCTTCTCTCACAGTTTTGGCCACCTCTTAGATCCCCAAAGCCTGTTGTAACAACTAGTCAGCCTACTTGCAGTGTCTTCCATGTCATCTCTCAATAATTCAAGACACACCTCATCTACTCCAGCCGCTTTCCCTGGCTTTGTCCTCTTCAACACATCCTTGACCTCTTGTCATCGCCATCTTCCTAGATTATTTCCTCAATCTCTTCGGATTCTATTATCTCATCCTCTTCCACAGGATTCCTTGGATCATATCTGTGTAATATTTTGCTTAAGTGCTTCATGCCCATCTCTGCAGTCTTACTTTTGTTTAATCACTACTAAGCACCCATTGTTTTTCCTCAACACTCATTTCTTGTTTTCGCCTTTCTCCAGTTATCGACTTAGTAATGCTCTATAGCTCCTTGCTGCTATCAATCTCAGCGGCCTTTTACGCTGCTGCAGCCCTCTTCTCCAACTAATTTCTCGTATCCTTCCTAGTATTTGTTGTTCTTTGCACTATACTCTTCGCTCCTCTGTTTCACTCATTCCGATCTTACTCCTCCAATGTCAATTTTGCCTCTTTCCTCTCCTTGATCTTTTCCGGTGTTTTGCTTCCTATCCATGGCCTACTAAGTTTGTTTGACCTCCCCAAGACTTTCTTCACTCCATCTCTGTATGTTGCCAAAATCATATCGTGTTCCTCCTCCGGATCATCTGTTTCCTAAAGCTTCAAACCTATTCCTCAGCTCAATGTTGTACTTCCTCCTGATCTCTCCACTTTTCAGTTTACTTACGGCAAACCTTTCCCTTACGTTCTTCCTCCCCTCAGCTCTTGCCAACTTTAGACAGATCCTCGTTTTCACAAGGTAATGGTCATTATATACGTCTGTTCCTCTCATTACTCTGGTGTCTAAATAGATGTTCTCATGTTTCCATTCACTAGAACATGGTGAATCTGGTTTACTGTCCTCCCATCTGGTGACCCCCAGGTAAGCTTATGGATGTCTTTATGAGAGAAGTTTGTTCCAGTTATGATGAACCCATTTGCACCACAGAAGTCACATTTCCTCTCTCCACTATCATTCATAGTACCAATGCCAAACCTCCGCATAACCTCCCTTCTATTGGTATTGTTGTTGCCTACCTTAGCATTCAAATCTCCCATCACCACAGTCAGATCATTTCTGTTGCAGTCTGAAATAGTGTCCTGCAGCTGACTGTAGGATTCATTCTTTTGCCTATCCATTGCATCATTTATTGGGGCATATGCTTGTACCACTGTCAGTTTTTTGTACTTTGAGTAGCATCATGCTGTAATGATCATTTTGCTAACTGGCGTGTATTCCAGCAAGGCTCCCTTTGCCTTCATACTCTTCATGATGGCTACTCCTCCTTGTTGTGCTTCATCATTTCCTACGTACACCACCCTCTCTCCACTCTGCAGTGTTACTGATCCGACTCTTTCCGTGTGGTCCCACCTATCGTTAGCACTTCAATGCCATACACTTTCATCTCCTTAGCTACTTGTCCTGCCCGTGTTGTCTCCGCCATGGTCCTGGCGTTCCAGTAGCCGATGATCATCTGTCGCTTGGAGGCTTCTATGGGGCCTTTCAGTCTTTGGGCTGCTGGCTTTGACCCAATAGCGTCATTGCAGCCCCAGCAGCGACACCCCAAGTCGCTGTTGTCTCATCATCAACACTTCTGGTTTCTGTAACTGTTTTTATATGGTGGGGTCGTGAGCTTTATGACCAACCCCCAACCTGGAGGACCAGATTCAGGATCACTGGTTGCTTGGTCTCTACCCTTTGACCTTTTCGGCATGGGTGGCCCTACCAGGAGTACAAGACTCCAGCTGACATAGCTCTAGGGGTCATGGAGACACGCAAACTGCCCCACCACGACAAGGTGGTGACCCCATTCGGAACAGAAACATTGGAATTTTGGCCCTACTTGTATAAACATTGAAATTCTGGTCCTGTCCTTATAAACACTGGAATTCTTATCTTATCCTTACACTAGAAACATTGAAATTCTGGCCCTATTTTTATAAACATTGGAATTCTCATCTTATCCTTGCAAACACTAAAATTCTGGCCCTATTCTTATAGACTTTGGAATTCTGATCTTATCCTTCCAAACATTGGAATTTTTGGCCCCTTTGTATCAACTTTGGAATTCTGATTTTATCCTTTAAAAAACTGCAATTTTTGCCTTATTTTTATACACATTGGGTTTCTGATCTTATCCTTCCAAACATTTGAATACTGGCCCTATTTCTATAAACATTGGAATTCTGGGCAAATTTTTAGAACCATTGGAAGTCTGAACTTATACTTCCAAACATTGAAATTCTGGCCTTATCCTTCAAAACATTGGGAGTCTGACCATATACTTCCAAACATTGAAATTCTGGCCCTCTTGTTCTAAATATTGTTCTTCTCATCTTGTCCTTTAAAACACTGTAATTCTGGCCTTCTTTTTATAAACTTTGGAATTCTGGCCCTATTTTTGTAATCATTGGAAATCTGTTACTATCCTTTTCAACACTGGAATTCTGATCTTATCATTCCAAACATTGGAAATCTACCCTATTTTTATAAACATTGGAGTTCCCATTTCATCTTTCTAAACACTGGAATTTTGGCCCTATTTTATAGACATTGGTTTTCTGATCTTATCCTTCCAAACATTGGAATTTTGGCCCCCTTTCTATAAACACTGGAATTCTGATCTTGCCCTTCCAAACATAGGAATACTAGCCCTATTTTTATAAAGATTGGAATTCTGATTTATCTTTCCAAATACTCAAATACTTGCCCTATTTTTGTACACATTGGTTTTCTGATCTTATCCTTCCTAACATTTGAATATTGGCGCTATTTCTATAAACATTGGAATTCTGGGCAAATTTTTAGAACCATTGGAAGTCTGAACTTATACTTCCAAACATTGAAATTCTGGCCTTATCCTTCAAAACATTGGGAGTCTGACCATATACTTCCAAACATTGAAATTCTGCCTCTATCCTCATAAACATTGGAATTGTGATCTTATCCTTCCAAGCATTGAAATTCTGGCCCTACTTTTATAAACGTTGGAATTTTAATCTTGTCCTTCAATTGACATTCTGGCCTTATTTCTATAAACATTGGAATTCTGACTTCATCCTTGCAATCATTGGAATTCTGGCCCTATTTTTATAAGCATTAAAATTATGATATCCTTCCAAACTTTGGAATTTTGGCCTTATTTTTATAAACATTGGTATTCTTGTCTTATTCTTTCGAACATTGTTATTCTGGCTTTTTTTTATACACATTAGAATTTTGACCTCATCCTTCCAAACACTGGAATTTTTAACATGATCATCATCAAGTCTTATCGCTCCAGTAGGCGCATAATTCCTCTACGCTGTCTGATTAACACTTTCTTTCTTGTGCAATCACTTTGGCTACTTCCCAGCTTTTCCACCCAGCATTGTTTAGCACTTTCTTGGCTGTGCTTCTCCAAGTAGTTTTTTATCTCTTCACTTTGCAGTTTACTTACGTCAAACCTTTCCCTTACGTTCTTCCTCCCCTCAGCTCTTGCCAACTTTAGACAGATCCTTTTTGTCACAAGGTAATGGTCACTGTATACTGTTCCTCTCATTACTCTGGTGTCTAAATCGATGTTCTCATGTTTCCATTCAAGTTTCACAGCGATACAGGAGGACCGTTTGAACTTAAGTCTTAAATGGACTTATCCTGGTTCTCCTTCCTATTCCTCTAGCTACTCAGACCGTCCTTAGTGTCTGGAATGGGCCACATACTTTCTGCAGATGGTGCATAATGTCTTTGCTACCTCTACACTCCTTGTCTACAATAGCTTCCTGGTATGTTAACTCCTCAACATCATCCACTTCTTCGCCATCCATCCTCGTTTTCACAAGGTAATGTTCATTGTATACGTCTGCTCCTTTCATTACTCTGGTGTCTAATATAGATGTTCTCATGTTTCCATTCACTAAACATGGTGAATCCGGTTACTGTCCTCCCATCTGGTGACCCCCAGGTAAGCTTATGGATGTCTTTTTGAGGAAAATTTGTTCCAGTTTTCCCACAACCTCCTCTCTATTGGTATTGTTTTTGGCTACGTTAGCATTCAAATCTCCTTTCACCGCCATAATATCATTTCCATTGCAGTCTGATACAGTGTCCGGCAGCTGGTTGTAGAGTTCATTGTTTTCCTTATCCATCGCGTCATTTTTTGGTGCATATGCTTTTAACACTGTCAGTTTTTTATACTTTGAGTAGAATCGTGCTGTAATAATACTTTTGTTAATTGGCATCCATTCCATCAAGGCTCCCTTTGCCCTTGCAATCATCATCATGGCTACTCCTTCCCCGTTGTACCTTATCATTTTCTACCTACACCACCTTCTCTACACTCTGCAGTGTTACTGATCCGACCCTTTCCACCTGGTCTCACTTATCCCTAGCCCTTCAATCCCATACTCTTTCATCTCCTTAGGTACTTGCGTTGCATGTGTTGTCTCTGCCACGGTCCTCGAGTTCCAGGAACAGATGATCGTCTGTCACTTGGGGGCTACTATGGGGCCTATCAGCCTTCAGGCTAGCTTTGACCCAAGAGCGTCATTGCAGCCCAGCAGCAACACCCCCAGTCAGTTTTGTCTAATTAGCAATGCTTCTGGTTTTCTCTACGCTGTCTGACCAACACTTTCTGTCTTGTGCAACCACTTTGGCTACTTCCCAGCTCTTCCACCCAGCTTTGTTTCGCCCTTTTTCGACTGTCCTTCTCCAAGTAGTTTTTGGTCTTCCTCCCGCCCTCCGACCTTCAAGAGTCCATCTTAATGCTGTAAAGGAGTCCTTCTCACCCTCTCTCCTGAGTATGTGACCTAGTCAGTTCCAACTTCTTCCTCGCACCTCACAGCTTATGTCATTGATCTCAGCCTACTCAACCATTCTCTTGTTTGTCATTCTCTGCTGCCATCTAGTCCACAGTATCCATCTCAGGCACTGGCACTGGAAGCTATTTAGCTTCCCTTCATCGTTCTTGGTGATGTTTCAAGTTTCACAGCCATATAGTAGGACCGTTGGAACATAAGTCTTCAAAAGACATATCTTGCTTCTCCTTTCTATTCCTCTAGCTGCCCAGACCCTCCTTAGTCTCTAGAATGCGCCATGTGCTATGTGCAGACGGTGCATAATATCTCTGCTACCTCCACCCTCCTTGTCTACACTAGCTCCCAGGTATGTAAACTCCTCAACGTCATCACTTCTTTGCCATCCACCACAATATTCTCGCTCCTAGTAGCACACTTGGTCATTAGTGTCATGCACTTTTTCGCATTAAGTTTGAGTCCTACTCTGGCTGTTTCCTCTGCCAATGTCCCAGTCTTTTCATGCAAGTAATTGAGCGTAGATGACAGTAATGCAATGTCATCTGTGAAATCAAGGTCCTGCAGCACTGTTGTGAAATTCCACCTTATCCCTCTTTTCTTGTCTGCTGTTGCCTTCATTATGACTCAATCCAAGCACAGTAAGAATAGGAATTGCGACATCATACACCCCTGTTTTACCCCAGACTTGATCATAAATCAGTCAGATGTCACACTCCTGTCGACAACTGTGCACCCAAAGCCCACGTATATGCCCGCTATCACTCTCACCATCTTGTCTGGTATCCCATAACTTAGCATGATATTCCATAGGCTTTCTCTGTGTACAGATTCAAAGGCTTTTTCAAAGTCTAGAACAAAGTGCGCATACAGACCTGCCCTCCACTCATTTGCCTGCTCCAAGATGTGTCAAGTATAAAGATGTGTTCAGTTGTACTTTTCTTGGGTCTAAACCCAGTCTGCTCCTTTCGAAGTTTCTTGTCTACGCCTTTCTTGATCCGCTCCAACTGCATCGTACAGAATATCTTACTGCTGACAGGTAGTAAAGTCACTCCTCTGCAGTTGTTGCATTTGTGCAAACTACGTTTCTTGAATACCTTAACAACAAGTTCTTACTTCCACACTTTCCGCCACCTCAGTTTCTTTAAGCCTGTTGTAACAACTAGTTAGCCTGCTTGTAGTGTCTTGATGTCAGCTCTGAATAATTACGGACACACGTTATCTACCCCAGCCACTTTCCCTGGCTTTGTCCTCTTCAACGCATGCTTGACCTCTTGTGATCGCCTTCTTCCTAGGTCTATTTCCTTAATGTCTTCCGATTCTACCATCCCATCCTCTTCCACGGGATTCGTAGGGTCATCTCTGTTTAATATTTCACTAAAGTGCTCCGCCCATCTCGGCAGTCTTTCTTTTGTTCCAGTCCTAAGCACCCCTTGTTTGTCCTGAACACCTATTGCTGTTTCCGCCTTTCTCCAGTTATCTACTTATTAATGCTGTATAGCTCCTTGCTTCTACCGTTCTCAGGGGTCTTTTCTGTCGCTGCAGCCCTCTTCTCTACCATCTTTTCGTTTCCTCTTTAGCTCTTCGTTTCACTTTGTTGTTGTTTGCACTGTACTCCTCGCTCCTTCTCTCTTTTAGTCCTTCCAATCTTGCCTTCTCCAATTCCAATTTTGCCTCTTTCTTCTCCTTGATTTTTTGCTTCCTGTCCACGGCTTACTAAGTTTCTTTGACCTCCCCAAGACTTTGTTTGCCCCATCTCTTATGTTGCCAAAATCATATCATATTTTTTCTCCAGATCATCTATGTCTTCTAAAGCTTCAAACCTATTCCTTACCTCCTAAACCCTTCCTCAATGCTGGACTTCCACCTGATCTCTTCACTTTGCAGTTTACTTAGATCAACCTTTCCCATACGTTCTTCTACCCCTCAGCTCTTGCCAACTTTAGACGTACCCTGGTTTTCACAGATAATGGTCACTGTATACGTCTGCTCCTCTCATTACCCTGACGTCTAATATAGATGTTCTCATGTTTCCATTCACTAGTACATGGTCAATCTGGTTTACTGTCCTCGCATCTGGTGGCCTCCAGGTCAGCTTATGGATGTCTTTATGAGGGAAAGTTTTTCCAGTTATGATTGACCATTTGCACTACAAAGGTCACATAGCCTTTGTCCACTGCCATTCATAACACAAACGCCAAACTTCCCCATAACCTCCTCTCTATTGGTATTGTTGTTGCCTTTTTCAACAGTCAAATCTCCCATCACCACCATTATATTATTTCTGTTGCAGTCTGAAACAGTGTCCTGCAGCTGGTTGTAGAATTCATCCTTTTCCTCATCCATCACATCATTTGTTGGTGCATATGCTTGTACCACCGTCAGTGTTTTGTACTTTTAGTAGAATCGTGCTGTAATAATCTTTTTGCTAATTGGCATCCATTCCATCAAGGCTGCCTTTGCCCTCGCACTCATCTTGATGGCTACTCCTCCCTGTTGTACCTCATCATTTCCTACGTACACCACCTTCTCTCCACTCTGCTGTGTTACTGATCCCGTCCATTTCCACCTGGTCTCTTTTGACTCATCATTAGCCCTTCAATCCCATACTCTTTCATGTCCTTAGGTACTTGCCCTTCCCGTGTTGTCTCGCTATGGTCCTCACGTTCCAGCAACTTATGATCGTCTGTTACTTGGGGGACTACTGTGGGGCCTATTGGCCACAGGGCTTTCGGCTGGCCTTGACCTAAGAGCGTCATTGCAGCCCCAGCAGCAACACTTATTCTTTCAGAAACTGGAATACTTATGCACATTGGTTTTCTGATCTTATCCTTCCAAACATTGGAATACTGGCTCTGTTTCTATAATCATGGGAATTCTGATGTTATCCTTCCAAACAAAGGAATTCTAGCCCTTTTTTAAAAACATTGCAATTCTGATCTTATCCTTCAAAATATTGGTCTTTTGGTCCTGTTTTTATAATTGTTGGAATTCTGATTTTATCTTTCCATACATTGGAATTCTAAGCCTTTTTTTATAAACATTGGAACTCTGGCCGTATTCTTATTAATCCTTGAAAACGTTGGAATTCTGGCCCTCACTTTTATAAATATCATAATTCTGATCTTATCTGTTCAAACATTGGAATTCCGTCCTTATCCTTATAAACACTGAAATTCTCATCTTATCCTTCCAACCTTTGGAATGCTTGCCCTATTATAATAAACATTGGCGTTCTGATCTTATCCTTCCAAACATTGGAACTGTGGCCTTATTTTTTATAAACATTTGAATTCTGATGTTATCTTTTTGTACAGTAGTATTCTGGCCCTATTTTTATACACATTGCAATTCTGATCTCACCCTTCAAAACACTGGAATTCTAGCCCTATTTTTATAGACATTGGAATTCTGATCTTGTCTTTTCATGCATTGGAATTCTGGCCCTGTTTTTATAAACATTGGAATTCTGATGTTATCTTTTTATACATTGGTATTCTGGCCCTATTTTTATACACATTGGAATTCTGATCTTATCCTTCAAACACTGGAATTCTAGCCCTATTTTTATAGACATTGGAATTCTGATCTTGTCTTCTCATGCATTGCATTTCTGGCCCTATTTTTATAAGCGTTCGAATTCTGGCCCTATCCTTTCAAACATTGGAATTCTGGCCTTATCCTTGAATTCTGTTCTTATTCTTCAATTTATTGGAATTCTGGCCCTCGTTTTATAAACATAGGCACTCTGAAGTTATCTTTCCAAACATTGGAATTCTGATCTTATCCTTTTACACAATAGAATTCTGGCCCTTATATGATCATATCCTTTCAAACGTTGCAATTCTGGCCCTATTTTTGTACACATTGGCATACTGACCCTATGCTTTCGAACATTGGAATTCTGGCCCTATTTTTACAAACATTGGAACTCTCGCCCTAATTTTATTAACATTGGAATTCTGGCCCAGTTTTTATAAACATTGCAATTCTGATGTTATTCTTCCAAAGACTGGAATTCTGGCCCTATCCTTATAAACACTGAAATTCTGTTTTTTTCCTTTTCCTGCCCCTTTTGCCTCCGCCATGGTCCTTGTGTTCCAGCAATGTGGCCTAGTGTCCCAAGGTCGTCATTGCAGTGCTAGCAGCGTCATCCCCAGTTAGTGTTGTCTCATAAACTATGCTTCTGGTTTTGTAACAATTAGTGTTTTTATGGAGCAGGGTAGTTAGCCCTACACCCAACCCCCAACCTGGAGGACCAGGAGATCGCACTTTGTCTGGTCTCTACCTTTCGACCTTTTCAGCATGGGTGGCCCTAACTGGTGTACAAGACTCCAGCTGACATAGCTCTAGGGGTCATGGCGACAGGCAAACTTCCATAAGATGGTGACCTCATTTGAAGCAGGATAAAAACTGCATATTCTGCTCAATACATATTGTTAGATTTCTGCAGGTATACCATACATTCCAGGGGCTTTACCATTGTTTGTTGCATTGATGGCATCCAACACATCCTTGAATTCAGGCTTTTCATGAAAAAATACAATGTTCGGTCTCAGTTCAATGGTGCCCAAGGCAGAGCGATCAACCTGTCCAGTTATGTTAAGTAGCTTGTCAAAAGTAGTTTGTAAATCTATCGAGAATCTCAGCTTTTTCCTGTATTACTGTCTTATCATCAAGATCAGTAAGCTGCGTTGTACCGCTCTTCTGTGGCCGTTATACTTCTCTCAGACCATCGTGAAAAGCTTTCATATCTTTTTTATTCTGCTACCTGCTGAAATTCTTCAGCCTTTACCTTTCACCTTTGAAACTTTCCCTGGTGTACTGCTGTAGATTCCGTCGAGTACCAGTTAGTTTTGTCCTTTTTGATCTAGTGTCCAGCTGAAGTTTTTTCCCCCCTGTATTATTTCTTTCCTCTAACGGACCCCTCGCCTTTTTGTCAGCATCGTCGAACCAATCTGACGTGTCCTGAGTGAATTTAGCTAAGACACTGAAAGCAGTGTCAAGTGTAGTTGCTTTTAAAGAATTCCAGTTTTCTTCAACAACTTCCGACTGTTGATGTTCCAATCCTGCCAAAACCTTGTTCATTTCCTTCTTCAACTTATGTTGCTTATCTTTATCTCGTAGTTTCATTAAATCAATCTTGCAGGGTGATTTGGCGGCAGTTTTGTTTTTTTTTGTTGATGAAAAAGGCAACAATGGATCTTAACAAAACATGGTCAGTTAAACACTCAGCGCCTCTCAAGGGTCTTGCCAAAATGTCATTTTGGTCTACCTGCCTCACTGTCACATAAAAGGTGCCAGTGTTTAGAGTACGGTTGCATCTATGTGGTCTTGTGATAATCCTTGCTCATGAAGGTAGTGTTTGTGATCACCAAATTGTGTTCCGAGCAAAGCCCCAGAAGAAGTTCACTGTTTCAGTTGCACTTGATAGCTCTACGCAGGCCAATCACACGTGGCCATTTGTCCACCATTCCAACCCTCACATTGAAGTCACCGCCTGTTATCAGTTTATCAGTACAAGGAACTCTCCGCAGAACTCCTCCGCAGAAAATCCTCCTTAATCTCTTTGAGGTTGGTCATTTTTGGAGCATAGCCACCTAGCTATGGTAGGGTACAAATTTCTCTGCAGCGGAAGTCTCATGGTGATTATCCTGTCACTGTCGGGTCTTGTTCTAGCTGCTGAGTAATGGAGTTCCCTATTGCAAAACCATCTCTAGATTCTCTTCACTCTCTATCTCCTGCCACTCCAAAAAAAGCGTTTAGCCATGATCTACCATGGTGTTGTATGACGGCAATCGAGTATCACTTAGCGTTACTATAACAATATTGCTACCAATGTCTTCACTCCAAACATTTGAATACCGAACGTCTTCACTCCTAACATTTGAATACCGAATGCCATCACTCCGAACATTTGAATACCGAATGTAATCACTCCGAACATTTGAATACCGAATGTCATCACTCCTACCATTTGAATACCGAATGCCATCACTCCGAACATTTGAATACCGAATGTCATCATTGCAAACATTGGAATATCAAATGTCATCATTGCAAACATTGGAATTCCGAATGTCATCACTCCTAACATTGGAATAACGAATGTCATCATTCCAAACATTGGAATTCCGACTGTCATTACTACAAACATTTGAATTCCGAGTGTCATCACTCCTAACATTTGAATTCCGAATGTCATCACTTCTAACATTGGAATACCGAATGTCATCACTCCAAGCATTTGAATTCCGAATATGATCACTCAAAACATTTAAATTCTGACTGTTATTCTTCCAAACGTTTGAATATCGAATGTCATCTCTCCGAACATTTGAATACCGAATGTCCTCTCTCCGAACATTGAAATACCGAATGTCACCTCTATAAATATTTGAATTCCAAATGTTATCACCGCAAACATTTAAATTTCGAATGTCATCACTCCTAACATTAGAGAACCGAATGTCATCACTCCAAACATTTGAATTCCGAATATGATCACTCCAAACATTTGAATTCTAAACATCATTCTTCCCAACATTTGAATACCGAATGTCCGAATGTCCGAATGTCGTCACTTTGAAAATTTGATTTCCGATGTCATTACTCCAAACATTTCAACTCAGAATGATTTAACTCCATTTTGTTTAGAATAGGGGACTTCCAACCCTTTGAATTTAGATTTTTTAGCTCGGGACATTTGAGTTATTATTGTGTAATTGCAAGATTTAAATGAACAAAACCTACAGCTCCTTCACTGTACTTGGTTTTATTGGTTTGCAATGTAATCGAACTAATTTTGTATTTGTTTTTGTCTTTTTCTTTTTCAGTTATAGCTTGGAATTCTAAATTCATTTGTATTGGGTTCCTAGACAAGAAAAATAGAGAAGGATACGAAAATTAATGGGAGTATAAAGTATGTATTGTTCTTCTGTTGTTTCACGAGTCCGTACGTTATGTATTTCTCTTAGATCCACCCAGTCTCTAAGATATCAGTCACTGACGCTGGAGGGTACCCTGTGTTAAATATCCACTCCAGGGTGATCCCTGGTTCCACCTGATCTGTACTCCACCCAGAAGGGCTTCTTTATGGTTTCTCTTATTTCCTAGTGATATTGGCCTCACCCCCGGAGACTGATCAGGTGTCCAGGGCGGCTACCTTACGTGCCACTCGTTCTTGTCTCACTCGAGGAGGGCTCCTCTCCTGGTCCCCTTACCCTTAGAGTTAGGCGCTTCCCTGCCCCCAGTTTTTTTGCCATTAGTTTCTTGTGTGTTTTCTGTGTGATATACAGCGTAGCACCTTCGTGCGAAACCATCCGCCGATTGCAAGATTTTATTAGCGATTTGCCTAGTCCCTAGGCCTCATTATTCTGCGCAATTCAACGATCACTTTGAAAACCGTTACACGATACATAGAAAAAGAGCAAAGAAAGATGTGATGATCGTTTTAGTTGCTCAAGGCAGATTGAAATTCATTTTCAAAGTTTTATTGCCAATGGTCACTTCAGGTGGCTCGACTGGATTTTTTGGGGGGATACCTCACAAGTTTTAGCCTTAACTACGTCGCCATGAGTAAAGATGTGTGGAAAAGGGTACCACAACTGTATTATATAAAGATGAAAATTTCTTATGATCTGGGTTTTACTGCAATCGGAGTCGCCGTGGCAACGTAACGATGCCATTGCGTTTTTTATTTATCTTTGTGTTTCACTCTACCAGAAGTTTTTTTAAGAAATCGCTTAAGGGAGTCTGTACCTGCTATAATTGCCTCGATTATGGCAAAGTTTGAACAAATTCTATGGGAGCGTTTTCGAAATATTTTGAAACGAAGTTTTAAGCATCATAAAAACAGTGAAATAGCATGCTATCCACACAACGAGCTAATGTTTTAAGAAAATGATAAGCTTTGGAAACGCAGCTTCATCTCATAGTGGTTTGATTCCATTCAAAACTGCGTAGAAGAAAAATAATGCCAGTATATAATGAGGACGCTCACTTGTAAACACAAAATCTTGGGGGAAAATTGGTCATATTTGAGGCCCTATTTAAGAGCCTTTCCTGTTTTCAATCTTCTTGAGACTTTCAGGGTATATTTATTGGCAATTGATCTCGGGATTGTCAAATTTATGAAATAAATTAATCGAGCGGTTTTTTGACAAATGCGAAATTTGTAGACATGGACCAAATTACGTGCAAAAACTGTAACAAATGCAGCTGAATGCAGGTTAATAAAATGTTTCACTCGCGATCGCCCAGAGCAATTCTTCTCTTTTCTTGTACCCAGTTTTCAATGGAATCAAACCACCATGAGATGAAGCCTCGTTTCCAAAGCTTATCATTTTCTTAAAAAATTAGCTAATTGTGTGATAGCATGCTATTTCACTGTTTTTATGACGCTTAAAACTTCGTTTCAAAATATTTCGAAAATGCTCTCATAGAATTTGTTCAAACTTTGCCATAATTGAGGCATTTATGGCAGGTACAGACTCCCTTAAGCGATTTCTTAAAAAAAAAACACTCCTGGTACAGAGAAACACAAAGATAAACAAAAAACGTAATGGCGTCGTTAAGTTGCCATGGCGACTCCAATTGCAATAAAACCCAGATCAAAAGAAATTTTCATCTTTATATAATACAGTTTTGGTAACCTTTTTTCCATATCTTTACTGATGGCGTCGTAATTAATGCTCAAACTTGGGAGGTATCCCCCCAAGAAAATCCAGTCGAGCCACCTTAAAGCCCGTTATATCTGTCTGACCGGGGTAGAGTTTTTATCACACGTGGGCTAATTTTGGCGTGTTCAACAAAACTAGCCTGAGAAAAGAGCCGACATTTGGCGACGCCACCACTTGTTTCTCCACGAAATGACGTCTGAGAAACGAGCGCAGAAATTCCGTAGTGTTTTTGATTGGTTGAAGCAAATTCCCGCGCAGCACGACCAATCAGAAACACTACTTAGATCTAGCTAACCACAGCCCACATGTTTTTTTTATTGTTCTTTTTATTTAACCTCTGATTGGTCTATCGGATTATCTTTGTTTGTTGTGATTGGCTAACATAATTAAATTGAATTGAAAATCTTTGTAACACCAGTTTTTCGATATTTTCTTTTGTTTTGTCTCTTTCAGAGTAATTTCCGTGGATTTAATGATCCGTTTCCTGACTAGGAGAAGATGCTGCGAATAAGATATTTGTTCAGAGAAGCGGTTAACGAAGTGACACCCTGTTTATAGAATACTAAAACAATGTAAGATATCCTGCCCCATTCAGCTATTCGCCATTTTCACATACACCAGAATGCACGTTGTTCCCCCCCAAAACCCCCCAACCCCAAACCGAAAAAAAAAAACATTTGGCTTAAGCATTGTTTGCAGTTTCTCCTGGGTACTACAGTCATCCCAAGGGAAATCGAACACAATGCAAAATGCAGAAGTTTGGATGTAAACAAGCTGCACTGTAGTTTATGGGAAAATTGTGAATTAGGGACTTTTATAAAAAACGACAACGATTGCAACGAGAACATGAATAATAAAGGAATTCGCGATTACTTGAAATTGCTCTTAGCAGTGAGTGCAATCATCGTTCACGCCCTCGATTAAACGTCACTCTGTGGAAAATTTCACGTCGTAGTTGCACCGAGGACGACTTAAAAATGTACCAGAAAGCGCAATGGCACGTGCAGCGTTGTTTGTTTCTTCCTCTTTGCCGTCTTGTGACAAATCGAGACAACGATTTTCAGTGCATCACAGCGCTGCGACATTGTTTCGAATGTTCAAAACTTCGTGCCAACATTGTTGCCTAAGAATTTTCGTTGCAGTTTGCCTCGTGTAAGATCGCCTAAATGCGGATGGGAATCATTTGGTAGTTCATATTCCCTCTTATCATGAATGAAATGTAGGGGAGCAAGGAATGGCATAGTGGTGAAAGCACTTGCCCCCTACCAATGTGGCCACAGTTCAGGATTTTGAGTTTGTTGTTTGCTGCAATTGTCCTATTGAAATTTGCTGCCATGACAACGTAGCGGGCTTGTTTTAAGGCCTTTATCGCAGCTTTTATTTTTAAGGTAAAAGCAAGTTAAGGCTTGAGAAAGAGTTTGTCACTGCCATAAAATTAATATAAGATATTAGTTTGTTGTTGCCGCTGACTTCTTCTCTTTTTCTCCCTTTAGCACAATTAAGCATTTGACACATCGCCCACATTGGTCCTCATCAAGACACAATAGTCAGGAGCTGCTGAAAGATTTCGTCAAATGCCTGCTGGTTTTACCACTGAACTCTTGAAAAAAGTTTGCACAGATGGATGGTTTTGTATACCAAGAAAAGAAATAACGTAGAGCTGAATAATTCTTAAGGACATTTAAAGACTGGTTTCAGTGTCTCCAGGCCAAAACACATGAAAAAATTTTGACAAATATTAAAGACATTTTTGTAAATATTGTATCACAGAAACAATCATTTCGCGAAATATGACGACCAATACGTCGTGTAAGACTTTGTATAATGTCCTGAGCCACACCCACATTACAATCTGGGCACTGCGTCGATTTACGTTTTTCGGTCGGGGGATGGTTTATGTTGGGGGGGGGAGGTTCATGTTGGAGAGGGAAGTTTCATGTTGGAGAATGAGGGAGTGAATAGGTCAGATGCGAATTGCTACTGGTTAACGGAGCGTGAGTCACAGAGAACGCGGTTTTGTAATAGCCAATCAAGATTGAGTTTTGTTTAAAACCAATTGTTTAGTTGGCAAGCGAACTCGAATAAATTGTTTCCTAGCAAACTCAACGATTCAGCTGTTCTCGTTGAATGAGGTTGTCAACCATATATAGCCGCATAAGTAAGTTGGAACACATGACCGATAAAACTGGCTATGCTTTGTCGCTGGACTTTTTCTACTTCATTAATCGTCAACCGAGGAGTAGCGCTTGATTCAACTTACATGTTTGGAGCAATGTTTTAAAGAATATTGGTAATAGTAAAGCAGATATTCCTAGTAAATTGAACTTATAAGAAAGATAGCACGTTTAAAATTTGCGCTCTTTTATTTTAAACACATAATAGATTCAACATCAACCAATCAGGTGGGCATAGAGCGGGCAACCCTATTGTTCCCATTGTATGAGAGAGCAACTCATTAGTAACCTATTTAACAATTATTCCTCGAGCCCAAATGGACTCTGAATCAAATAGCATGAGGCCGAAGGCCGAATGGGCTATTGACTCAAAGGCCATGAGGGAGAGAGGAATAATTGTTTTAGTAAAATCCAACTAGTTGGTCGAAAATATCGAGACAAAACAACTTTAGGTAGCAAAACGCGATTGAGCCGCCATTCTTTTGGGCCTTAAGGCGGGCACTTTTCGCTACTAGTGGGCTATAATATATAGCCTAGCAGTAGCTCAACCAATCAGAACGCAGCATTGATAATAGACCACTAGTTGGATTTTACTGAAATGTGTCATCTGTAATAACACTAAAGACTATTTCTCATGGGAGCCCGAGCAAATAAATGTCCAATTTCACAAGAATTGTGAAAACACAGGTAAAATTCTGAAAATTTCATGTGTAAGATGTCATTTTGTAAAATTTTATATTTATTTTCTCGGCGTCTCAAAAAACATTTCCTGTTGTGTTATTACAGATAACGAACTACATCTGTAGCCCTTGAAAAATGTAAAAAAGAATGCGATATTGTTTAAATTATTCTGGTACAAGGTTTTTGTCCACTGAAAATTAAAACTACTCAATTTCCTGATAGATTCCGTCTTAATATGCGGGAACGCAGTTGAATATTAATGTTTAATGGTCTGGCGCGTCCTTCCATAGCGAGTAGTCCGACGTCGTCCTATCTTAAAGTCTTTATTATCGATTCTTGCCAGTGACCAACCCAGGGTCACCTCCTCAGACCAATAGTTCAGTCTTCATGCTCCGCTTTAGACCAGAACTCAGAGGAATTAATATTCCGAAAAGCCTTCATCGTTATTGTGCAGAGATAAAAAGCATGCCTTTGTCCAACTGGACGAGAAATAAAGCGACAGGAGAATGCCTATTTGAACTTAAAATAGACTCGGATTTTGTAAGATCCTCTCTAGCTTTCACTGTATTAAAAGAAAACGTTAAATACACGGAATCTAAGCATGAGATCTGTGCAATATAATGATGGTGCATCCTTGTTTAAATGCCATGGAAACACCCAAGAAAGAGTCACTGTTACGTTACTAGTTGGGTTTATTTGTTATTGATTACAGCTGTAATTATTTTACAAAACGTTCACTTTCGAAATTCACAGTACTAAAGTAAGAGAGAAAAGGTTATTTATTTGTAGGCTTTACAAGGAACGCATTACCCGGCAGTTCCATCTCTGTAAAATGGCCTGGGACACTTATCATTACAATGATTTAAGGTTAATTTTAACAATTATTGCAACATATTTTTTACGATATCCGCAAAAACCAAGATGATAAGATTATTGGTCATTAATTACAGATTGCGATGATTGTAAAACGTTCAAATTCACATTTTAACTAAATATGTGAATAAATGTATGATATTTAATCATAAAAGGAAGTAAAACAAGGTTTCAAAACTATGCTCTGACTTTCGCAGTTTTTCTAACAAACTACGCTAATCGTAAATTAATGTATCCTGGCACCACAGGCTACCCATGCTCTCAACTTTTAAAATTTAAGGTAAATTTGTGTTTCTTCAATAGTGTTACGATGGACTTCTTGTAAGCCTGCATGGGCTGCCAGTGACGATATCCGTTATTAAGTCTCAAAGCGAGCAACAACAGGATTTAACATACTATTTAGGTCATTTCGTGAAGACGTCGCCTCTTCACTTTCAAAAGTTGTAGGATCCGGCTAACGCAAACGGGCAAATAAATCAGGGACCATTAGCTGTCCGATCACCCTTGCCTTTATTTTAATTTAACGCAACTAGACTGGCTTTCCTCGCCCCAGGTCGTGTTACTAGAGGCCTCTAGTAACACGACCTTGGGCTACCTGCTTGTGATGCATTATTTTATACAAGTATGTAACTGTCATTTTGGAACGAACTCCCCTCTACAGTAGTTTCTCTGTTTATACCCACTCGGCTACCTTCTCGCACGTATTTTCTCACTGCCGCTTTAATTTTCCTTTCTAGTAGGACCCTTCTCCAGCCACTAAAATTTTTCCCTCTAGTCAGTCCTTTAAGAAACAGGCTGGGAATTGCGCCACTTATAAACACGGCAATGGTAGACACAAGCGTCGAAATTTCGTACTCATTTCTAAAGAAAATTATAGAAGATATCGTTAAAAACAGAAATGTGAGAATAACAGCAATGTCGCGAAGCATCAGGCAGATTTCAGTTTTAACTGGAAGCACTTCGTCACTAACAGACCAAAATAGATTTGTTGGAATTGTGCTCTGATCAGCACCACTGTTGGAATCTAATTCTTGCTGCCTGTATTTTAAGATAAATTCTTTAACTTCCATGTAATTTCTCTGCAAATTAGCATAACAAAAATAGACGTTTGTTGTGACAACCACAAGGAAAGATACATAAGGAGTTACAATTTCTGCGTTTAGAGCTAATCCCATTGTTGTGAATCCTAATATTCCGGCAAAAAAGGTACATAATGTCATTACTCCATATAACAGAAATGTTGCTACAAACAGCAGATATATAAACAACAGAATAAAGAGAAACCGGCAAAGGATAAACGACATGCCGCTAATTCTATCCCTTACGCTAGAGATCTTTGTCAAAATTTTCATAGAGATGCAATGAGGCAAGGTCATTGCGGGTGATAACTTAAAAGCCAAAAAAATTACTGAAACTAAAAGAAGAAGCAAACAGATTACTCCCCAAACAAGGCCAAGGAATAGCGTGAATAAAATTGGAAATATAAGCCACAAACTGAACAGAGCTCGCCTCATTCGTGATCCCCTATAATTTTTCTTTGAGTAGCAGGCAAGTTTTTTTAGGCCTCTTTTGTACAGGTAACGATAAACTAACAAAAGAATGTACCCCTCTTCCGGGAACAATTTTAAATGATAAAGGGTTTCATTTCCAATACTAACAGAATGTAAGTATACTCTATTACATAGGCGACAATGAGTCAGGAACAAATCCTTCGGTTTTAAAAGCAAAACTGTTGTCCAACATGGTAGTATTAAAACGGTAAAGACCAAGACTGTGCTCGGTGACATCATACCAAGAGAGAGCGCTGAAAATTCTGGACTTTTGGAAATGGGCTGCTTTAGGCGTTCATTGATATATTTTGGCTTTAGGGCAAAAAATAACGCCAGTTGAAAATAAAAAGAAAATGGAAAAATGAAAAACATTAAAACCGCCAACTTTAAGTTAAACGACATCTTTAAATCAGGCAGAAACTGCACACATCCGAGTAAAAACGTTGAACAAGTAACCGGACTCGGGTCATCTACAGGAATTTCCTCGGTGTTGCATGACAGTCTGTTCTCTTCCTCGTTTTGAATTCTCTCATATCCATCTCTTATGCCAGAATCATCTGACCCGGTTTGTTCTTGGTTAGGTAATTCGTTTTCCAGTTGGTTTTCAAAGACATCTTCCTTGTCATGTTCATTCTGAAGATTAAAAATACTGTCAGGCAATAGCAGAAGAAGTGCCGGGCAATACAAAAACACAACAGAAGACAAACAATACAGAAAGGCTTTTATCGCTTGCAACCATCTGCTGCCCACTGTAGAAAGATCACAGTGAATACTTGAGACATCAGGACCGCAGCAATGATAGTTTATCGAATCAATGTCTATCATTGCAATACAGACCACCCCTGTCTTGCCGCGGCTTTCACTTGTTACATTATCCAACAGTGCTCTTCCCACGGCCATGTTCTGGCATGTTGAGTTTAATCCCGCAAGGCATCCACTCGGTTCATCTCTCAGTGACACTGTCATGCTTCCAACTTGATAATTCAGAAGTCCAAGGGATAAAATATCGAAATCGAACGGCAAAGACAGCATGGGCTCATTATTTGACCGAGCCCACACCCATCTGTCGGGAAGAAACTCGTCTGGAAAGTCCAGTGGGTTGTAGCTGTTGTTACCGATTTTTAAATTCAAGTAAACTACTCTCACACCTTTCTCAGAAGCCTTCAGTCGAAATTCTGATTCAAGATTTTCTCCAACTGGTAATACTTTACAGTTAAGTTTTCTGCAGTTCTGTTCATTTGCAGCCACTGATACAAGAAACAATGAAGTTGCAATAAAAATGAGAAGAATCACGGCCATTTTCCCTAAGGCGGGTGGATTATTTTCCTTGGTTTGATTTTTTTTGAGAATATGATATCATTTAAAGGATCACTTACCATAAACGCGAGGTCATTCTAGGAAGTATCTGAGCATCAGCCCTTTACTAGGGGTTAGGGGAGAGAAAAGTTTGCTATCTCCTCTTTTCGCTTCTCTCTTTTCCTCCCTCCCCTTCCCCCCAGATACACATGATACTCAAGCTGAGGAAGTGTTTGTTTTCCTTGCATGGGCCGGTACTGTATACCCGTCCCCTAAGATACCTATCCACCAGCAGGGCTAGAAGTCTCCCACGCGGGCGTTTTGTTTTGACACGCAACGCTCCCTACCCCTTAAAGGGAGGAGCGTTGCTCGTTGCTCCTCTCTCCTTCTCCTCCCCTGTCATCGCACCCCCTTCATACCTGTCTGAACGCCTGGAATAGGCGGGACAGGGACACAAGGTAGGGACACAGGGTAGCGACAGGATACGAACAGGGCATCATTTCCCGAGAAACTTGACTCACGACAAGAGCAATCGGCTCGGTACTCACGATCATCTAAGGCCCGGTTAAAACGTCGAATCTCACATATGCCGAAATGCATGTGAAGTTCGACGTTTGAATCGATTTAATTCGACTGTTTAAATTAAATGCGACGTTTGCCGTATCTGCGACTGAAGCAGTCGAAGATTCGACCTAGGTTGGACGTTTGATTCAAACGTCACATTTCCCGTGTGTACGTCAAACTTAATGCAGGAATTTTAGCAAATTATTATTTTATTAATGGGAATATTGACGGCGAACAGAGTTAAATTCGACAGAGTTTAGAGAGTTAAATTCGACGTTTGAATCAAATGCGGGTAGTTAACTAGTTTCCTCAGTTGTTTCGCTCAAAGTAATTCTCAATAACTACGTTGCTTCAAGGTTCACAAAGATAACTTGTTGATGGTCGATCGAGATCAGTTCGCGTGACCTTAGTGTCGATCCCTGTTCTCGTGCAGTGCATTTGTGTGTAAAACAACTTAATAAACGTAATTATGTCTTTTGGTGTCCACTTTTGGCTCGACGATATCGAAAGGGATTTCTACAAAAAGTGTGAAAATTCTTGTGACGAACAACCACAGACTGGCGCGAAAGGTGAAGTAAAGAAGCAATGGTTCCGGGCGACCATGCACATCCAAGGGGCTTGAAACTTGGAATGGTAGTTGATTTCTGGTAACACGCACTATGTCTATATTTTTTGGTGCCAAATAGATTGGTACTTCACTATATACATTTTAAGACTAGATTGCTTTTTTCAAGTATTTTCAAGCATTTTCCCAACACCAGAAAACATTTTTGGCAGCTATAAAACATTTCAAATAAGCCTTTCCCCACTCCCACCCAGCCAAAGTCAACAATCAAGACCTTGGTTAATGGGCGCAAGCATAAATTTACATGCACTAATGTGACACAAGAGAGAATGAGCTAGATCATTCTCTCTTGTGTGACACCAAAAAGAAACGGAGGGCATTTTACACCTCATGCGCTTAGTTGTGCATGAGTAATAAAAAGGAAAGGTCTATTATATTACAGCACACAATTGATAATGAAGTGTCCGCATTAGCGAGGTTGGCTTTGGGTTAGAATTTTTTGAGTGGGGGGAAATAAGTGTCCGTTGTCTGAATTTAGAGCAAATTTAAGGGCTTTCCCCAGGAGGGACAAAGAAAACTATCCGTGTTAAATAACGAGGTGTCCGCAAGGCGGGGTTCGACCGTATTGCTAACTAATTGTTAATCACCTGGAAAGCTTAAAAAAACGCTTTTGCTGTGTTATCTTTTTGAAAAACCTTTTCATAATCAACGGCTCTTAGCTGAAAAAAACAACATGAATTTATTCCCCTTCTCGTTACAGAGGTCTTAGTGTTGTACAACTGGATAACAACAAAACAAAAATATACAGGTAACAAAGCCAACTTCATAAAACTATTGTTTAATTAATCAATCTGAAAAGCTTAAAAAATGAAATAACTTCACCCTTTTCAGAAAAGGCTTTTTTGGCTTCCAGTGACTGGAGGGGGGGGGGGGGGGGGGATTCGAAGAGCCCCCCTTTATAAGGAAAAGTCGCTAAGTTTGGTGGTCACAGCTTGGACGGTTGTAAAGTTAATCAACTTTTTCGCGAGGGGGACTCCAAAAGCCCCTTCCCCGGTCTGAATTTTTGTTTGAGTGATAAACGTTTACAGCAAAGACCGTTAATACGAATAATCCATTTGTTTAGTTTTTTTAAAAAAAAATTAGAAAAGTTCGAAAATAACGCGAAAAAAAGGAAAAAATTCAGCAAAGCCGATTGAAACTAAACTTCCAGTTTTTCTATTTAAAAATACAATACTTTAAGCACCTTGACATAGGTTTTGGCTAGTCAGTTTTGACATTAAACTGGGATAGGTTGCTTAATTCTTATGGCATAATGCAACAGAAAAATGTCAGGAAAATCGCTGTCAGACTGAAAGCTGAACCTGAAAGTTACCTCTAGCAATCTAAAACAAAGTAAGATATCAAAATGTTGGTATTTTATATACTACCATTGCAATTTTCATCTTGTATTAAATCAATGATCAGTTTTCTTTCAGTTCAATACAGTTGCCGTCTTAATTTTTACTAATATAATCCGGCATCATATCCTTGTTAGAGCTCCGGCCACTGAAAACATTGCTTTCTCGGTAATTTGCTTTTCATAACCTAGGTTAAGTTCGCTATTATGTTAGACCTCTTTTAAGAGGATCTCTTTATTGCAACTAGGCAAGTAACCAGAAACCTCTAAGCTCTGTTATCAGCAGAAATGGCCGATGATACAACTGACTTACGTAACCACTGACTGTTTTTTTTCACACCTGACCTTGAGCTGCCTGTGATAGATTAGACAACACTATGTCACCATCATTTCGGGACGAACTTCTCTCTACGGTTTCTCTGTTTATACTATACTCTAGATACTCTCTTACCACCGCTTCAATTTCCCTTTTCAGTTTAATCTTCTCCCAGCCAGCAAACTTTTTGCCTCTTGTCAGCCCCTTAAAAACAAGCTGGGAATGGCGCCGCTAATGAAAACCGCAACGGTCGACACAAGGGTGGAAATTTCATATTCGTGTCCGAAAAAAATAATCGAAGATATCGTCAAAAACAGGAAAGTGACAATGACAGCCGTGTTGCGAAGCATCAGACAGATTTCATTTTGAATGGGAAGCACTTTATCACTCACGAACCAAAACAGCTTGGCTGGTATTCTCCTTTGTTCGCTACTACGGGTTGTTTGGAGTTCCTGTTGCCAGTATTTTAAGATGAATCCTTTCACCTCTATGTAACCTTTCTGCAAATTAGCATAGCAGAAATAAATATTTGTCGTGACAACGACGAAGAAAGCTACATAGGGAGTTACAATATCAACGTTTAGAACTAATCCCATGATTGTAAAGCCAAATATTCCGAAAAAAAGGTTGCATAAAAGGGATAATGGAACAAAGAAACCAAAAAGCAGCAACACTATACATGGTATAGTAAACAAATAAAAAATCAGTTTGACCACTCTGGAGTTGCTAGTAATAGCATTGATCTTGGCCATAATTGTTTCCACGCTAAATTTGACCAGAAGAGTAACTGGTGAAAAAAAAAATAGGGTTGTTACTAATGAAGCAAAAAGGAGGATCAAACAGAATATTGCCCATAAAATACCTTCAAGAAACAGAAAACTAAACTAAACTAGAAGATAAAAGCCACAAAATGCACAACGCGCGTTTCATTCGTGAGCCATTATGATCCACCTTTAAAAAACAGGTGGAAAATGTTACTAGTTTCTTTAGACCGCTGTTATTGTGGTCAAGAAAACGCAACGTTAGGTGGTGTACTTCTTTCGGGATCAATTTCAAATGTTGAAGTATGTTTTCTCCAATACTAACAGAACTCTCGTTTTCTGTAGCACAGGTAAAGGAGTTTCCAGGCAAAGCACATAGAATGCATTTCATAGGCTGCCGGTTTAGGAATAAATCCTTGGGCCGTAAAAACAAAACTGCCATCAAGCAAGTTAAAATTAATGGGGTTAATATCAGGATTGAGTAGGCTGAGAAATAAAATGGGTTAATAAAGAAAAACGCAGAAGATAAGCTATAAAGTGAACTTAGTTCCTGAGCCGGATCCGGAAACTTCAAGACGTATTCATTGAAATATTTCTGCTTTAGGAGAAAATATAAACCCAGGTTAATATAAAATCCAAATGGAAGAACAAAAAAGAGTAAAAACATTAACTTGAGGTTAAACGATAGGGTTAAATTTGGTAGCCGCTGAAAATGTTCCAACAAAAACACTGAGCAGGTTATCGGACTCCTGTCATCTACAAGAATTTCCTCTGTGTCAAATGACCTCAGTCTCTCTTCTTCCCCATTTTGAACTTCAAGAAGTTCATTGTTTTCATTGTTACTTTCCTTGTCACATTCATATTGAAGATCAATTATATCTTCTGGCAACATCAGAAGCATTGCGGGGGAATAAAACATCACAACAACGGATAAAAGAAACAGAAAGGTGTTTATCACTTTGAATGACATACGGGCCTCAACAGAAAGATCACAGTTAATGCTTGACGCATTGAGCCTACAACAATGATATACCATGGAGTATTCAGAATTATGCACATCCTCATCTATCATTGCAACACAGACCACCCCATTGTTGCCGCTGTTACTTGTTACATTGCTCAACAGTGCTCTTCCGACGACCGTTCTGACATGTTGAGTTTAATCCCGCAAGGCATCCACTCGGTTCATCTCTCAGTGGCACTGTCATGCTTCCAACTTGATAATTCAAAAGTCCAAGCGATAAAATATCGAAGTCGTAAGGCAAAGCTAAGATAGCATGGGCTCATTATTTGACCGAGCCCAAACCCATCTGTCGGGTTGAAACTCGTCTTGCAACTCCAGCGGATTGAAGCTGTTGTTACCGATTTTTAAATTCAAGTAAATCATCCGCACACCCTCCTCGGAAGCCTTCGGTTTAAATTCTGATGTGATACTTTCTCCAACCGGCAGTACTTTACATCTAACTATACTGCAGTTCTGTTACGTCGCAGCCGTTGATATAAAAAACCAGATAGTTGCAAGAAGGCTTAAATGAATCACAGCCATTTTCGCTAACAGTATGTGAATTATTCCCCTTGTTTTTTATTTCCCTTGGGACCCGTTAATTGGATTAGATAAGTGCTGTCCAAGGATGGTAAAGCTTTTTTAATCCCTTGGGATTTTTTGGAAACCAGTTTCCATAAAACTAAAAAAACAGGTTTTCGTGAGTAAACCAGCGAGAATGGTTTTTCTATGGACTTCCATCCTCGCCAAAAATCAAAGCAGATCACAACCGTATCCCACTTGAAAGTGTAACATTTGAGTTGAGAAAGATCAACAATAGATCTTGCAGTTCAATTTTGTAGTTCTTAACGCAATCGTCGAAACCTTGCCGCAGTTCTCTTCATTTGCAGCCCCTGATACAAGAGACAATGAAGTTGCAATAAAACTGAGAAGAATCACAGCCATTTTCGCTAAGGCGAGTGGATTACTTCCCTGGTTTGATTTTTTGAGAATATGATATCACCCCTCTTTTCGCTTCTCACTTCTCCTCCCTCCCCCCCCCCCCCCCCCCTTCCCCACAGATACGCCTGATGATACTCAAGCTGAGGAAGTGTTTGTTTTCCTAGTATAGGCTGGTAATATACACCTCTCCTACGGCAGAGCTAGAAGTCTCCCAAGCGGGCGTTTTTGTGTCGTCACGCAACGCTCCCCCCCCCCCCCAAGAGGGAGAAGCGTTGCTCGTTGCTCCTCCCTCCCTCTCCTCCCCTCACATCGCACCGCCATCATACCTATCTGAACGTCTGGAACAGGCGGGATAGGGACACAGGGTAGGGACAGGGCATCATTTCAGGGGAAACGGGTAATCGGCTCCTTACTCACGATCATCTAAGAAACAAAAAGTCCTTTGTGTTAATAGATAAAAGGAAACTAAACTGATCTACACCGCATACTCAATTAAATGTTGTGGTTTAATATAGGAATTGCATGATAAAGGAATAACATGTTTTCTTAAACAGTTCGGTCGCCAAATTTGAATGTCCTGGTCTGGTACCTAGTAAGGGTTTTGTCCCAGCTGCTCACCCCACCTAAATTTATGACTGGTACCTACCCCCCATCCCCCCCCCCCCCCCACCTTTTTAGGTCTTTTAGGTGTCCTGGCCTAAAGGAAAGCTTTTTCTTTTGGCGCGATATAAATTATATCAAGCATGGCCTTTGAAATACAAAACATGCAGGGATCGACCAGAATACAAATGAACGCGTTCCAACAAGATAGAGATTTAAGTGATGATTGTAAGAGAAGAAGACATAATTATAAACAAATACGATAACAACGGAAAGCAAGTGTGCAGATAAAACTGATCTTGTATTTCCTAGGGGTGAATGAATCCCACTTGGTATAAAGACCTGTAAAATTTTTCTTACGACAAATAGATGCAGAGAAGTTATGTTGATTATTCTCTCTTGGTTCCACTGAATATATATCTACCTGGAGTTTTGAAAACCGGGTTGCCTGAAATCTTAAGTCAAGTCCAGCACATTGCAGGCAATCTTTCAAAACTTAATTTGCTTAAAGCCCTGATCCTTTTAGTATAAAAATAACAATCTCGCTCTTCAGGACTAACCACCCTCACCTCTTAACCATGGGCTCCAAATAACTTCCTGGAATTGACAGAAATCAGTGTAAATTCCAGAAAATTTGCACGAGGGGGGCAACAGCCCGGCCCGTAGGGACGGGCTGTTGCCCCCCGTTGGCCCAGATAATATTTTTTGAGGGGGGCCTTCCGTCAAACTAAGTGTCATGTTTTTGAACAGTCATGGGGCTATCATCTGGTATGCATTTGGGGTAGCTTGGTTAAATTCCAGGGGGGTGGGGTTGTTGTAAAGACTATGCTTTGTGCTAGAGTGCAGATTCGCTGAGTTTTTGTACTTGGGCTTACCCCTGTCTTTCAAAGCTCAATGTCTCCCTCAAATTAAGGGGGGGGGGGGGTGCGTCTGACTGGGTGCCATGTTGTTGCACAGACACGGGGCTATCGTCTGGTATGCATTTGGGGTAGTCTGGTTAAATTCCAGGGCAGTGGGGTTGTTGTAAAGTTTGATGTGTTTTTGCACTCATATACAGTTTGTTTGTGCGGTTTTGCATGCAAGCAATGACCCACTCTGTTGATAATGTTCCTAGTCAGCAAGCAGTTGAACTGCTGGTTTTAGGACTTGGTTTTGTTGAGCAGTGTGGCTTAGATTGTTTTTGGGAGACCAGCCTCAATTAAAAATGGAGTGAACTGGGGAATTGGCTTTGCAATCGGTGACACCGACACTAAAAATTGCTTCTTAAAATGCCTTTTTTTCCAGATTAATGAGGAAAACTTCACTTTTGTTACTTTCAAGACAGATGATTCTATCAAATGGAAGCTCATGTATTCAATAATTTCTTTTTGAGGTGAGATTTTACTTTTCAAGTAACAAGGGCCACCAAATTAACAATCAGTGCGAGAGACTGTCATTTTTTAGTAGCCCGGTTTTCAAAAAACCATATATATATATATATATATATATATATATATATTATAATTTTACTTTTATTGACAAAACACATATTACAGTCGCAAAATTTAAAACTAAAAGAACGAATATAACGATATTACAGATTGGATAAAAATTACATAAAGACGAGAAAGATTAATACAGCAGTTGTAATAATTCGCACAATAACGTTAGACCTGCTAATTAACAGATTATTCTGGTAAGATGGATACTAACTAACTAATTGAAAGAGGGGGTTTTTCATTGAATATGAAATCACCAGCGACTCAAGGATAAACAATCCTAAACATGCACGAATAGGTGATAATGGCTCATGGCATACGCAAGGAAGATGCAATATCAGGGGCACCCAACGACTGTTTTCTGTAAAACTGAAATATGGGTTCGGAGAAGCACATATTGTCTAGCATTTTCTTTTACTTGAGGACGGCAAAAAATTTCTAGATGACCGTTCCATTCACGTACAATTTTCGAAGCTTGTCTTATATAAAATTCCCTACGATTTTCTTATTAAAGTTTAATTTTCACATTTTTCTTCCCAACTTAGGCTATTTTTCGTACAAAAAGGGAACCGAAATTTTCGGATTAAAAAAGGTGGTGGTGTTAAGTCAGAAAATGTCTCACTTTCGTAGTACGTGAAATTTCATCTAAACATTTTCGGAAAAATAATACTCAACCCTTGTAATTTCGAATAAAAGATTCAAGTTCCCCTAGGATGACCGAACAGATACAAATTTTATAGCGCCGCTTAGAATGCATTCCTAGGTATCTAGAAGTACTCTGGATAGCCTAAAAAAGTGTTTTCAATGTATTTAGGAGGACACCATATTTGGGTGCCTCTGACAATATCAAGAAAGAATGGCATTTTGAATATCGCGGGACCCGATTGGTATTGATAGCGAGCTGCCAAGCTCAGTGATCTTTTTCCCCTCCCAAGAAAGCCCTTCATCTCAGAGATTCCGTATCTTCCTACGCAGACGTTCTCTGGACTCGTCATGAAAAAGTTGCACTGGTCCCCCGTCGCTTAATCTTCTTGCCGTGTAATGATCAACTTCCCGTTTTTTGTACTCATCCTCTTTTAGCCGTTTCACAGAGTTTAGTTCCGTCTGTCACGTAGGCTGAACCTCGTGGGGGTTGTTTTTTGCTTTTCGTGCGCCTTGAGAACAGGTATACCTGTGGTTTCCCTTTCTCAGTCTTTAGCAACCAATTAGTTCCCAGGGAACTGTAAACGATTTTGAACTTTACACCATACAAATCAAAGCTCAAATGGCGGAGGGGGATCGTTACCGACTCGAACCTTCCTCTGTTTTCCGCCGAGGAAGTATAGCAGCACAGTACACAGAAGGATGCTTGGATAATACATCGTGGAGAGGTCTACGATGTCAGCGAATTTCTTGAAAGCCATCCGGGCGGGAAAGTTATTTTACTTGCCTACACGGGCTTACGGTGTTGACGAAATAAAGAGAAATTTCATGAACACACGACTTTTGGGCTGTGTGTAAAATTGGGACGGGGATAAGGGGACTGGGGCAATGGGACGCTTGTGTGGGAACTTAGGGACGCGAGACGAGGGACTTGGGGCACGGGACGCGGGGACGTGTGGGACTGGGACGAGGGACGTCAAATACAGGGACGCGGGGGACACAGGGACGTTAATGAATGTCTCTTTCTTCGTGAAAATGTGTTATTTATGGTCAGTATTAGATTCCATCGTCCAGAACCACTTTGGATACCTTATGATGTTTACACAAAATATTTCCGTATATAGGAGTAAGTGCACTGACTATTGTGATTACGGTTAGGCTTGATTTCCACTGTGGCGTAATTTTTCCGTGCGTACGTGGGTAAAATTTACGTTCGCAAATAAAATAGAGGCAATGTATAAAAAGTCGCACTTAAGCGTAAAAGTAGAACCTCGCTTAACCTCACGTTTACGTTTTTTCTCAACACCTTATTTCTTGCCTCTATCTTATTTATATGATTAAAATTTACCTGCCTTCACGTGAATAGCCAAAAACGCGTCAGTTGAAATCAACCTTTAAGTACTTTTAGAATTCATTTACTATTAAGTTTGCCACTAAAAATATGTAAAACAAAATAAATATTGTTACAATATATGAATCCCCCGTGGTGTAGTGGTACAGGCAATGGATTTCGGAGCTAGCGCGTCGGGGTTTAAAGCTCGCTTAAGCCACTTAATTTATTTGGAGTCGAATGCTGTTATTCTATATAAATTTTGGCGACCGCAACCCACCCTACCCTGATTAGCGCTCCAATATTCCATCAGCACGAACACCAGGACAATGGTTTCACTTTCTTCAATGCAGGGGGGGCTTCGCCAACTCTTGGCTTCGTAAACAGACATGGAGGAACCAAAAGGAGGGTAGGGTGGGTTGCCTTCACCAAAACATGTTAACGAGGGAAGTCATCGATTTACCTCCGACCTTTGCTATAATCATTCACATCCCGCGTTCCTGTATTTGATGTCCCGCGTCCCAGTCCCACACCTCCTAGCGTCCCATACTTGATGTCCCCAAGTCCCTCGTCTCGCCTCCCAGAGTCCCCACACAAGCGTCCCAATGTCCCCGTCCCAGTTTTATACACAGCCCTTACGGCGCTACTTTTGAATTTGCTAGAAACAAAAGGTCGGTTATTTAAACGAGGTTTAACTTAGACCGCGGTTTAAGAAATCTTTGGACCTCCAGATCTCTTCTTTAGTGGGTCAATTTAAGAAGATAAATGCTTTTCTAGTCTACACTATATGCTTTAATGAAACTGTCCACGACAAATGGTGCTTAGATAAAAGCGTTGGGCAAACTGTAAATCAGACTTAGAACACGGTTTTGGTAAACACTGGTTAAACTCCGTTTAAATAACCGGCCAAAGAGCTCGCACCGAAGGGTAGCCAGTTTTACACCAAGATCTGTTGCGTATAATGCAAAAGACATCTCGATCATTTGTTAGTTTAGTTCGTGTAACTTTCAGTGACGGGTGAGTTTTGCTCTTGGTGGCCGAAATAATAATTGTTGAAGTGGTGCGTTTGGTATAGTTTTTTTTATTATTTAAAAACGCATCCAATAATCTAATAAAGAGCCATAAAGGAAGTCAAGCGCGTAAGTAAAAGGGGTACCATTCTTCAATGGAAGGCATACGAAACGGGATGCCTTTTCTGTCCAAAATGGTATACAAGATTTTCGTTCAAAGGGTAAGAGCTTGGACCTTGGACCTTGGGGTGGAGCCGTCCGCCCCCCTTAAATTTTTTTTGAGTACTCCCCGGGCACTGTGGCTGTAGGAAGGAAACTTTTGAAACAATTGCAACCTATTAAGTTCACTGTCTAAAAAGATATTTAACTGGTTCCAACTGATTTATTCAGCATGGTAGTTTTTAAAATCATAGGACAAATTAAATCTTAAAAGCCTTAAAAATCAAAATTAACGTAATTTAATTTTAAAAATCATGCTCTACTTCGCAGTTTTACAAAGAGACTTCTTAGTAATTGTACTAGGGGTTCACAACAAAAGAAAACATGCTGTATCATGATAGGCAAGGCAGCCCAAGCTTAAGTTAACAGTCATTCTTTTTACAAGACCTCTCAAAAATTTGTTCACAGTGCCTGCTAAGTGCGCCCTAATTGCCCAACCATGCCATTAAGCTTGTAACATGAGCTTGGGCTGACTGTGTTATACATTAATATATTATACAGTCATGTTATTGTTATTTTGTGCCGACGTTTCTTCTTCTCTTTCATTATGTTCACTGTTTATACCACCACGACCTCTTTCTGACCTGAAATTTTTCACTGCCTTTTTAATTTCCCGTTCTAGTTTGATCTTCCTCCACCCTACCAGGTTCTTTCCTCCTATCAGCCCCTTAAAAAAACAAGCTGGGAATGGCCCCACTTATGAACACGGCAATGGTGGACACTAGGGTCGAAATGTCATACTCATTTCCAAAGAAAATAATCGAAGATATCGTCAAAAACAGAAAAATGAGAATGACAGCTATGTGGCCGAACATTCGGCAAATTTCGTTCTTAACCGGCAGCACCTGATTACTCACTGACCGAAACAGATTTTCTGGAATTGTATTCTGTTCACCACTGTCGGTTGTATCCGATTCTTGTTGCCAGTATTTTAAGATATATCCTTTGACTTCCATGTAACTTCTTTGGAAGTTAGCATAGCAAAAATAGACGTTTGTTATGACAACGATCAAGAAGGCTACATAAGGGGTTACAATTTCAATATTTAGAACTAAACCCATGATTGTAAATCCTATTAAGTCAGCAATAAAGCCAAATGAATCTGCTGCTACGATAATTAAAGCGAATATGAAAAAACCGAGGTACAATCCACTAACAATCACAACAATACACATGCATAACTTTAAACTCTGAGCCGGAAAATAGCGAATAAGTTTTTTTAGCTGGATGCTAATTTTCAACACGCTGAAAAAGTACACAGTAATTAATGGTGACAAGGATTGTAGGCCAAATATCAGTGGGACTAGCAGGAGAAGACAGAGTGCACCAAATCCAATGCTAACAATTAGTGCATAAAAAGTATAAAATATAAGGAATAAAATGGAAAGTGGACGTGATCCGTTTAAATAGCAGGAAAGACTAACCAATATTTTTAGACATTCATTCTGTAGGTTAAAATATTTAAACATCGAAAAATATACCACTTCCCGGAGTATTTTCATATGCTGAATCATTTTTTCTCCAAGAATAACAGAAGTTCGGTTTAGTTGTTCAGTAGGAAGAGCAGGTATATCGACAGGGAAGAAGCGGTGAACTGCTGCACATAAAAGACAATAGGCTTCCTTCGGCAGGAAAAACTCTTTTGGTCTTAAAAACAAAGCAGCCATCAAAAATGTGAAAGCCACTAGGGCTAAATGAAAAGTATTTTCTTTCTTTATGAAGAAGAGGGAAAATTCGGAAATTTCATTTCCTTCCCACGGCGGCACCTTCGTGAGGCGTTGGTGGATATATTGCTGCTTTGAGTTGAGGTAAAATCCCAGCTGAACATAAACGGGAAATGGATAAATGCAAAACAGTAATACCGCTAATTTGACGTTAAACGACATCTTTAAACCAGGCAGCTGCTGGACACATTGGAGGAAAAGCCTTGAACAGGTTATCGGACTCGCGTCATCTGTGGGAAGTTCTTCGCCATTGTCCCTGTCTACTTCCTCGTTTTTATTTTCAGGAGTTTGCTGATTTCCGTCGTCTGTGGGAAGTTCTTCTCCATTGTCCCTGTCTACTCCCTCATTTTGATTTTCAGGAGTTTGCTGATTTCCGTCGGCTGTGGGAAGTTCTTCGCCGTTGTCAGGAGTTTGCTGATTTCCGTCGGCTGTGGGAAGTTCTTCGCCGTTGTCCCTGTCTACTCCCTTGTTTTGATTTTCAGGAGGTTGCTGATTTCCATCGGCTGTGGGCAAAGCAGTTGAATCAGCTTGTTCGCCATTAGTTTGTTGCTTTCCCTCGTCATTTTCGCTGGCAAATTCATTCTTCAGATTGACAATACAGTCTGGCAATAGTAGAAGGAGCGCCGGGAAATAAAACATTACTAAAGTCGATAGAACAACTAGAAACGAATCTATTGCTTTGAACCAGTTGCTGTTGACGACGGGAAAATCACAGTTAATTCTAGAGACATTAAAACCACAGCAATGATACTTTATAGACCGGTAATTCGAATGAAGTTCCTTCTTGATAATTAAGAGTGCATTCACGATACGACCAGGCAGGGGCGGCACAAGCCATCTAACCGATTTCGATGAAACTTGGCCAGTTTGAAGAGGTCCACCCAAAACTACTTCACTCCAAGTTTAAGGAAATTTGGTCGAAACCGGGGGGAGTTGACACCCCCCCTTGTTTTTTTTTAAAAAATGACCAAAAAACACCTAAACATTGGTCAAAAGTATTAAAGCTCTACTGCTAAAAGAATTGCATCAAATCTTTTCATATTTTCAGTGAATGTTATCCTACCCAAAGACAATTTATTGTAACTGTTTCGTTCTTCTACGACAAGTTCCTATGACACAAGTCATCTCAGCCAAGACCCCCCCTCTCACCCAATAGTCAAAACTGTTGAAATATCCAAAGTTTAGGCCAAAATATCTCCAATGCCGGAGCATGCTTCAGAAAACGGAGCATACCGTCTAGAAGACGGGACTTCATACTAACAATATCTGCAAAAAAATCTTTGGGCACTCATTTAATTATTCCACAGGAGGACTGCAAACACGTCGTCCACCACAGGGTACCAGTGTCAATTTTGTTTTCATTATAACGCGCTAATTCGGTAATTATCGCACAACAACGGATAGACAATGCCACAAAATGATTACACGCCATACACTTTAATGAAATAGAACCATTTCTATCTAAATGCCTAAATAAAAAAAGGGCCCACCACAGGGTACCCACGTCAATCTTTTTTTTTTCGTTTCATTATAGTGCGCTAATTCGGTAATGATAACGTAGCAACAGACAGAAAATGCCTCAAAATGGTTACACACTATAAACGTTAATGAAATTGAACCAATTCAAAAGCTTTAGTTTGTCCTAAGCCATGAAAATAAGAATCGGCGGCCTTATGATGGCCTCTATTATTGTATAAGTGAACTTCGTGACGAAATTTACTCTTCGCTAAGTCAAACACCTGAGTCACAGAACACTATCAAAATTACATTGTCTGTATTTGAACTTTAGAATGATTGTATAATAAAATTTGCTTTTGTTCGTCTGGTAAAGGAATAGTACAATTGCTTGAATCTTGCACGCCACATTGCATCTTGATACAGAAAACGTTATCCAAAAGAATTCCCTTTTCTGAAAATAAATTGATTTGCTTGCGACTCAAGTCGGTTGCCTAATACGCCTGAAAAGGAGAAAAAAAGGAGAAAAGCGTTTGGCTGTTTACAGCCAAACGCTTCTTTTTTTCTAATCCCTGGAAATTACTTCCTGGCAAGCGCATACATCTTTGTAATTTGATAGCTTGATTCGATTTTCCATAATAACTACAAACAGAACAAACGTTCGCTTTAAAAATACAAATTGACGCGAACGAATTGAGTTGTTTTGTTTTCTTCTTTAAATTTTACATGTATAAAGGTTTGGCGATCGTAAATGTTGAATTCGGGCTTAGGATATGTAATAGACCTAACAGCCCAGTGTTGAGATTCACACGCTTTCTATAAATAGACCGTTGATTGGAAAAAGCGTGCACGCGCATGGATATTTCAAAGTGTTCCTCACATGTGCCGATCGGTTAGAGGTATAGGATGTAGAGGTGAAAAGGTCTCTCGTTAAAAACGATGTCGCAGTTTTCGTGCTCTTTTGCCGTGCACTGTACCAGTGAGTGTGACGTATCAACTAGATACCCCGATCGTACACAGTTTTTTCCTTTGAATTCTTGCGTCAGTGATGTAAAGGCGCACTTGAGAGAATTGCAAACAACACAATCATGTGTAGCCTCTGAGAGAGAGCTGATACTTGCTCGTGTCGGTTTGTTTGACGAGGAGGGTAAGGATATGGTTATTTGCCCAAAGCATCGCGTTTTACTTGGAGCAAAGTATTGTCCTTCAAGAAAATGCCAGCATCCGCTTCATGGTCGCCGTAAGGGTAAAGTGTCCAGAGGGGTGAACTTGAAAATGTCGAAAGAGATAAAGGAAACGTGGGACGTTTTGGTTCCCGTAGGCTCAGGTAAGCGTGATCACTGAAGGTAAATACGGTACTTATACATGCTTTGGTTTCTTGATGATTAAGCCTCATGTAAGGGAATCAAGACAGGATTCCAATCACTGTATTCCAGTATTTGTCAGGGGACTTGGGTTCTTTTTCAATCATTAGTGGGATTCCGGATTCCACTAGCAAAATTTTCTAGGATTCCGGAATCCGGATTCCCTTACATGGGGCAAATGATTGACTAATACACAAGTTTAGTCAATTGTTTTATTAATATATACACAAGTGGAAAGGAGTTTTTTTTTCTTTCTTTTTTTTTGGCAGGGGTGGGGGGAAGGATGGAAGATCTTGTAAGAAATTAATTATGAGTTATAGGGTATGATATTTATTTCGCAAAAGAATAACAAACAAACAAACAAATAAGCGATTGTGTGGTGAATTTTGATCTACAAGAGTTTTAATCTATTTTTAAATTTACCAGGTCAATTTGCCCTTCCGTTGTTTTCCTTTTTGTATCTTAGCTAGTTACGTTCTAACGGTAGCCCATAGTTATAGGTTCCTGCTTCTAATCGGTAATTTTTCTCCAGGAGGGGCGGGGGATAGGGCAATTCTCTCAAAAGCTACAGTGATTATACAGATTTTTTTTTGGCGAAACCTCAGGGCCAGGCCTTTTAATATAGAGCCCGGTGTCAGTTAAGAATGAGTGTTCTAGAACGGGGCGTGAAAATAAGCGCCTCACTGAAAAATTATCAGATTTTTGTTTAAAATCCGCACTGGAATTGCCGCTAATTATACATTTACTGATGGCCTACGCTGGCCTACCACATCGCGCGGACTTCTAGTATTTTCTACAGCACTAATCACTAATACTTCCAACAGGGGCCTCTTTTGACTAGGAATGGCGGCACAAACCTATTTAGAATCTAGCTTGGTAAAATCCCTCCCTCTAGGAAATATTAGAATGCCTAAATGGATGCAGGCAAGCCGTTTATTGCTTGGGAAAAGTTCCAAACAGTTTGTTCTATTCAGCCTGTTACCACAAACTAACAAACCATAATGCTACCAAAACTCATTTTAGGTTTATTCTTGTACGCAGGGGTTTGTAGACAATGCCGTGGTGACCATCTAAGAACTCTAGGTTCTACTGACGCGGATTCCGAAGTACAAGATCCCGGACTGGCGTCCACGTCTCACCCAGAGCCTCAGATTCAAGAACCTTCATGTTCTACGGAGTCTGCAGAGGAAATAGTAGAGCCACCACAGTTACTACCGCCTGCTACAGAAGAATCAGAACAATTGTCTGCTACCCCTGTCCTTCACGTAAGATTCCAAGAAGATCTCATTAGTGAGGTAAGTTCTTCTTCGGCAGTGTATGAATGAGTTTACTGATTTCAAAGGGGTGGGACGTTTGCGTCACTTGCTTTGTAATTGTTGTCATAATCCACTGATCTTTAGAACAAATCAGGAAAGGAGGGAGAGGGGTCGTTGTTGCTTGATGCATTGGGCGTAATGTTGGTTCTCACACTAATTTGCATAGACTTTGAATAAAATCGGAATAGTTCGTTAAAATTGGTTGTTATACTGAGAGTCACTATATGGTTGAGTCATAAAATTTTCTCCTTTCAAAGAATACCTGTCTTCGAGTATGCTTTGCGGTCGTGGTTTCGAATGTCGCTCACTCTTATTTATCGAACTTCCTTTGAAGCATAAAGCGCGACATTTAATAAAATATAATCATCAATAACTCGTAACAATTACTATTCAAAGCTCATTCTACTCCTGTTATTAATCTTAGAGAGGTTTGAGCAGATTCATATAGCGTTCATAAACAAAGCCAACCGGCGCAAAGCATACCGGCCAACAGGAATTCTTTAATGTAAAACTTGTGCACGCTGACTATACGGTAATGATGCCAAACTGATGGAATAATTAGATATTTCCTAGATACAGCTTTTTTCTCTTCCAGCATAGCGATCGCGACTCAGACCCCAGCGATCGCCATTCAGACGCTTTGTCGCGGACGTCTTCTGGATCCCAGGAGTCTCTTGGCGCAGCAGAGACGTCGGCAGAATGGCAGCCCACCCCTCAAATACAGCACCGCCTTTATTACCTTAATAATTTCCTCAGAATGGCTACTGAAGGCAGGGTCAGCCCGGTGAGGTCACAGTGCCAATGTGACGTTCTTACTATGTCATCCAGAACCCAGCGCTACTACCGGAAAAAAGCGGAGCAGGCTATCGAAGGCGTGCTTGAATCCATTGCCCCTGGCAACGCCTCCTGGCTCTACCACCAAGTCATGCAACGGCGGATTCGTTTACAAGCGGCCGAGGGTATAGTCGAAGACACGCTGGTTGCCAGACTGGTGATTCTGTATGAGGAAGCCGCCAATTGGTACACGAGACAACAGATCCTGTCGCTTTTCGTGAACGACTACTCGAAGAGCGAGCTATTGGCTTTGATTCCGGGTCTCTCAAAATGGAGAATCGACGAGGCAAGGAAGCACGCTTTCCAAACTAAGCCCGGGCAACCCATTGACCCACCAAGGATCACCAGATGCCGTTTGGATGCTGTGAAAGTTGACCACTTTCTTGACTTCTTGTCCAGTCCATCAAGTTCTTCAAGATGTGGCATATGGCACCAGAACTCTTAAACTGGAGAGTGGAGAGAGCTTAGAGATCCCGAACATGGTGCGCACACTTATATCCTCCCACCTAGTGCGCATGTACCTGAACTTTTGTGTAGAGTCCAATTTTGAGCCTCTCGGACGCTCCACGCTCTTCAATATAATCAAGGTACGGATTATAAAACGTTCGTAAAGGACGAATTTTGATCAGGGTTAATTGTAGTTGTAGTAGTGGTGTAGTAGTAGTAATGGTTTGCATTTAGAAATTAGTTTGAAACGAAAGCATTTTGTTTCTCTTCAGGTTTGTGGGGCTTCACTAAAGAAATCGTTAGCCGGTCTTGATAGCACTCAGACAGATGGGGTACAGGCGCTCGCCACTCTTGAAGACATCACTCATCAACTCAAACAAGCCGGTGAGATACAAACACCTTCCATTATTACTGTAGGTGCACGAGTTGTCACAACTTTTAATAAGCTGACGGAGTATCAATATTTATTATTGTGTGTATTTTTTCTATCACAGGACTGGATAGCACAATGGCCGATAACATTCTAATGCGACTCAAAGCAGGTCGGCAGTATCTGAAGACCGATTTCAAGATCCACACAGCCAGCGAATCCCCGTGCGCAGATCACTGCAGAGTGTTCGCCCTCAGTAGGACAGAGAAAGAGTACAACGGTCAGTGCCAACATCAGCATACCATAACCTGTGACCGGTGCGAAGACCTAAAGAATGCTGTCTCAGATCTGCAACTAGCGTTGGATTCAGGTGAAGTACATCTAAGGTAAGAACATTTTTGTGACAGAATAGCAGAGTTTAGCATTTATTGTCATCTAACAACCTAATCCCCAGGGCGCTTTATATGAGTTTCAGTTAGAAATTTTAAATTGCTTTGTGTGGTTCTAAACCTAATGAACATATATGTTTTAAATGAAACGCAGTTTACGAAAAAAGTGAGAGAGTCATCATTGTTTTTTGATAAAACGGCTCCAAAGAAAAATTTCTGACGCTATCGCGCCGTGATGTTGACAAGCTCTACTCTTTCCCTTTTTAGTCCTGATAAGCGAGAGGAGTTACAGCATGATTTGAGCTGCGCTGCTCCGAGCATAGAAGATTGGAAGTCGCACGTTCTCCGTTCAGTTCACCAGGATGCGGCCAAGAGCGAAATTGTTGATAGCCTGAAACCATCACAGGTTCTGCTAATAATAGACTGGGCGATGAAGTTTATTCCCACCAGCTTTCGCGAAACGCAGCGCGACTGGTTTGGAAAGAAGGGGAAGTCCTGGCATCTCTCGGTGGCCATCACTAAAGCAGAAGATGGAACAATTGAGGTAGAAATCATGTGCCTACTCTTTTGTCTTTATCGCTCACTGACCACTATAAACTAGTTTCTCGTGAGCGCGGTCTTTGTTGCGCTAACCGATTGCAAAATTGGATAACTGATAAGAATGCCAGGCCGAGAAAAGACGCGAAAGCTTAAATTCCTAATAGTGAATTTCAACATTTCACTGCTTTTGACACTTATATAAAGATAAAACGTTGGCGACGCGCGTAAGCGCGCGCAAAAGCGCATGGGACGGAGTACATTTTTAATCCAAATAAAAGGCCATAAACATTCTCGAAAAAAGCAGACCTTCCCGGGTGTTATCTCTGTTTCAAGTCAAAATGCGCAGGTTAATACTCCATTAGCCCTTGGCTGTGACCAGGTCCCTTGGCGCACTATTCATGATAAAAAATGCTTTACTATTATGATTTTCAGACACGTACATATATCCACTTATTTGATGAATGCAATCAAAACTGGTTCAGCGTTGCCTCCATCATCGAAGATTCACTAACCACCATGAAGCGACAGAAACCTAGACTGAATGAAGCTTTCCTAAGATCTGACAACGCAGGCTGTTATCACTGCGCATTTCTTCTTCTCAGTCTTCCAAGCCTTGGACAGCGGGTTGGTGTCCGCATAGCTCGTTATGACTTCAGTGAGGCCCAAGCTGGGGAAGACATATGTGACCGCCGAGCCGCCGCATTGAAGAGCCACATTAGGCGCTACATTAATGAAGGCAATGACGTCAAGACCGCAAGTGACATGAAAGCTGCTATTGACTCGCTTGGGGGCGTCAAAGGCTGCTACTCAGTGGTGTGCAAGGTTGACGAAAGGTCCCAAAACATGACCAAGCACTCGCTGAGTGGCATACAGTCTTTGAACAACTTCGTGTTCACTGAAAGTGGAGAGATGATCGCTTGGCGGGCCTACAATGTCGGACCCGGAAAGGTCTTTTCCGCGGCGTCGCTAGCGCGTCTCGGTACCCCTCAAGACCCGACAAACTTACAAGTTCTCCAGGCATTCAATAGTCCTGACATACTGACTGGTGTCTTCCAAGCATCTTCCAGCACGCAAGAACAGCAGCCCGCAGCACCTCCAACGGACCCTATAGCCGTAGAACGGATTCAGCTTGAAGAAGAAGAGCGTGTGGCCTTTGGCTGCCCAGAGGAGGGTTGCATAAAAGTTTACCAAAGTCACAGCAGCCTTCAGCGTCACCTCGATGCCGGGAAACACCTTCTCGCGCTAGAGAGAGAGTCTACGTACGACGTGATAAAGAAAAAGTGGGCAGAGACCTGCAAGTCAATTTCTGGTAGCTACGTGGAAGCAGCTCAGCCGCCCACATCTGCATCCGCCTCAGTTTCCCATAGCCAGTCGGAAGACCCGCTGCCAACAGCTGACATGGGCTGGGCATTAAAAAAGACCAAGAAGTCTGTTCATTTCACCACTAAAGTGCGCCAATTTTTGCGTGAAGTCTTCCTTCAAGGAGAGGACACCGGGAATAAAGCAGCGGCTGAGGATGTAGCAGCACGAATGAGGTCCGTGCGAACCGCTGAGGGAACGAAGGTATTTACCAAAGACGAGTGGCTGACATCTACCCAGATCTCCGGATATTTCAGAAGAATGGCCGCATTAAACAGGAGTGGGGGTCTTCATAGAAGAGAGGAGGTGAGGCCAGCGCCAACAGAACCGGTACCCGAGGGAGGAGAAAGCGAAGATGAGGAGGAAGACCCATATGAGGCTGAAGCTCCCCTTATCAGAACACGGCTTCAAATCAGGAGGGAGCTAGAACTGTAACTTTACTTTCGATGAGAGTGTTTGTCTGTTTGATTATATCTATTTTGACTTTTGTCTTTGATAGTTCTTACAAAGGACAGTTCTTTAGGGCACAAGTCACAAAAACACGCAGTTGATTTTGTTTTCAGTATAGCAAGGTCTTTCTGATAAAGTTTTCTGCATCAAGATGCAATGTGGCGTGCAAGTTTCAAGCAAATGTATTATTCCTTTATTAGATGAACAAAAGTCAGTTTCATTATACGATCATTCTAACCTTCAAATACAGACAATGTAAGCATTTTGATAGAGTTCTGTGACTCTCGTGTTTCACTTAGCGATGAGTAAGTTCCGTCACGAAGTTCACTTATACAATAATAGAAGTCATCTTTAAGCCGTCGATTGTCATTTTCATGGCTTAAGACAAACAAAAGCTTTTGAAATGGTTCAATTTCATTAAATTTTATAGTGTGTAACCATTTTGCTGCATTTTCTACCTGTTGCTATGTCTTTATTACCGAATTAGCGAGTTATGATGAAAAAAAAAATGAAGTGGGTATCCTGTGGTGGGCCGAGTTTTTTTTATTTTAGCTATTAGATAGAAATGGTTCTATTTCATCAAAGTGTATGGTGTGCAACCATTTTGTGGCATTATTTGTCTGTTGCTGTGCCATAATTACCGAAGTAGCGCGTTATAATGGAAAAAATTGACGCGGGTACCCTGTGGTGGACGACGTGTTTGCAGCCTTCCTGTGGAATAATTAAATGAGTTCCCAAAGATTTTTTTGCAGATATTGTTAGTATGAAGTCTCGCCTTCTAGACGGTGTGCTCCGTTTTTGGAAGCATGCTCCGGCATTGGAGATATTTTGGCCTAAACTTTGGATATTTCAACAGTTTTCACTATTGGGTGAGAGTGGGGGTCTTGGCTGAGATGACTTGTGTCATAGGAACTTGTCGTAGAAGAACGAAACAGTTACAATAAATTGTCTTTGGGTAGGATAACATTCACTGAAAATATGAAAAGATTTGATGCAATTCTTTTAGCAGTAGAGCTTTAATACTTTTGACCAATGTTTAGGTGTTTTTTGGTCATTTTTTTAAAAAAAACAAGGGGGGGTGGTCAACTCCCCCCGGTTTCGACCAAATTTCCTTAAACTTAGAGGGAAGTAGTTTTGGGCGGACCCCTTCAAACTGGCCAAGTTTCATCGAAATCGGTTAGATGGCTTGTGCCGCCCCTGCCTGGTCCTTTCGTGGATGCACTCTTAAAACACAAACCACCTCTGTCCTACGAGATAGCTTTACGGAACTGCTTCTTGTAACATTGTCCAACAGTGCGCTTCCGACGGCCATGTTCTCACATGTTGAGTTCAAGCCCGCAAGGCATCCACTCGGTTCATCTCTGAGTGGCACTGTCATGCTTCGCACTTGATAATTCAGAAGTCCCAGGGATAAAACATCGAAATATAACGGCAAAGACAGCATAGGTTCAGTAATTGACGGAGCCCACATCCAACCGTTGGGTAGAATCTCATCTGGTAAGTCCAGTGGACTGTAGCTGTTGTTACCGATTTTCAGATTCAAGTAGATTATTCTTACGCCCTTCTCGGAGGCCTTCAGCCTAAATTCCGATTCAAGATCCTCTCCAACTGGCAGTACTTTACAGTTTTTTACGCTGCAGTTCTGTTCAGAGGCAGCAGGAGATGCCAAATAGCACACACATGCGACGCTCAGTAGAAGAACAATTGGCTTGCAAGCGGACATATTTGCTAGATCGTGAGGTCTCACGAATTTCCGCCCCAAAGACTGATATTTTAAGAATTTAATATAGTGGGTCACTTATCAAACGCAAGAGGTCAACATGCGTTGCGTTTGTGGCTTGTTTTCTACGTTGTTTAGCTGTGGGAACTCTTGTTACGCAATAGGGCGGTTTGAAGAAACTCAGTAAAAGGGTTTTGTAGTCACGCAGTCTCTGGCTAAGTAAGCCTGCGAATACTGCTGCCTGACACCACTCCCCTGCAGCTAGTTTGGCTGCATTTGCGCGGTCACCGCTAATTAGTACTTTAGACATTGATCTCTCCTCGGCTAAAGCAAAGTGTCTGTCGTGCCCACTCCAAGAGATAAGCTAGGCCTTCTTAAAGAAGGATTGTAACTTCTTCCCACCGGAGACGCCGCCATTACATTAGTCACCCTGTTATGATTCCATATGATTACGTGAAAAGATGAATCTATAAATAGCCTAAATGTCTAAGACACTGTAACCCAGAAATATATGAGTCAGACGAACGCTTTGTGGTGGTTGATTCCTGACACACGGCAATGTTAAACCGACTTGGTTGTTGATTAACCATTACGGAAAACTTGAAAAAATAAAATGACCTGAGTAATTTCTGTCCATAAAAATAAAAAGAGTTAGACTTATCTGAGGCAATATAGGCAAAATAGTTTTTTTGACCAATCAGGTCAATAACCAGAGCTTAATATCATGATCACCTGACGTGATACAACTCACTTTGGTAACTACCGCAAAGGTTGACGAAATGTCAGTCACTGTCAACGAAAGTCCTATTCGGTACTACACTCACCCAGAGGTAGATTTTACCAATAGTCGAACTCAAAATTCCTCTCGGGCGCGAATGGGATGATTTCCATGTTGTCTGCGGCAAAAAACGAGAGAGCGGGGGCCCGATCGACCTTCGCTTGCGCTGGGGCCTACTACTGTAACCGGAAATGAGAAGCGAAGGGATCTGAGAAAATCTAACCTAGAGGATGATATTCCACCAACTGTAAAACTCTAGCTCCTGTATTTAAGACCCCTGATGGTACAACCCTTGGACGTAGGACCCCTGGATGTAGGAGCCCTGGTGGTAGGACCCCCGGACGTAAGACTCCTGGTCGTAAGACCCCTGTATGTAAGATCCCCGGTCGTAAGACCCCAGTTCGCAGGAATCATGGATGTAAGACCCCTGGTCCTAAGATCCGTGGACGTAAGACCCCTGGCCGTTACTTCCCTTGGTGTAACACCCCTGGTCGTAAGACCCCTGGTCTGTAGACTCTTAGAGTTAAGGCCCCTGGTCCTAACACCCCTGCATGTAAGACTCCAGGTCGTAAGACCCTTGGAAGTAAAACTCCTGGTCGTAAAAACCCTGGACGTGGCCCTTGGTCGTAAGACCCCTGGTCCTCAGACCCCTGAACGTAAGATCCCTGGATCTACGTCCTGGATGTAAGACTCCTGGTTGTAAGACCCTTGGATGTAAGACTCCTGATCGGAAGACCTCTTGCTGTGAGAACTTTGGATCATTATCAAGAGCTGGGTAAACCCCCGTACATAAAAATGAGCCGAGGATATAAGAATAACCCCCTTATATGAATCACCTCTCTTAAATAGCCACTTTTAACACCCCTGGATGTAAGGATTTACAACCTCTGGATGTAACATCCCTTCATGTAAGGGGTACAACCCCTGGATGTAAGACTTTACAACCCCCGGGTGTTTTAAACCCTGGATGTAATACCCCAGGATACAAGAATTTTACAGTTCCTGGATCTAAGACCCCCTGGTTGTAAGACTTTTTTTATCCCTGGATGTAAGACCCCAGGATATAAGAATTTTACCGTCCCTGGATCTAAAACCCCTGGTTGTAAGACTATTTTTACCCCTGGATGTAAGACCCTGGTTGTAAGACTATTTTGTACCCCCGGATCTAAGATCCCTGAATCTAGGATCCCACGATATAAGACTTTTACAGCCCCTGGACCTAAGTCCCCCTGGTTGTAAGACTATTTTTTACCCCTGGATGTAAGACCCCAGGATATAAGAATTTTACAACCCCTGGTTTTAGTACCACTGGATTTAACCCCGCAAGTTAGAATTCTACAAGCTGGATGTTTTACGGCCGATCAATTAGTAATGTAACTACATCTCCTGGATTTAACAGATTTCATGGAATCAATTTTCGACACAGTATTCAACACCTTGGACTGTATAACCTTAGGATTTACGCCCTTGAAGTATTGTTCAACAAGCCCTGGATGATTATGCTTAGACCACCTAGCCCAAGAAACTATGGACTTAATTAGTAGAACCTGGATGGGTGCGGTTATGTAGTAGCCTCCGGATGGGTTTCGCGGCCCTTTCGAATCCCCAGGTTCTCTTAGCCTTTTTTTCAGTAACGCATATATACAACATGCAGCTTATACTATCGCTTACTCGTCTGTTGTTGGACACAATTTTCGTGCTGATGCTAACGACTAGACGTTTTGAACGGTGACAATTTGAAAACAAAAGAAAAACCCAGAAACTAACTAAAGAAACAAACAAATAACTGTTCAAACAAGAAAAAGCGTGAATAAACTGTTTGTAGACAATAAGAGGTACAGTGCATAGCCTAGAGAACAGGTGTAGTTCTAGGTGTTTTTCTGGCAAGCGAGGGCAAGCGCGAGGTGGGTGCGAACTGGCGAGGAGTGTCAGACACGCTTGACGGAAAAGAAGCAAAAAAGATCCTTACGTCCTGGGGTTGTAGAATCTTAAATCCAGGGGATGTAAATTCTTTTCTCTAAGGGTTGTAAATAGTAATACATCCAGGGTCCTCCCATACTTGGTCATACTAGTAGGCTATCGCTTTTTTCCAAAGTGAGTTTATTTGGGGAAATCTGCCTTCTATTCTTCTCTATTGGACGCACGTCTTCATAGTTAATGTCTTTTAGCTACTCCAACAACAATTTTTATGTCCTCTCATTACAGATCAGTTTAGAACTGAATAGTATTTTATACACGTAACAAAGCTGACTTAATAACTATTGATATTTAATTAAACAATCAATCTGGAAATTTAAAAACAAAACTGAGTTAAGGAAGTTATTATATCTTCTTTCAGCTAAAAGAACCTAGACCTTTCTGACTGATAAACACTGTTAATAGGCATAATTCCTAACGTTTAAAAAACAATTACAGAAAATTACGTAACAAAAATTAAAAATTACAGCACTGATATTGAGACCAAACTTTTTAAATACTCTCTTACGCATCTCTAGCACCTTGGTGCTTGGCTAGCCAGTTTTGATATTATGATATGATCGGTTACTTTCTTCTTTACCGATAAGGGCTTCTACCGATAACATATCGCAACAGAAATTTTATGAAAATCGCAGGCAGACCAAGCTTTCGTTGGAAACTAATCCAAGGCCAAGATTTAAAGATCAAAACAAAATGAGACCAAACATCAAAATATCTATATCCTATATAATTGTATCATCATTTTCACCGTCAATTCCTTGATGATCATTTTTCTTCTGGTTCAAGTCAAATGCGTCTAATTTTTATTGATCCAGATCTTTTTTAAAGATCCGGCCACTGAACTCTTTGTTTTCTACCCACGGTTTTGATGTTCAGCTTACTTTCATTAAATGACGCTTCCCTTAATAATAATTCTTTTACAAGAATCTCAGCTTTAAAGAAACTATAAATGTAACCCCAAAATATTTTTATCATGAGGAATTGCTTTATCCGACTTGCGCAACTGAATGGCTTTCTTTTTTCATGACATTTAGGTGCCTAATGATACAACCGAACTTCCCTCTTCGCTTTCTCTGTTTACACCAACACAGTTATTTTCTTGAACGTACTCTGTTACTACCTCCTTAATTTTCTTTTCCAGTTTGATCTTCCTCCGGCCAGTAAACTTCTTGCCTTTTGTTAGCCCCTTAAAAAACACGCTGGGAATGGCCCCACTTAAAAAAACGGCAATGGTGGAAACAAGCGTCGAAATTTTATACTCATTTTTGAAGAAAATAATTGAAGATATCGTCAAAAACAGAAAGGTGACAATAACAGCCACCTCACCAAGCATTAGGCAGATTTTAGTTTTAACAGGAAACACTTTATCACTTACGAACCAAAACAGCTTGGCTGGAATTGTACTATGTTCGCTGTTAAGGGTTGCTTGCATTTCCTGTTGCCAATATTTTAAGATAAATCCTTTGACTTCCATGTAACTCTTCTGCAAATTAGTGTAGCAGAAGTAAATATTTGTTACGACAACGACGAAGAAAGCTACATAAGGAGTTACAGTTTCAACGTTTAGAACTAATCCCATGATTGTGAATCCTAATATTCCGACGAAAAAGGAACACAGCATTAATACTGGAATAAAGACTGTAATTTGAATCAAGAACAAGTATACTACAGTAAAAAGAATAAAAAGCCCAAAGAAAAATATTAACAGTACTAGTATGCTGGTAATGTGATCCGAAATTAGTTTGACGATCTTGGCTGCAATATTCGTCATGCTGATCATGAACAAAGTAAGAAATGGTGAAAATAAAAATAGATTAAGTAGTAATGAAACAGAAAAGATAAACGAAGAAATTACTACCCAAACAAGACTCGCAAGAAGCAGCGTGACCAAACTGGAAAATAGAATCCACAACGTAAAAATAGCGTGTCTTATTCGTGATCCGTTATGATTCACCTTTAAGTAACAGGTAGAAATGTTTCCTAATTTCTGTAGACCGCTCTTATATTGGTTAAGAAATTTAAACGTCAGCAAGTATGCCACTTTCTGGATAATATTTAAGTGATGGACCATTTTATCTCCAATACTAACAGAATCTTCGTTTTCTGCTGTATTAGGTAAAGAGAAAAGGCAATTGGCGAATTTACATTGCCAACACTTAAAATCCTGGTTGAGGAATAAATCCGTTGGCCTTAAAATCAAAACTGCTATCAAACACGTTAAAGTTAGTAAGGCTGCTAAAAAGTATGTAAAGGGTCCATTAGGAGGCAATATGAAGATAGTGAAAAAAACCTCAGGTTCAAATGCAGTTCCCGGTGGAGCCTTCCTTAAGATTTCATCGAAATATTTCTCCTTGAGGACAAAGAATAAACCGACATTTACATAGAAGCCAATTGGAAAAATACAAAGCAGCAAAACCGCTAACTTAAGGTTAAACGACATCTTTACATCGGGCAGCCCCTGAACACATCCCAGTAAAGCCGTTGAACAGGTTACCGGACTGGCGTCATCTACAGGAATTTCATCTAAGACCTGAGATGACTTCAGTCTGTCTTCTTCCACAACAGGAATATCAGGAATTTCCTCGTATCTACTTCTTGCATGAATAGTTAGTTCATCAGTGTTCCCTTCCTTGTCACATACATACTGAAGATCGAAAATACAGTCTGGCAACAGCAGAGGAAGTGCAGGAAAATATAAAGTTAGGACCCCAGCTAAGAAAATCAGAAAGTTTCCTATCGCTTGATACCAGTTGCTACCCTCGACAGGAAGATCACAGTTAATGCTTGACGCATTGAGCCTGCAACAATGATACTTTATAGACCAGGTGTCATCATACTCACGTACAATTTCGCCTATAGCTATCACTGCAACACAGACCACCCCAGTGTTGCCGCCTTCACTTGTTACATTGTCCAACAGTGCTCTTCCGACGGCCATGTTCTGACATGTTGAGTTTAATCCCGCAAGGCATCCACTCGGTTCATCTCTCAGAGGCACTGTCATGCTTCGCACTTGGTAATTGAGCAGGCCCAGTGATAAAATGTCGTAGTCATACGGCAAAGAAAGCATGGGTTCCTTATTTGACCGAGCCCACACCCATCTGTCGGGTTGAAACTCGTCTTGCAACTCCAGCGGATTGTAGCTGTTGTTACCGATCTTTAGATTCAAGTAGATTAATCTCACACCTTCCTCAGAAGCCTTTGGCCTGAATTCTGATGCGATATTTTCTCCAACCGGCAATACTTTACAGTTAACTAGAGTACAGTTCTGTACAGAGGCAGCAGTTGATACACAAAACCACACACACGCGAGACTTTGAAAAGCCACAGCCTTGGAAGCAGCCATGTTTTGATTTTTAAGTTTTAATATCATTTGATTGCGACAGCTAGTATTAGAAACATTGCTTTTGTCTTTCAAATTTACCGACTAAGCTATTGCAGAAAACAAAGAGCCCTTTGTTTTCAAGCTGGTGCGCCCTAGCGCACGGAATGTGTGGAAGGAATGTGAAAGGAATGTGTGGAAGTGTCTAGTGAATCTAATGTATGAATACCGTTTGGTTTTCAATAAACTATGGAAGTGGGGAAATGTGGAAATATTTCTTGATAAGCTCCTTAAGTAAGTAAGTAAGTAAGTAAGTAATTTTATTTAACCACATATCGCATATGAGCGATAGCTCGTTTAAATGCAAATGTGCCATAAAAATTGCAACGTAATAATTTACATAATGTACATGTACAAGTGATAAATAAAAATAAGAAATAGAGAAATTAAATCAACTAAAAAATAATAATAATTTAAAAAGAGAAAATATTGGTAATCAGATTGTCTATTTACAAAATACACAGTTGCAGTTATACAATGAAGACAACTGTATGTTTTGTAAGTTTTTCCTAAAAATAGAGAGGGACTCCGACATCCTTATTTTGTCTGGTAGATTGTTCCATTGTTTGCCAGCCTGGTACGTGAAAGAATGTTGCATATAAGATGAGGTCGGTCTTGGAAGAACAACCTTAAGATGGCCCTGTAGGCTGTAACCATTGCTTCGCAGTAAAAACATTTCCCGAATGTAGTTCGGTGCCTGGTTATAAATGCTACTGTATACGAGTATCAGTGCTTGTTCTATGCGTCGATGTTCCAAGCTCTTGATATGTACAGTTTTAAGTAGCTCTTCATAAGCAGTCGATTTAGAGTAGTTAAGAAGAGTCCTAAGAGCAAATGCGTTGGTTGATTCTAGTTTTGCAGACAAACCTTTACTTAGACCTATGAACAATGGTGATGCGTATTCAAAGTGAGGCAGAATGAATGCTTTGTACAGTTTAATCATAATATCTGAGGGTATAATTTTACGAATGCGACGAAGAATTGAAACTTTTGTGTTCACTTTCCGGCAAATTTCTTTAATATGTGCTTTAAAAGAGAGTGAATTATCGATAATTACACCAAGGAGCTTGATCTGTGGAACGTAATCCAGTTCATTGCTGTCAATAACAAAGGGCGTTGGTAGAGTTGCTCTATTGAAGACGATGGATTGAGATTTACTATGGTTAATCGCCAGGAAGTTCTTACAAAACCAGGAAACGAGTAGATCAAGGTTGTTTTGTAGATTTATTTGCAAGGTGGATAAACAAGGGCTTGAAGAGTACCCCGTAGTGTCATCGCCATAGATTTCTTAAGGAGCACGAAATATCTGAAAAATTCGCATCATTCATGTATATATTGAAGAGAAGGGGGCCCAAGATCGAACCTTGAGGAACTCCACACTTCATAATTTGCCAATCTGACAGGTTACCGTCTATCTTGACATGTTGCTTACTGTAGATGTGTAGAAATGGGGAAAGTGTCTTGATTACTTAGTAACTGAGTTTGACGTTACTGTGGAAAGGCTGAAGTAATTGTTTACCTTCAATCGTCTCAACAAATCAGCAGATAAATATTAAGCGTTAAAAAGTTTCAAGATACTTAAAACCTCTCCATTTCAGCTCAGTAATCCTTACGTGCTTCTGGCTCCTGAAGAATCTCTAAACTGGAAAAAAACCAGTTCTCATGTTCTCAGAAACATTGTCTCTACCACATTACAAGACCTTATAACTTGCTTGTATCTAAAAATATTTTGACGTTTTTAAGTAAAAGGCCAAGACAACGTCCACAACACAACAGTTAATAATTTTAGTTATATATCTGAAAATAGTTTTTGGAGATCAAATAATGCTTTGAATCAAAATGTTAACAAGACAAAAGGAGAAAGGTTCGCAAACTTAACTGTAAGTATTGTCAGAAGCATATAACTTCTGGCCTTGTAGACAAGGGTATTTGGGGGAGGAAAGCGACTTTCTCGCGTGCGTTTGCATTCCCCGGATAAAAATCGCCAAAATAAGTCTAAAAATGTTTTTACTTGACTCTCAGCCTGAGGTAAATGTTTTTTAAAAGTATGTTCTAAAGGAAGGTTCTTACGCCTGGTTCAGAAAAGCCGAACTTTTCATGAGTGGAACCTAATACATTGAATTAAGTACATTAAAAATTCGGCGTCTGAATCAATTAGGAACGTCTTTTTTAACTTGAAACGGTTCAGCCGTTCTTCCCGCCTAGCCTGGCTGGGAATTTCGACTTTCAATCGACTTTGGAACGGGAGCAGTTGATGGATCTTTGCCGTGCCTGTTGAAAAGATGAATTTGGGACTTGTTTAATACAGTAAGTTGGTTGAATCGAACCGACTTTGAAGATGGATCGAAACGATTTCAGTTTGTATCGAATCGACTTGTATCGAAACGACTTTGGATCAAAACGACCGTAAAGCGATCGTGCCGGTTTATCTCTGCGACCGTAGCTTCGGTGAAATTCCCATTATGGGAATTATTGAGCTGTACGGCTCTTTTGGTCTGCTTATCCCATGCCTGATAGAAGATTTATTTGTTTATACGGATTACAAACAGGCACTGTTTGCAAAATAGTATAAACTAGTCGATGAAGATATAATTGTCATGAATACGATGCAAGATAATAAAGTCCATCAAACATTACAAATGGACGAATTAAGCAAATTCGGGTATGATCTACAGATCTCTTTCACTCTGGGATAAAAAATATACATGTAAACACCGCACAAAACAGTACATAAAATCTGTTGAGAAGAAGGAAATCGCCGCCTAAAATCGGACCTTCGATCGCCTCCGAATCGCGATAAACTTATTGAAATTGCCTTATGGAGCCATAGCAAGGATCGAAGAAAACTATGAGGACTTAAAAATTATTCAAGTCGCTCTCTTCCATAATGTTTTTCAGAAAAGGAAGCAGTGTTTTCATCCCAGGTTTTGATTCATCTCTCTCACGAGATGCGTACTCGACCGTCCCAGTTCTACTCATGAACCTTTGTGGGTCGTGACGGAGACGGCAAGCCTCCCACGCAGACGTTCTTAGGGGGTTCGTCACGCTTTCCTTAACACGGATACAAACAATAGTTTCTTTCGCAAAGTTAAGTATAATTTACTTGTCGAGACCATTTTAGGACGATTTTTCGATATATGCTCTATCGAGTAGCAAGTTGTTTGCACCGAGTAGTAAAATGTTTGCATGATTTCCAGTTTCGCATAATTTTTATGTGCAGGTGCAAACTGACTACGAAAAAAGCACTGAGCATGAAAAACTAGCCACCGAATATAAAGAAAGCTACACCGCTTAAATTGATCTAAGCACCGAATATAATAGCAAACACACCGAGTATAAAGGGGGTAGCAGTGAGTGTAATGGCTTGCACACCGGGTATAGTGTGGAAAGTACTGAGTACCTTGGATAAAGAACCCAATATAAGGTCACTTGCATAAATTATCGCACCGAGGATGATGAGAAAAGCACCACGGATAAGAAAATAAAATATCATAAGACAGTTATGCTTTCCATGCATATACACCAACTACAATTTTAATGCCCTCTCATTACAGGGATTAGTTTAGAACTGAACAATGATCATGCACAAGTTACCAAACTGACTTAATTACTATTGATATTTAACAAGAGACTATAAAGGGGACAGAGAGACCATCCCCCATATACACCCTATTCCATAGGTAATTCGGTTATTTTTAACACCACAGATCTCGAGGGGGATTAAACAACAACCAATCACATAGCGCGAATGTGTTCCGCGTGGATGACCCACGCTGAGAGCCACGCGTCCTTCACGAAATGACGCAGAACAAAATGGGGGAAGACGCGGAGAGCGATTTTGCTATTCCTTTTGTCGACGAAAACGACTACAGCGAGATTTCTGCGAAAGCTGTGTCAGCGAAACCGAAATTAAAAAAGAATCGCCCTTCCTCTCTTGTATAGAGCTAACAGTAGAGCAGGGAAATCCTTAACACACTGAATATTCTCTCAGGATCATTTATAATTTACAGTTTGAAGAGAGCAATTTCTGGTTTGATGTTTATTTTTTTCAGTCTTTATAGCGATTATTCCTACCCACCTACTTTGTCAACTGTAGGAGAACCCTCCTAAAGCTGAATTTCAAGGGACCATATTCAAGCTCAGAAAGAGAAATAAAATTTCGTCGTTGCTTATTTACGTCCTCCATAAAACGCGAAATTAGGCATTTTCACGTCGTAATCGTGAAAAAACAGGAAAGAAATGAATAAAAAAGTGTGTTGCACGTGCGAAGTTGTTGTTTTGCTAATTAAACCTATTGTTTCTTTGATGTTCTAGTTGTCGTCCGCGTCGTTGGATCTTAAACTCCCTAAATTGTACAAACGACCGGTTTCAATAGACCGGCGAAATTTCTCATTTTATTAAAGCACTGAGGTTACGACAACTTCGAGTTAAACTGATTTCATGGGTTGTTAAAGAGTCCAGCGATTCCTTTTTCCCAGGTGAGCGCCGACTCATTTCACTTCAATATTCAGGAATGCTCTCGATCTTTTTACGCTTTCATTGCCTCTCGCCCGACATGTTTTGCACGGCGTTTGGTCATGCGAAACCTCCACGAAACATCCACGCCTCGCGCGAGGTAACTTTATCCCGCTTCTAAAAATAACTCGAGACGAATTATCTATGGAATAGGGTGTATATGGGGGATGGCCTCTCTGTCCCCTTTATAGTCTCTTGTATGTAATTAATTATTCAATCTGGAAATCTTTAAGAATATCTGACTGATAAACACTGTTAATAGGCATAACTCTTTAGGCACCTCTAGCACCTTGGTCCTTGTTTTGATATTATATGATTGATTACTTTCTTCTTTACTGGTAAGGGCTCCTGCCGATGGCATACCGCATTAGAAAATGTTACGAAAATCGCAGGAAGACCAAGTTTTCGTCAAAAACTAATCAAAACTAATCAAAGTACTTGAGTACAAGATAAAAGGAATAAAAAAATAAGAGCAAACATCAAAATATCTAAATACTATATAATTGTATCATCACTTTCACCGTCTATTCCTTGAGGATCATTTTTCTTTCGCTTCAAGTCAAATGCGTCTTAACTTTTACTAATCCAGATCTTTGTTAGAGATCCGGCCAATGAACTCGCTGATATTTTCTACTCACGGATTTGATGTTCAGTAACCCCAAAGCACTTTTACAATGAGAAATTGCTCTATCCGAATTTCGCAACTAGAAAGCCTTTCGTCTACCATGACTGATTTAGCTGCCTGTAAATTTTATACAGTTATATATTATCATCAATTTGGAACGAACTTCCCTCTTCGGTTTCTCTGTTTACATCAACACAGTTAGTTTCTTGAACGTACTCTGTCACTACCACCTTAATGTTCTTTTTCAGTTTGATCTTCCTCCAGCCAGTAAACCTCTTGCCTTTTGTTAGCCTCTTAAAAAACAAGCTGGGAATGGCCCCACTTAAAAAAACGGCAATGGTGGAAACAAGCGTCGAAATTTTGTACTCATTTTTGCCGAGAAGAAAATGGTCGAAGATATCGACAAAAACAGAAAAGTAGTGACAATAACAGCCACCTCACCAAGCATTAGGCAGATTTTCTATAGAATTGTATCATCACTTTCACCGTCAATTCCTTGATGGTCATTTTTCTTCTGGTTCAAGTTAAATGCGTCTAATTTTTACCGATCCAGGTTTTTTTTTAGAGATCCGGTCACTGAACTCTTTGTTTTCTACTCACGGTTTTGATGTTTAGTTTTTAAACCAAGCTTACTTCCATTAATACGCATTCCTTAATAATAATTCTTTAACAAGAATCTCAGCTTTAAAGAAACTATAAATGTAACCCCAAAGTATTTTTATCATGAGGAATTGCTTTATCCGACTTGCGCAACTGAATGGCTTTCTTTTTTCATGACATTTAGCTGCCTAATTATACATCTGAACTTCCCTCTTCGGTTTCTCCGTTTACTTCAACAGAGTTAGTTTCTTGAACGTACTCTGTTACTACCGCCTCGATTTTCTTTTTCAGTTTGATCTTCCTCCAGCCAGTAAACTTCTTGCCTTTTGTTAGCCCCTTAAAAAACAAGCTGGGAATGGCCCCACTTAAAAAAACGGCAATGGTGGAAACAAGCGACGAAATTTCATACTCATTTTTGAAGAAAATGATGGAAGATATCGTCAAAAACAGAAAAGTGACAATAACAGCCACCTCACCAAGCATTAGGCAGATTTTAGTTTTAACAGGAAACACTTTATCACTTACGAACCAAAACAGCTTGGCTGGAATTGTGCTATGTTCGCTGTTAAGGGTTGCTTGCATTTCCTGTTGCCAATATTTTAAGATAAATCCTTTGACTTCCATGTAACTCTTCTGCAAATTAGCGTAGCAGAAGTAAATATTTGTTACGACAACGACGAAGAAAGCTGCATAAGGAGTTACAGTTTCAACGTTTAGAACTAATCCCATGATTGTGAATCCTAATATTCCGACGAAAAAGGAATATAGCAGGTATAATAGGAGAAAGACGTGAACTTGAATAAAGATGAAGTATGCTGCAGCAAAAAGAGTAAAAAGCACGAATAAAAATTTTGACAGCCTTATGCTGGTAATGTAATCCTCAATTAATTTGATGATCGTGGCTGTGGTATTCGAAATGCTGATCAAGAACAAAGTTAAAATTGGTGAAAAAAAAGCTAGATGAAGGAGTAATGAAACAAAAAAGATAAACGAAGCGATTACTACCCAAACAAGACTCCCAAGAATTAGCGTGACCAAACTAGAAAATAGAATCCACAACGTCAAAAGTGCTCGTCTTATACGTGATCCGTTATGATTCACCTTTAAGCAAGAGGTAGAAATGTTTCCTAATTTCTGTAGACCGCTCTTACATTGGTTAAGAAATTTAAACATCAGCAAGTATGCCACTTCCTGGTTAATATTTAAGTGATGGAGCATTTTATCTCCAATACTAACAGAATCTTCGTTTTCCGTAATACGTAAAGAGTAAAGGCATTTGGCTAATTGACATTGCCAACACTTAAAATCCTGGTTGAGGAATAAATCCTTTGGCCTTAAAAACAAAACTGCCATCAAACACGTTAAAGTTAATAAGGCTACTATAAAGTAATGAGAGGGTTCAAATGAATAAAATGAGGTTGAGATAGAGAAAAACATCGGAGTTGCCAAAGTTGCCGGTGGCACCTTCATGGAGAGTTCATCAAAATATTTTTCCTTCAGGACAAAGGATAAACCGACATTTACATAGAAGCCAAATGGAAAAATACAAAGCAGCAAAACCGCTAACTTAAGGTTAAACGACATCTTTACATCGGGCAGCCCCTGAACACATCCCAGCAAAGCCGTTGAACAGGTTACCGGACTGGCGTCATCTACAGGAATTTCATCTAAGACCTGAATCTCATGAATCTCAGGAATTGCCTCGTATACACTTCTTGCATGAATAGTTGGCTCATCAGTGTTACCTTCCTTGTCACATTCATACTGAAGATTGAAAATATAGTCTGGCAACAGCAGAGGAAGTGCAGGGAAATAAAACGTTAGCACCACAGCTAAGTAAATCAGAAAGTTGTAAATCGCTTGGTACCAGTGGCTACCTTCGACAGGAACATCACAGTTAATGCTTGACGCATTCAGCCTACAACAATGATACTTTATAGACGTGGTGTCATAAAAATCCTTACGTACAATTTTCTCTATCACTGCAACACAGACTACCTCAGTGTTGCCGCCTTCACTTGTTACATTGTCCAACAGTGCTCTTCCGAAGGCCATGTTCTGACACGTTGAGTTTAATCCCGCAAGGCATCCACTCGGTTCATCTCTCACAGTCAATGTCATGTTTCGCACTTGGTAATTTAGCAGGCCAAGGGATAAAATGTCGTAGTCGTACGGCAAAGAAAGCATGGGTTCTTTATTTGAGCGAGCCCACACCCATCTGTCGGGTTTAAACTCGTCTTGCAACTGCAGCGGATTGTAGCTATTGTTACCGATCTTTAGATTCAAGTAGATCATTCTCACACCTTTCTCAGAAGCCTTAAGCCTGAATTCTGATGCGATATTTTCTCCGACTTGCAATACTTTACAGTTAACTAGACTGCAGTTCTGAACAGCGGCAGCAGTTGATACACAAAACCACACACACGCGAGACTTTGAAAAGCCACAGCCTTGGAAGCAGCCATGTTTTGATTTTTAAGTTTTAATATCATTTGATTGCGACAGCTAGTATTAGAAACATTGCTTTTGTCTTTCAAATTTACCGACTAAGCTATCACAGAAAACAAGGAGCCCTTTGTTTTCAAGCTGGTGCGCCCTAGCGCAAAGGAATGTGTGGAAGTGTCTTAGTGAATCTAATGTATGAATAATTTGGTTGTCAATAAACTATGGAAGTATTGAAATGTGGAAATGTGTCTTGATAAGCTCCTTATGCTGTAGATGTGTAGAAATGGGGAAAGTGCCTCGATTACTTAGTAGCCCGGGCCCGGGCTTAGTAGCCATAACCGAGTTTGACGTTACTGTGGAAAGGCTGAAGTATGTCTTATGAGTGCTAAACCCTACACCTGATATGTTTTTAATTTTTAATATCATTTGATTGCGACAGCTATTACAAACATAATCATTGTTTTTTCCTTTCAAATTTACCGACTAAGCTATTGCAGAAAACAAAGAGCCCTTTGCTTATTAAACTGGCGCGCCCTAGCTCAAGGAATGTGTGGAAGTGTCTCAGTGAATCTGTTGTATGAATACTTTGCTTGTCAATAAACTATGGAAGTGTGGAAATGTGTCTTTGATAAGCTCCTGTACTGTAGATGTGTAGAAATGGGGAAAAGCGTCTTGAGTTAGTTTCTGACGTTACTGTGGAAATGCTGAAGCATGTCTTATCTCTATCAGCACTTCACCCTACATCTGTGGGTAAGTCTGGAAGCCTTGGTCTGGAAGTGTAGAAATATGCATATATGAAAACGTTCCCTTTATAGCCTGTGTGGCGTGGCCAGCGTTGAAGCAGTCGGAGTTGACATGTATGTTAAAGCAGTCTGAGTTGACATACAGTTGAACTGCCACCTTGGGGACAGAAGAAGGCGGCCGTTGTGGAGAGCTGGCAGTTATGGGAGAGTCTCTAAGGAGGGTCTCAATGGGGGTACCTCGATAACACTAAACACTTCATTTTTTGGCTTTATAACATGAAACAGTTAAAATTTAGGTATTTTAACACTAACAGTAAAAATTCTTTCAAAAAGTAAGTTTTTTCCAGAAAGAAGAAAGAGACGGCTCCAAACAGGCCAATATTATTTTGTTTAGTATATCAAGAGGTTTTCGGCCATTGTACGACGATTGCGGACAAGAGAGGATGAAGGGGCTAAGAGAATTAACCCCCATATTGGCCCCTATACCCATCGTAATCCCTCTTAAGTTATTTTTAGATCTTCTCTGAGGTCTGTTGTTCTCAAGAGCCCCGTTATCCTCTCTTGTTCCGGATTAGTTCAAAAGATTCCTGAAGGCTACCGACCATAACCGAAGACTTTCGAAGATTTCCGAAAACTAACGAAGAGGTCCGACCATTGCCGAAGATGTCCGAAGAACCCTCCAAACACTTAACAGTAATTTCTTCGGAAACAGTAAACATTAAAAATTGGCCAATTTAACAGCAAACACTAAAAATTTTGGACAAATAACACTAAACTCTAATGCCCCATTCAGACCCTCTCTAAGGGGTTAACCTTCACCCATCAAACGACCAACAATTCAACTGTCAGCCGTCAAAAAAGGTAATATTTGACCATCATCCGTCCCAAATGCAGATTAATATTAACCGTGATTAAGTAGCACCACCGAAAGGAAAGATGGCCTTATTGAAGGGAGAAAATCAACGAATCGATGGGACTTCGAAGAGTTTTAACGACGCAATTTTTCAGTGTAATTTCACGATCGTTTGCCGAGTGTCAGACACACAGGTAGACGAAGGTAAACAATTTACCACGGGCGTAGAGGGAGGTAAACGAGATAAACATTGTTGAGAAATGCTTTAACAGATTCCCTACCCCTAAACTTATCTAAAAGTCTAGTTTAAGGCAGTACGGGGGTCTGTTAAAGCATTTGACAACAACAACAAAAAGTTTCAAGGTACTTAAAACCTCCCCATTTCAGATGATCTTTACGGACGTCTGGCTCCTAAAAAATCTCTAAACTGGAAAAACCAGTTCCCATGTTCTGAGAAACATTCTCTCTACGACATTACAAGGCCTTACAACTTGTTTGTATCTGAAAATATTTCGAAGTTTTATAAGTAAGGGAGGAAGGCAACTTTTTCGAGTGCGTTTGTATTCGTCGAAAAATCGCCAAAATTAGTCGAAAAACAAATGAGCAAAGGGAAAATGTTCTTACTCAGACTCTCAGCCTGAGGTATATGTTCTAAGTATGTTCTAAAAAAAGGTTCTTACAAAAAAAGTACTGTATTTACATTAATCTTAACTGAATTGTAAGACTTGCCGCGATTAATTGTCGACGCCCCATACGGATCAAATTTCATGACCATCCATGAGTTTTCCGTCAGTCACTGAAAAAAAATGGCCGTGTCGAGGCAGTTAGGGAAGCGCTTTAGTGGCCGATGTAGAGAGGTTTAAACTGATTAGTGAATGTATGGACGGGCCGCTAGGACAAAAAAGTACCCGTTTTGGAGAGGTGGCCGCTAGTGTAAGTTCGTGTTTTGATCCTTTAGGTGTTGTAAAGTGATACTTCGGCTAATCTCACCGGGCTAGGAGGAAAATGTGAAGTACAGAGTACCGGAGTGTATTTATATAAAAGATTCCACAGTTCGCACCCCGCACGCGTCATTTTCCACCTCACCATTAAGGGGGCTGTCTCACGGCTGCCTAGTTCATTTTCTTAATACTTCCAATTACGCTTCCCTATGCGTTATGGAACTTAAACGTATCTAAGAAATCACTTGTAAACGAGAAAATCACAGCTTCTTGTCCAACAAATACACTTCCCACCGGCAAGCTCTGTATCAAACATTACAAACAACAAAAATGAACTTTGAAAAATCGTTACGCTAAAAAGTTTTCAAAATCCACAATTTTAATCCGTTTTAATCCTCTTCAAGTTTGTCCATCCGTGCTTTACTTTTGTATTTGCTATGTTATTGGTTTCTTCTTGGATTGTTCTGAAGCGATTATTTTCATCACGGCCACTTTGAGGATTGCGCAATATGATGTCATTAAACTATCATACTGAGCTTGGGCTGCCTCTTTTTTACCGCCAGCTTGTATACGATCGCTTGACTTTTGGTCGGTCAATTTCACATTCGATTGTACAGCAAACAAGGGCAATTTATGCCGTGAATTGTAAATTTTACCGGCATCAAGGTCATGCACAAATAAATCCTCTGCGTCCTGTGCCTATAGCAGTCCATTGTTTTATCTCTTCCGCCCACCAACTTTGACAGACAACGAAACAAAAACGGTTTAGCAAACTTTTAAATATATTATAATTTATTTATAATTTATGAATTGAGTTCGGCACGGCAGTAGCACGACGTTTCAAACCAAGTTGAGCTACTGTCGTGTAGCACGGCAAGGCTTGCCGTGCTACACGGCAGTAGCACGACTTGGTTTCAAGCGTCGCACTAGTGCCCTGCCAAAGTCGAATTTAATTTGACGTTTGAAACGGGCCTTAAACTTCAACATAAAGAAAAATGGCACTGATAAAAAGTGCCAATGACAGCTTGAGAGAAATCTTTATTCAGTGGGTGTACACACACACTCCAGCCACAAACACACCGAGATTTGCCATCACCTTTTGGTAGGGAAAAAAAACATCCAAAGGTTTAAACTTCAACAAATAGTGAAGAAAAACCCCACAAGGTACTCATCGTAGAATCTTTTGCAGAAGACGATGAAAAAGCGCAGTACGTTAACATCAAACACGTCTTCATTTAATGGCTGCCCTCGCTTAACATGGGTAAGCAGTTGATGTTAAACCATCATAAGGTCAAAGTTTGTCCGTTTTCACGACGTAAATCCCGAGGAAGGAACTCTCTTATATTAACCTTATAGATATTGCTCTGAAATAGTGTAAAGATTAGATGAGGCGGACGATACACGCCCACTACGACTTCCCATTTTATAAAATGCGTTCGCCACAGGCAGCCCAGTTAAAAGATTAAGACTTATGAGGTACGCAATAAGTTCACAGCAAGAGAGATTTTTTGCCCAATCAGGTCGATAGCCAGAGCCTTTAATACCATCATCAACTGACGTGATACGATTCACTGCTGCAAAGGTTGACGAAATCTCAGTCATTGTCAACAACAGTCCTATTCAGTATTAGTAAACTCCAACTAGTGGTCTATTAATCAATGCTGCGTTATGATTGGTTGAGCTACTACTAGGCTATATCGCTCCCTCTCTCCGTTTTTCCTTCGTCGGGGGGAGGGTGCGGCTACGCGTAGGCTATGAAAACCAAAACAATGGCGGCTGAATCGCGTTTTGCTAGCTAAAGTTGTTTTGTCTCGATATTTTTCACCAACTAGTTGGATTTTACTAAAACAATTATTCCTCTCGCCCTCATCGCCTTTAAGTCAATTGCCCATTCCGCCTTCGGCCTCATGGGCTATTGACTCAGAGCCCATTTGAGCTCAAGGAATAATTGTTAACTACACTCACACAGAGGTAGACTTGTCAAAAAGTCGAGCTCAAATTTTTTCTCGAGCGCGAGCGGGACATTTTTCTAAGTTTTCTGCGACAAAAGCGAACGAGAGAGCGGGAGTTCGACTCGAACTTCGCGCTGGGGCCTACTACCGGAACCGGAAATGAGAAGCAAAGGACTCTGAGAAAGTCTAACCAAGAGGATGATATTCCACCAACTGTAAAACGGTTTTAACAAGCACCCACCAGTTTGTGGTCAACTTATTGGTCATTAATTACAGTATTGCGATGGTTGCAAAACTTTAATTTGTTTTTATTTATGATACTAAGTCATAAAAGTAATTGTAAGTATAAAAAGGTTTCAAAACTACGCTCTGACTTTGGCGGTTTTTTTAACTGGCTAAACCTAATTAACACTGGCTCCTAAAGTCCAAGCTGTGCAAAAATGTGCAAAAATCTAGCCTGAGTCCTTATTAGACAAGCACCAACCCTTGGCTGATGCTTCCCTGTTATCGTTCGATCGTGACAAAACGGGGTTCCTTGTGTCACTCTGGCTTGATAACCTCTCTGTTTTGGAAATGGCGGCTGATCGAGGGAGTTATGGTTTGAAAAAGTCTCCAAAATGCTAGCCTGTGTACAGACGTCTCCCCTCCCTCAGAAAAAATCGGGAGAAGAGACGTCTTCTCTTCTTCGCAGTAATGGCGTAGAGATTCACTCTATGGAATTGCTATATTTCAGGGAAAAGCGAACTGGTTTAGCAAAGAAGTTAGGCCTCTAAAACCATACAAAAATGAACATAAATATATCCTTCAAGAAACAGGACGTTGGGAAGGAGGAAACACCGACATATAATGACCTATACAGACTCTTGTATAGCAAAGAAAGCCATCTTTTTCTGGTGACTCACGAACCAACTTTGGGACCTTGACACATTGCCAAATTAACGTGACTGAAAGCCACGATGGCCTTGCGAAGGTTTAGACGTGGGGAGGTGAGCGATTCTTCGTCTCACTTCGTCTCCCCATTAATCCTTCGTATGGTCGCCATATTTAAAGAACGGGAAAAGTAAATGACGCGCATGCTCCAGCGCCATGTTGTCCTCAATTTCTGGCAAGAATAGATTTAAATTATTCAAGAGAGCTGTTAAAACTAAGGATCCAAATACATGGGCCGACTATAAGAGGTTGAGAAACGAAATAACATCTGACCTTAGAAAAGCGAAGGCTGCATACTTCAGAGGTCAGCTGAAAAAGGCGAAGACCACCTTGACGTATTGGAATGTATTATCCAAAGCTACCAACCCCAAAGTAAGGAAGAAGATAGGTCCATTAAAGCGTGACGATAACAGCTTAGCGGTAAAAGACACGGAGAAGGCGAGCCTTATGAACTCTTTCTTCTCCACGATAGCTGAGAAATTAAATGCTGGGCAACTCCAAGCACTACACTGAATTCTTGACTAGTCCATGCTCTATACCTGTACCAAGTATATCCGATATTAATCTATCTAGCCTTGATATTGACAGGAATATAACATTATTGAAGAATAATAAAGCCACCGGATCGGATGGTATGTCACCCAAATTACTGAAACTCGCAGGTACTGCTGTTGTTGGGCCGCTGATCAGCCTTTTCATGCAAAGCATTCGCGAATGAAGAGTCTACAATAATTGGAAAGTGGCCAGATTAACACCTGCATTTAAAAAGATGATCCTACGGAAATGAGTAGTTATCGTCCCCTCTCCTTGCTAAGGGTACATGTACCCAGCAAGATTTTAGAATCGTGTAGCGGCACATGATTACGAAACAAGTTTTCTCGGAAAACGAAGCGCTCGTCACTGACAACCCATGGGCCTACCGAAAACGAAGATCGACAGAGCTATTACTCATCCACCTGACTGAAACTTGGCGACGAGCAATCGATAACAAATTAGTTGTGGACGCCGTATTCTTAGACTTCCAGAAGACGTTTGATCGCGTTTCACACTCAATCCTTCTTCACAAGCTAGAGCACAACTTTGAATTCACGGGAAACCTACTGGCATGGCTAAGAGATTATCTATCTGAACGGGAACAGTATACTGTAATTAATGGCGTACCCTCTGAGAATACCAAAGTTGCCTCCGGTATATCACAGGGCTCTATACTCGGGCCCATACTCTTCGCCTTCTACACAAGCGATCTACCGAAAGCAGTAACACTGCAACGACGTTCCTGTATGCCGATGATACTACCATGTACTGTGTTAGTGAATCTGTAAACCAGGTCACAACAACGCTAAACAAAGCTCTAGAAGAACTCGCCCTCTGGTGCAAACATAACTCCCTAGTACCACACACCAAAAAGTGCGAGAGAATGATCCTTAAACGAAATAATTTGATCGATCCCTTAGGCAGTTTAAAAATTAACCAGTATCTCTTAAAATGGTCCTCAAGTTCTAAGCTGTTAGGTGTAACCATTGACAACAAGCTTACGTAGACAAAACATATATCAGAGCTCCAGAGAGGGTTCGTTAAAGAGCTCAATCTGATCAAACGCAGCCGCTTTTTACCAGGAATTCGCTTTCAGATATATATCTTAAAGTCAATTTACCCTCGGTTACATATGCGCTACCAATTTGTGGGTGTTGTACAAATAAAAACGAATTTAATTCTTTGGAATCCATTCATTATAGGGCTGCTAGAGTCTGAGGATGTAAGAAAAACAGCAAACTTGGTCTCTTTATTCGACACTTATAAGGTCAAAATTGCCATCTTAATTTATAACATCTACAACTGCATAACTGCATCATGCTTGGAACATATAATCCAAAGGAAAGAGTCTAAGTATGACCTCCGTCATCAACATCGTGTTAGCGTTCAACGTTTTGAAACTTATTATATCAAAAACTCTATTTCTTAAAGAGGATCTATTGTTTGGAATCTTTTAGAACCATCCACTGTCAGCGCCAGGGACTATGCCAAAAGGGCAAAAAAGTCTCACGCCTCAGAAGCTTGAACTTTAATGAAGAGTCACCGCAAATGGGCCGTCCCCAAACTGACAGTGATTTTGTCTTTTATTAATTCTATTCATATCTCTTATTGTACGTATTTCACCTTTTATTGACTACATTCAATTTTAATAATTTTTATTATTTTATTAACATTTTTACTCGGCCCCATAAGCTATATTAACTTTAAAACCCACCGTGTTTAAACAAAAGATGTTGTTGTTGTTGTTGTTGGAACCACAGGCTAACCATGCTCTCAACTTTTAAAATTTGTAAGGTTGTGGTCCTTCGTACGATGGACTTCTTGTAAGCCAAGCCTGCATGGGATGCCAGTGACGACATCCAGTATTAAAAGTCTCAAAGCGCACAAACAACAGGATTTAACATACTATTTAGATCAGTTTCGTGGAGACTTCACCTCTTCACTTTCAGACTGAATTGTAGGATCCGACTTACGCAAGTGGACTGGCTTTCCTCTAGTAAAGCGCCCTTGGGCTGCCTGTGATGCATTATTTTATACGACTATGCAACTGTCATTTTGGAACGAACCTCCTACGACGGTTTCTCAGTTTATTCCTACACGGCTGACTTCGCGCTCGTATTCTCTCACCGCCACTTTAATTTTTCTTTCCAGCTGGATCTTTCTCCAGCCAGAAAAATTCTTCCCTCTGGTTAGCCCCTTAAGAAACAGGGTGGGAATTGCGCCACTTATAAACACGGCAATGGTAGAAACAAGCGTCGAAATTTCGTACGCATTTCTAAAGAAAATGATAGAAGATACCGTTAAAAACAGAAATGTGACAATAACAGCCATGTCCCGAAGCATCAGGCAGATTTCAGTTGTAACTGGAAGTACCTCATCACTCACGAACCAAAACAGATTTGTTGGAATTGTGCGCTGATCAGCACCACTGTTGGAATCTAATTCTTGCTGTCTGTATTTTAAGATAAATTCTTTAACTGCCATGTAATTTTTCTGTAAATTAGCATAACAAAAATAGACATTCGTTATGACAACCACAAGGAAAGATAGATAAGGAATTACAATTTCTGCGTTTAGAACTAATCCCATCGTTGTGAATCCTAATATTCCGTCAAAAAAGGTACATAATGTGAATATTCCATTATATAATAAAATTGTTATAAAAAGCAGATATATTACGAACGCAAGAAGGAGAAAATTACGTAAAACGATGCTATCGCTTGTTCTTCTGGTCATAGTTGAAACTTTCTTGCAAATGATATCGAGGAGAAAGATTAATGGTGAAAAACCAAAAAACAAAAAAAATACAGAAACTAAAAGAAGAAACAAACAGAATGCTGCCCCAACAAGGCTAAGAAAAAGCGTGAATAAACTAGAAAATAACAGCCACAAACTGAACAGCGCGCGTCTCATTCGCGATCCCCTATAATTCATCTCTAAGTTGCAGGTTGAAAGGCTTACCATTTTTTTCAGACTTCTGTTAAGTAGGTGACGATAGGTTAACATAAAAAAGTAAACCGTTTCCGGGAACAGTTTCAAATGATGAAGGATTTCATTTCCAATACTAACCGAATCTACATTCTCTCTATCACATAATGGACACTTATTTAGGTACAAATCCTTCGGTTTTAGAAACAAAAATGCTGTCCAACATGGTAATACCAAAACTGTAAGGATCAAGATTGTGCTCGGCGAGATCATACCAACAGAAATAGCTGAAAACTCTGGACTTTCGGAAATGGGCTGCTTTAGGCGTTCATGGATATATTTTGGCTTTAGGACAAAGAATAATGCTAGCGGAAAATAAAAGGAAAATGGGAAAATGCAAAACATTAAAACCGCCAACTTAACGTTAAACGATGACTTTAAATCAGGCAGAAGCTGTACACATCCGAGCAAAAACGTTGAACAGATAACCGGACTCGCGTCATCTACAGGAATTTCCTCGGCGGTGTTGCATGACAGTCTGTTTTCTTCTTCGCTTTGAATTCTCTGATATCCATTTCTCATGCCGGAACCATCTGATCGGGCCTGTCCACCATTAGGTAGTTGGTTTTCAGTTATATCTTCCTTGTCACATTCATTCTGAAGATTGAAAATACAGTCAGGTAATAGTAGAAGAAGGGCCGGGCAATAAAAAACCACGACAGCGGACAAACAATACAGAAAGGTCTTAATCGCTTGTAACCATCTGCTGCCCACAATAGAAAGATCGCAGTGAATACTTGAAACATTAGAACTGCAGCAACGATATTTAATTGACCTTAATTTCTCATCTTGATATGTAGAATAAATCTCTATCATTGCAACACAGACAACTCCAGTGCTGCCGCTTTTACTTGTTACATTATCCAACAGTGCTCTTCCCACGACCAAGTTCTGACATGTTGAGTTTAATCCCGCAAGGCATCCACTCGGTTCATCTCTCAGTGGCACTGTCATGCTTCCAACTTGATAATTCAGAAGTCCAAGGGATAAAATATCGAAATCGAACGGCAAAGACAACATGGGCTCATTATTTGACCGAGCCCACACCCATCTGTCGGGAAGAAACTCGTCTGGTAAGTCCAGTGGATTATAGCTGTTGTTACCGATTTTTAAATTCAAGTAGACTATTCTCACACCTTTCTCAGAAGCCTTCAGTCTAAATTCTGATTCAAGATTTTCTCCAGCCGGCGTTACTTTACAGTTAAGTATTCTAAAGTTCTGTTCAGTTGCAGTCAATGATTCAAGAAACAATGAAGCTGCAATAAAACTGAGAAGAATTACAGCCATTTTCGCTAAGGCGAGTGGATTTTTTTTTTGAGAATATGATATCATTTAAAGGATCACTTACCAGAAACGTGAGGTCATTCTAGGAAGTATCTGAGTATCAGCCCTTAGGGGTGAGGGGAGAGAAAGTTTGTTACCTCCCCTTTCTGCTTCTCTCTTCTCCTCCCTCCCCTTCCCCCTAGATACGCCTGATGTTCAAGCTGAGGAAGTGTTTGTTTTTCTAGTATAGGCTGGTACTGCACACCTCTCCCCTAAGAAGCCTATCCTACAGCAGGGCTAGAAGTCTCCCATGCAGGCGTTTCGTTTTGTCACGCAACGCTCCCCTCCCACAAAAAGCTAAGGGAGGAGCCTTGCTCGTTGCTCCTCTCTCCCTCTCCTCCTCTGATATCGGGCTGCCCTCGTACCTATCTGAACCCCTGGAAGTCTGAAAGTGGCGGGACAGGGACACAGGGTAGGGACAGGGTATGAACAGGGCATCATTTCCCGGGAAACTCGACTCACGACAGGAGCAATGGGTTCCTTACTCACGATCATCTAAGAAACAAAAAATCCTTGGTATTAGTATGAATAAAAGGAAACTACACCGATCTACACTACCTACTCAATAAAAGGTTTTGGTTCAACACAGGAATTGCATGAAAAAGGAATAACATGTTTTCTTAAACAGTTGGGTCACCGAATTGAAATTTCCTGGTCTGCTACCGAGTAAGGGTTTTTTTTGATGGCCCAGCGGCTCACCCCGGCCTAAAAATATGGCTGATACCTTCCCCACCCCACCCCCCCGCCCCCACCTTCTTAGGTCTTTTAGATGCCCTGGCCTAAAGGAGAGCTTTTTCTTATGGTGCGATATAAATTATATCAAGCAGTGACCTTTGAAATACAAAGACATGCAGGTATCGACCAGGATGCAAATGAACGCGTTCCAATAAGATAGAAATTATTCACTCTTGGTTCCAATGAGTATGAAATCGCCACAACCTCGTCCCCAGGGCGCTTTAATTTTCCCTGGCTTTGGAGGTGGGGCGGTGTCACAGCGAGTTCTGGGCATCCCCGCGTTTTGGGCATCCCCATTCCCATATCCCTAGCGTTTTGGGCATCCCCTGTGGATGCCCAAAACGCTGATCGCTTCGACTTTGCATAAATTATTTCAGACTGGGGAAAAGTCGGGATTGTTAATCACGAATTTACGGCTAAATAGTGTAGATGCAGCCTCCTCCTCAGGCGCTTCGTTTTTCGCATGGCAGAGGCGAGCGCGAAACGAGTGACTGGTGATGAACCACAAGGGATCATGGGAAGGGTACTCCTTCCCGCCTTCCTTTGCGCGCACATTTTCATCAAAAGAGAGACGTCTGGGTACGAGGCAGGTGTAGATGCATGTTAGAATTATATCGTCTGACACTTTTCGCTGGGTTAATTGCGCAGAAAAAAAACCCCATAGGCAGTAAACGTTGGCTCAAAACATGACGAACGCATAACTGTAAACATCGCTTCGATGTACAACACTTCATTGTTTGCAAAGCTTTCAATTTTATTTAATAGAACTGTTTACAAGTACGCAATGCCGCAATCGCCGGCAGCTGATTCCAAACAGCCAAAAACAAGAATACTAAACAAAGGAATCAAAAGGCAAACATAAATAAAACTGCGTTTTGCGTTGTTTAATTCCTAGTATTCATGACATTTATTTGAGGCCTGTTCAACTTAACCCCGCAGCGCTACTTGATAAAGGAGAGGCTGTCACACAATTACAGAGGCCTCAAATCATCAGAAATAACGGGAAGTGGGGTGACAATTCCCCCCCCCAAAAAAAAACCTGCGGTGCAAGGGAAAGGCATGTCTAGAATAAAATCCTGCAAGCAGTGATAGTCAGGCCAGTTAACCCCTCTTTGATTTTCCTCAGAGTGTTATCGCGGCCGGCGTGTCCAGAAAAAGGAGCAGGTGAGTGGGGCTCCTGTCCTCGGCGATAACAAGTCGTCGAAGCGCTGTGCCATCCTTCTCCTTGGCCACGTAGAACAAGGACCCTAATTTTGAATCATACTCGAACTTTTTGGCGAATTTTTGAAGACTCGTTTTGTCTTGCTTTGTGAAGCCTTCCGGGTAAACCTTATTTTTAAGATACTGGAAAAGATTTCTATATTTAGCGGAATCCATCTCTAAAAGGTTTTCGATTTTCCCGCGAAATCCAAAATTGTTTTGGAGGGGATGACCAAAACACTAGGGATTTGGGCATCCCGGGAGGGTACCGGAAAAGCGCCCTGGGGACTAGGTTGAAATCTCCAGCTACTCAAGCTATAAGGGAATAAAAAATCCTAAACATGCACGAATCGGTGATAATGGCTTGTGGCATACGGAAGGAAGATACAGTATCAAGAAAGAATGACATTTTGAATATTGCGGGATATTGGTATTGGTAGCGAGCTGCCAAGCTCAGTGATCTTTTTCTCTTCCTAAGAAAGCCCTTCATGGCAGAGGTTCTCTGGGCTCGTCATGAAAAGATTGCTCGGGTCCCCTGTCGCTTAGTCTTCTTGTCGTGTAATAATCAACTTCCCGTTTTTTTTACTCAACCTTGTCTAGCCAGCGTCGTCGTCGTCTATCCTGATCGCATTCCATCGTGTTGAAAAATCTCCATTTCACAGAGTTTAGTTCCGACTGTGACGTAGGCTGAACCTCGTCAGGGTTGTTTTTCAGGGGGCGGGTAGGAGAGAACCCTGGTTTTTCACTTTTCGTCCGTCTTAGGGAGTGGGGTGCCTGTGGCGTGTGGTCTTTCTCAGTCTTCGCCGACCAATTAGTTCCCAGGGAAACTGCAAACGATTTTGGACTTTACACCATACACAACACACAATCCATACACGTCTACCAAAGCTCAAATGGCGGAGGGGGTCGCCACCGACTCAAACCTTCCTCTGTTTTCCGCCGAGGAAGTACAGCAGCACAATACAGAAAAGGATGCTTGGATAATACATCGTGGAAAGGTCTACGATGTTAGCGAATTTCTTGAACGCCATCCAGGCGGGAAAGATATTTTACTTGCTTACGCGGGCCAGGATGTGACGGTGTTGATGATACAAGAGGAACTTCATAAACACACGACTTTTGCTTATGGTTGGCTTGGAAAATATCTTATTGGCCGTTTAAAAGACGATGTAAGTATAGCTTTGAAACTTTTCGGCGCAATTTCTGAATTTGCTAGAAGCAAAGAGCTCGCACCGAAGCGTAGCCTGTTTTAATACCAAGATCTGTTATGTAAAATGCAAAAGACATCTCGATCATTTGTTAGTTTAGTTTGTGGAAGTTTCAGTGACGGGTGAGTTTTGCTCTTGGTGAAATAATAATTGGTGAAGAAGTGCGTTTGGTATAGTTTTTTTTATAGTGTAAAAACGCATCCAATAATCTAATAAAGAAACATAAAAGAAGAAGTCAAGATGATGCTTGCATAATATTTTTGTGACCCGAGCAGTTAACTCGAGTGTAAAAATATTCTCCGTTTAACAAATTTACTCAACATTTGAATATTTTAACGTTAGCAGAAATCCTAACAGAAAAAAAGAAGTTTGTGATAGTCTCAACCGTACCGAAAATTGCTGATGTTGTTTTCTTGATGTTTTTGAAATAATTTCCAGGGGATTAACAACGTCCGCACGTCATGCCCAGATAAATTCATTATGATTCATAATCGGCCACCATTTAACTATTTGCATTCTCTATTATTCTCTCTGGGTTTATTCACTTGTTTTTGCATGTATTAAAGAGACTGCTTTTTTGTGTGTGTAAAAGAAAATAATAAAACCACATATTGCTACTAAATAATCACATGTTTGCTTTCACGTGAGGTAAGATAACACTAAAAATAAGGGTTTTTCACTTTTCTGCGACGAAAGAAATGCGTTATAATAATTAACAAAGTAATTTCCATTTTCAGTGAATTACAACTGAAGCATGAAGACAATTATAGTCCATCTTTTTATGCATGTAAACTCCGTAAGCAGAAGCTTTGCAAAAAAGTGGCTTTTTGGGTGGTTCCCCCCCTAAATAGAACTATAGCTCAGGGGCAAATACTTGAATTGTCTTATGTGGATGTTTTTGAATTCCTAAAAAACTAGACTTTTTGTGAAACTGTATCAATTAAAACCTGGAGCATTGAACATGTTGTTTCTTTGAATCTGTCATCTATTTGAGGTCGCTATTTTCGAAGAGAGATTTTTATTTCTTTTGTTGGCAGCCAATTTATCTGTAAGTTGATTAAACCATGAAATCAATAGTCTTGAAGGGGCTGTTTGCAACCTCCTATTTAAATAGACCCAGCAATTAATCAAGAAAATGCTTAAGATCAACCTCTATGCATCCTTGGAGATCCAGGGGCAGACAGTGGGTCGAGAGAAAGTCTTATTGGGCAGATCTGGCCTTGGGTCTACGAGGATAACCTCTATGTTATGGTTTTTTTTTTTCACATGAATCATACATTGCCACTGTATAGACAGAAATAATCCCTTAGCACTGCAAGCAATTTTTTTTATGTAAAGAATTTTTTGTTTGACATTTGTTTTAAGAGGACTATATGCAGCATATTAATAGGGAATTTAAGATAGTTCACTACGGTAGGCTGGGGCGGTTGGATGTGTATACGTGCGGCTTGGGGCCATGACTGTAAGAAGGCATGAAAATTTTCAGTTTAAGAATGGACAGCAAAACAGAGGATGGTAAAGTCATTCGCAAAACTCGCTTGAAATTTCTTTCACAGAAGGCTCAATTACTGAAGAAGAGTTTCTTATTTCATATGAAGAATACCAATCAGAAGAATAAGGGTACAAATTAAAGCTAGCTAGTTTTCAAAACTAGTCGATGTTTTTATTTGAATTTTCCTTTCCTAAGCCAACACCTTTTGAGTTAAACAAATCTTTTCTTGATAAAAAGTTAAAAAAAAGACAGCTACAATCATCACTGTTAGGCCCAGTTCAAATTTCAAACTTCTCATGTGCCAAAACTAATGCACAAATTACTAAAATTTATTTCACTTGTTTAGAGCATGCTAGACCGTTGAACGTACATCGTGAAAATGAATTGAGTTTGACTAATTATATAATTAAGTTCCACGCCTGAATCAATCTTGAACTTATGTCATTTGGGTCGACCTAAATAAGTATTAAGTTCAGTACATGAAAAGATCAACATTTGAACTGGGCGTTACCTTTCTTTTCGGCAACTTTTCTCTGTCATGACGGACAACACTAGGTAGAAAACAAGCAGTTGCGATGTGGCTGTGAGCTAAGTTAATGAATGAATGAACTCAGAAGTCTTCACAATTTTTTTTTTCATTTCACCAGTAGGGAAATCAATGTAAACACAACCCAACACACATTTAACCCATTGGCTACTTATTTTTAGAAGAAAACTGACAATAAGTATGCATGAATTCTTATCGGTTTCACCATTGTCTTCACAACGAGAAAGCTGGTGAAAACATACTGTCCCAGAAGGACGACAGTAAAAGGTCATGCGTATTTTGCGTGATGTAACATCTATCCAACCGTCCCAGGTGACCGTAGTGACCTATCTTAAAGTAGCACTGCAGAGTGGCAAAACTTGGGAAGAACTTGAGAATTGTGTATCATAATAATGACAATGATGAAAACTACAGTCAGTTAAATCCTTAGCATTTTAAAGACCTATAGTCATAAGCAGTTGTGAAGAAAAACCTGCAAATTACATATTGGATAGTACTGCAAATGGATGACGTTTTTATTCTGAGGTAAAGGTCAACTGATATACACTGGTTTGTGTAGACATTTTCTTGTTCTTGTTTTGATGCTTTATTTTTACATAATTACAGGAATTAGGTGATGAATTTGACTCCACCACACGAGAAAACCTTCCAATGGATGGATGGCGAGAGGTATAGAAAAAAACTAGGATTATTGTTGTGCTACCGCAGTGCCTGGCTGTCATTAAGGGCTGGGGTTAGGAAAATAAAGGAAAATAAAAATAAAACCCAGAAGAACTTGGTAGGTGTTTCATGCCCCCTACCAATTTCAGCAACTTGAAATCTTAGTGGCAGCCCTGCCAACAGGAAACTGTAAATACCTAAGTGACCACAAACAAAAAAATGCAAACCACCAACAATGTCCATTGCATCTTGTTACGAATAATGGTATCTTTGGATCCTAGACTACAGGGCCGGGTTGGTCGAAGCTGGGTTAAGATAACCCTGGGTTAGTGCGAAATTTGAACTTAGATGTGAGAGATTAAAAAGCAAATTCAGTTTAATTCTCTGCCTACAATTTGATAATTGGATACTCTAAAAAGAATAGAGAAAATTATCCGAGAAAGTGCTTTTGATAAAAAGATAAAGAAACCCGTGTTAAAATTTAACCCCAGGTTAGCGCTAACCGGCGTTCGAACAACTGGGCCCAGGTGTTTTCCTTGTGACTTTTATTATAACATATCCAATGTAATTCTCATGTTCATGAATTTTGAGGCCTGAAGTTTAAACATCTCTGCTCATAATAAGTCGAACATTGCCTGACGGTAAAATTAGCAGTAACTGGTAATCCATTTTTATGTTGTAGGTTTGATAAATTTGCACTCACTAGCCAATTTACCAAGTGAATGAATCAATATTAATGTTCCAAAGTAAATAATATTTTGAACGGCTAATCAATAGAAACCAAAGTAAAAATATATATATCATGTGTTTCAAAGAATGAAAATATCGAAGAACAACTTACTTTTGGACTTGATAATGACTCATTTTTCCACATGTAATTCTGACTTAATTTCAATTTTATCTTAGCTCGTAAAAGCCAAGAAGGTGATAGTAGCAAATCTTTATTTATAACGTGTATTTACTTCTAATTCTAGGATCTTGTTGATTGGAACAAAGCTATCCTACCTCAAGTTGGAAAGCTTGGCCCAAACTACCTAAACTGGGTTCATTCACCAGTTGATCGACCCTTAAGGCTCTTCGAGTCTGACTTTGTAGAATTCTTCTCCACAACGCCCTGGTATGTTGTGCCAATTATCTGGATACCAACAATGTTATATATGTGCTACCTGTCCATTCAAGATTTGACTGCTGGGGATGGAGTTCAGAACATTGATCCGTATTTTGTGGATTCCAAGACTAAGGTTGCATCAGTTTTTTCTGCTCTGTTTCTGTGTGGATTGTTGTTGTGGTCATTTATTGAATACTGCTTGCATCGCTTCTTGTTTCACCTCATCAATCACGTTCCTGCTGATGATCCATTTTGGATAACTATTCACTTCTTTCTTCATGGACAACACCACAAGGTAAGGGTTTGTTTTTTTCCCAGTAGTTTTTGTTGGTTTTTGTTCAAGGACAAGGTGGGTTTGGAATTTTAAGGACAGTCTAAGGTGACAATGTGTGTAGTGACTTCACAACAATTCACAGAACTCTTTAAGTCAATCTGATCCTAATAGTCCTTCTATTCATGACCTCATTCTGTCATGGCAGGAAACTCAGATACAGTTAAGACTACAAGTTGTCCTTCATATCCTCAGGGAATGAGGGAAAATTGCCACTTGTGAGGAAGGTGCATGACACACACAGAGAGAGAGAGAGAGAGAGAGAGAGAGAGAGAGAGAGAGAGAGAGAGAGAGGAAATCTGTAGTCCCTCATTTTCTTTCCTTCTTTCTCATCTTGCCTCTCCTCACATGTGGCAGTTTCCACACGTGCTTGCAAATTTCGCTTACGAAGTTCAACTATCTCTAAAGAGAGTAAGTAAAATGAGAAACTACTCACTATTCTAAGTACTGTTGGACCACTTAATTTTTCTGGCAGTTATTTGAGGGACATGCCATGGCCATTAGAGAGCTTTAGATTTGAGGACAAGGATGACTACGAGTAAAAGATTTAACTTAAATTAAGTTTTTTCGCATATTGTGGAAAAAAAATGTCAACCCAGAAAGTTTCATTGTACTATTTTTGCCCCGGAAAATTAGTGCGGTTATTATTATTGAGAAGCTTTGGCCCTTTTCCAGTTGCAAAATGATTAAAAAATTCTAAAATTTGATAACTTGTTACTGCCACTACGACATTCTCACTAAAACTCGTAGTAGAATGACAATGGCCAACACGTTTTCTCCCAAAATGACGTTGGTTCATCCAAGAGCACCAAATACTGAGAAAATCTCATACTCGTAGTTGTCCTTGTCTCAGAATCTAAAGCTCTGGACTGGAAGTCCTAAGAGTGACAAAACATCGAAATATTTTCTCTTTTAACAATATCTGTTTCAATATGTAATCAAGAGAAATGGTTATGAGAGTTTTAAGAGTTCTGTCATATTATTGTTATATTCTCTCAACTAATTATCTAAGGAAATGTATGGAGACAAGTCTAGAGAATGTATATGTGAATATTTGGGGCTTACAGAAGGGTTAACTACTTATTAACTTTTGTCAGAACCAACCAACGAGACCAGTCCAATTCCAAAGAGAATTCCACTTTTAGTCAGGAATGTCAAACAGATTGGTCTATTCCTGAATAGTATCCTGAGTAGAGTAAGTTTTTATCAAAAATGTGGAAAAGAGCCTATTTCATTTACAAAATGACTGGTCTGTTTAGCCACTGATTTTTGGTAAACACCCTAAGGTGTGAAATTAGCTAACAAGGCAGCTGACATCTACTAAGTTTTATAATCTGTGGAGAACAAATAATAATTTAGGTAAAATTTGTTGCCGTAGAGAGGTCAGAACAGTTTGTCATTCACTGTCTTATATATTGTTGTTAGGTGCCATTTGATAGTGGACGGCTGGTCTTTCCTCCTGTAGCAGCCGGGGTATTGGCCAGTATGTTCTACTACCTGTTCATTACATGTCTGCCACCAGCCATTGCCAAGAGCGTGTTTGCAGGAGGTTTACTGGGTTATATCATGTACGATATGATGCATTATTATCTTCACCATGGCTCTCCAACTCCAGGAAGTTACCTACACCAGCTTAAAAAATACCATGTTTCTCACCATTTTGAAGACCAACAGAAAGGTACTTTAACAGTTAGCTTTCCACATAGCTGAATGTCAAGAACTTTAATGCTCCTAGGAAATACTATGAGTGAATTCATTTTGATGGCAAGGTTCGAGGATGCAAATAGAGAGACCTCAGAGTGGTCACAACAAGGATTATTGATTTCATTGTTTGCTTCTTTACAAGCTTTTTTTATCAATATAATTTATTATAAGAAGGAGCTTATTGGTACTGAGTATAATGTGTGGTTCCTGAAAACATCCATACTCTCAATGTAAAGAGAACTTAAAATTCTAGTGGAGTGGGTAGGTCAAATGGGGGAATGCTTCAGTCATGTTAATAAAAAAACTGAAATTTGATATAATTTTGTGAGTTTCTCTACTCCCAAGAATTTTTATGATGCCTTCCTCAAGGTCAAAATCTGTGACCATACCTGGTTGGTCTTATACATGTAATTATTATTAATTTAAGCAAAACAGTAAGAACCCATAAGTATAAGAACCTGCATTTTCCAAAGTTAGCCTAAACAGGTTCTTACATAAATGGTAATCAGCACAAATTTTGGTTTTTTATGTTCTTAAAGAGCTTTTAATTATTATTTATTTTTATACATTGAAGCTAAGAGTATTTAGTTGTGTTCAGCCTAGAAGAAAAAGAAAGAAAATAAGAATCTGTTTTAAGTTCTAGGCTAAATGGGGTCTTGTATAGAGGGGGCATGACTGGCAAATTTTAGCCTAATAGGTTTTTAAAAACCAGGTTCTTTCTCGTGGGTTTTAACTGTAGCCTTAAAAAACTCTTAGCAAATTTTGTTATTCCATTAGAATGTGTCTTCACTTGCTGTGATAACAACTGACTTTTATTTACCATTGTCTTTTTCCACAGGTTTTGGCATTTCCAGCAAACTGTGGGATTATCCTTTTGGTACCTTCCCAGAAAAACTAGTTAAGGCGGCTTAGTGCAAACAAAATAATAGTAATTTGTTCGCTATAACAATTTTATTATTCTCTCTTATGATTATGACAGATCAACGACAGGGCTTCCTGGTAACAAACTCTTGACTTCAAGGGTAGGGCTAAAGTGCAAAAGAGTTTCTTTGCTTTTTTCACCCCCACACCCTGAGTCAAGAGCTACAACATACTTGTCACATTTTGTTGAAACAATTGTCACGTTATTTCCTGTTCAATGTTGATTCACGTATTACCCATTTGCAAATAAACCTGATTCTTAATAATTATACACAGGGACAAGTAAGATAAGTTAGTTGAGAAGTGTGACGTGAAAATTCTTCAGTTTCAGTCGATCGTTTCTAGCCTGTGCGACAAGCATCAAAAGGGGTAGGGGATAAGGGAGGAGGATTCAGGACAGAGGTATTTCTTTTTTTCTCCCCCTCCCCTTTTTGCACTTGCCATGCAGACTAAGTGTTTCAATGAAATTTGATGAGAATTTTAGCTGTATGGTAAAATAATAGCAAGGGTGTAGTTGTTGATTATGTAATAATAGTAATAAATGACTATGCACTGCATTCAGACTTGCCAGTTAAGTCTCAACTATTTGTATGCAGAATGCAGGGCTGCAGGTATTTTTTTTGTTTTTGTAGAAAGGATTTATTTCTGACCAGGTCACTATTTTAATGGATCCAAACCATAAAAAGTTGTCTGGCACACATCACATTGACATACTGAGTACTTATCTGTTCATTATTTATAAAATGTCCAACTTCAAGTGGGATTTCATTGGAGGCAGGCTAATTTTAATTGGAAGTTGTCTGATTATCTAGTATTATTTGCAGCTCTTATTAAATGTGTCTAAAACAGACAAAACATTAGTTGATTCCAAAATTCAAGTCTAGTATAGACATGTATAGAAGTAAGGTCGTTTCAAATCTGCACCATCATAATAATTAATAAAACAGCAGCACAAAATTGTGTCTGTTTCACTGGCCTGGCCAAAAATTTATACTGCTGTAATGCTCTTGTAACATAGTGTTATTTATTCTAGGTTAAATTAAATTATTCATAAAATGGTTTTCAGCCTGGCCTGCAGTATTCACTGTAATTAATAATTAAATTAAAAATGTACTCGATGCACAATATCATTAATATTTTTTACTCAGTATTGGGATTCAGTTGACTCTGGTAACTTGGATCTTTGGTAGCCTAAATTATTTACTACTGCATGAGTTGAATAAAAATCAATTTCCTATAGACTTGCTCTATAAATTTACTGAAATAAATTTTGATCTAGTTTCCTGTACTGGTGTTTATTATGCAAGTCATGCAAAGTCACTCTGTTGAGCCCCTAAAGTTACTTTATTCAAGGCTCTTTCATTATTTTATCCTGATTTTATTTTAATCACCCAAGAGTGAGTAATTTTTGGAGTTATAATGGGTTTTTAATACAAAGTAATTTTGTAAGCCAAAAATAATAGTTTTAATATTAAATTAATGCACATAACTGGGGATAAAGAATTAGCAATAATTCTACAAGACAATACAGTAATTTAGGGGGTGTTAACATGACACTGGGGTGACTTCTGCCGCGGAGCGAGTTCACTCCGGTTCCCTTTAATGACTCTATATTTGTTTACATGATACCACCACAAAATGTTATGCCCGCGTGAGTCACCCCGGCGTGAGTTCACCCCGGTTCTCGCACCGGGGCGAGAATTTCACTCCGGTACGAAATCTCGCATCGGTATCATGGTGTGAAATCGGTCTGCCGGTAGACTGGAACGGGTAGCGCATGCGTAATGTCTGCGATTTTGAACCAAACGTGTATTTATCAACATGAAATGTACCGTTAAAATTAATAACAAGATATGAAATGACCCAGTCATAATGAAACGTGATATGAAATCAAAAAGTCATCCCAGTGTGAAACTCGCGCCGTTGCGAGTTTTCTCATGTAAACACCCCCTTAGTGATAATGTTTAAAGGCCTTCCTGAGAAATACTAGAATGCTCTTTTATGTGCCGTGTTAGCCTTGCATTCAGAAGAATCTTGGCACAAGTTGCACTATTGCTATAAGCATCAAGTTTTCAAGACATTTGCTTAGTGCACACTTTTGTATACACATGAAAAAGTGCAAATGTTGGTGGTTGAGTTCTCTGTGTATTTCCTTTAAAGTTGTACTTTCCATTGCACCTCAGCTTAAGGGTTCCTTAAGTTACTGAGCAAACTGAATTTAAGCAAAAACTGCCCAGATGGACTCTGAATTTTAGCTTGCTAGCTAACATTCTAACATTGTAAATGTCATTGTAATAATAGCACCCAAATGAGGCTTATAAGCATGTAGATCAGAGTATTATGTTATTTTTCAGAAAGGCCTGTTACCAGTAAAACTAAGTGAAGTTGATAGTGCTGGACATACACATCAATCAATTTATTCCACATTTGCTCCCAATTAGCCTGCTGCATTGCATGTGTAATTTAACCTCGGTTAGTAACGCCTGCAATGCAGCACCAATATCGTCCTTGTTCTGGGCTCCCAATAGACTCAACAAATTACTGGAAGTGCATTTCAAATTTCCTTTCAACCTGATTGGTAAATTGATAATGACTTTTCTAAAAGCCAGTCTTAGCGCATGCTCAAATCCTGGTAAACAAGTGGGGGCCCAGAACAAAGATTCCAGTGCTGTTTTGTAGACAGACTTAACCAAGAGTTAAGTTCTGTTTGTGGTGCAGGCTATCCACTATTAACCAGATACAATTGAAAAAATTATTGTTAACTGCTTAATTTATTGTTGAGTTCTGCTTTTACATTGTATGAAGAGTCAAGCGGATCAAGAAGTGATTTCTCACTGGATGTGCATTACATTCTCCTTGATAAGTTTACCCTGCAAGCAGTGGTTTCTTAACTTAGCATCCAGCCTGGAGAAAAGACTGCTCGCAGGGTATGATAAGTTCTGTTTTGCTAATTTAAACAGCTGAGCCCCTGTGTCATTACCCTGATAAAACAGTCAACACTTAATGACGCCAAGACTGGTCTCCCTGCAAAATGACATCAGAGGAATGACTGCAGAAATTCCATACTGATGACGTGTCACTAGCCAGATCTGGCAAGTGGTTCTAATTAGCTGCAGCAAATTTCCCTCATCGCACCACCAATTAGAAGCACTATCAAGATCTGGGTCGTGACACACCATCAGTACGGAATTTCTGTAAATGTTCCTCAGACATCATTTCAGTGGTGGGGTTGTGTTCTGTCAGGCTGTCCATGGCTTTGCAGGTGAATGCGATGCCTCAGAGTAATATAAAAAAGTATTTATTGAATTGACTCAAATTCTCCAAATTCGTTCTGGTCAGTGCTAGGTGCGGAACTTAGCCTGTCAGAAATGAAGCAAAATTTTGAGGGGATCTGAAGGTTAATTTTTTGAATGATGAATTATAACAGTCAAACGGACTGCGTCAATTATCCAAATCAATATTCTACTTTCAAATTGAATACGTGAACAAATTTATGCCCAGTTCAGTGCTGGTGGGGTTTGTTACAATGTGCTGTTTCAGAAAATATCCATACTTCCCTTGCTAAGGGATTTTAGTTTCAACCCGGCTCCTGTCCCTTTGGAGATTGCACTTCAGCTTCAGACTTTCCTTTAAATATTATTATTATATTGTCTGTAAGACACCCCTCCCCCCTTGGAATTTCTAGTGACCTTCTTAGGGCTGGTAGGGATATTTTAATAATTGAAACCACTAAATTTGTACTGCTGCTGTTAACTCTCCTGCCTTGCTATCTCTGTGAATTACTTATGTCCGACTGCCGACGAGGAAGTTCTTTTGTAATGAGATATTAGATGGTGATCTCCACTGGGGCCTAAGGGGTATAACATTCAGCAACCCTATCATGCTATAATTGAGTTGTCATTAAACCTGTACTGGATAAGGACACCAAATAAAAATTATGCACAGTTTAATCACTGCAATAAAAAAGTATTTATTTACCAGCTTCATTGTTGTTTTGATATATCATTATGATATAACTAATAATTCCTATTTTTGTTTGGTTTTTATCTCTATACTACTACATGAGAAATTTCTGCAATTTGATTGGCTTAGAGCAGTGGTATTTCAGCTTAATTTGAAACACCTACTTGTGAAAATTACAAAACCTTCGCGGGTAGTAGTATAAACAAATAATAGCATGATTTGTACGAGATGTTTGGCATAAATACCACTCGTGATATTTCAAAATTGTCTCAAATTTAACTCGCCCAACAGCTTGAGAAATTACGTATAACAATTTCGAAATATCACTCGTGGTATTTATGCCAAATATCACTATAAATCATCCTATTACTTATACTAATGTATTGCAAAATATTACTAATATACAGCCAGTAACGTATTGGTCAAATTGATCCAAAGGTTACAAAAATGCAGTTTCTTCTAATAATAGTCATTTGTCAGAGTGATCAAATCATCCTTAGATAAACTAAATCTTGGAACGTTTTTAATGGAATAAGGCCCAGACACATGCATCGCCCGAGGGTTGGGGGACGGGGACTCAAAATCAAACCTTGAAAGGTTACCTTTGTGTGTTTGCTTTCTGTCGCCAGTTTATTACCTTGGTTGTATTTTAGCGTGGGCATGGCTCAAATTCATACAGTTCTAGTGACAGTTTGCTTTGAAGCTGGATAGCTCTCTATCCTCAGGGTAAATCACTGTCTACTGGATAACACATTATTAGTTTTGCTCTAACAATTATCCACTGGAAAGTGATTTATCCGGTGGATAGTGCTAGCCATCTTTTGAACAACCAGGACCAGAATCCTGGAAAGGTACCAACATTCTAAAACAAAAAACTCACGGCTACTGACAAAGTAATAAAAACCTATAAACAGTACTACAGAAACTCTAACGACAGTAATTTTAGGTTTTAGAGCCATTAAGCGCCCACATCATCAATTTTTTTATCAGGGAGCCCTCCCCCCCCCCAATCTTTGCTTATACCAGAAGCCAAATAAGTAAACCTATTAATATTGAATTCAAACAAAGATGTTTAAAGAGCATTATATACTCAAAATTATATATAATATAAAAAAAATAACTACTAGTGGCATTGGCTAAACTTGTAAAAGTAAAATGATGATGCATCACTTAAATAATGTTAACATATTCATTGACTGGACTTCTCTGACATTATCATGCACTTAGGTCAATCAAGTAGAGCTCTCACTTCATAAGAAATATCTACCCTGAAATGGCTTTAAAGGGGCTATGTCACGAGGATACAGTAAAAACCATGAGTAAGAACCTACATTTTCCAGGGTTAGCCTAAATAGGTTCTTACATAAATGGCTGTTAACATAAATTTAGGCTATCTAGGTACTTAATAGGTTCTTACTTTCTTGCAAAACATTATGTCATTGCTAAGAAGATTTTAGTGATCAGCACCCCTAAATTTGCATACCTAATTATTGCTTATATTTTAATATGACCATAATAGAGATCTATTCTCACATGAATTTAAATTTCTTGAGTCAAAACAACTTTATATACATGATTGTGCTGTAAAACACAATATTATAAACATTTTCTCAATGACCTCAATCAAACAACATTTATATATGTACTAACTTAACTTTTGCAATTGCAATTAGTAAATATTTTTAAATGATTTTTGAAAATTAGAACCTTTCTCCAAATTTTTAGGCTAAAGACGTTCTTATATAGAGGGGGTCTAAATTGCAAATTTTAGCCCAACAGGTTCTTAAATCTTAGGTTTTACTCGTGGGTTTTTACTGCATAAATTTCCGATTTTTTTAAGGTCAATTCTTTGCTATAAGTCATTAAGTTTAGTGCCTTTACCAAAACACAAAATGCTCCTGAAAAGTTATGAAGATACCAAACAAAATAACTTCATCAGGAAATAATAGCAGTAGCATTGAAAACTTGTTTAGAAAAAAAGTTTCAATCCATTTCCACCTTGCCATCTGTTGCAACAGATAACAGGAAACAGTTTCAATGCTTAAAATAATATAGTCTTAAACAACAAAACTGGACCATTATTTTTGAAATTCAATTGATGAGAAGACATGTTATAATCTAGCTTTTTAAAAACATAGCAAATAGCGTGACAGCCCCTTTAACCCTTTGAGTCCCAATATCCACATACAAATTCTCCAAACTGGTCTCCATACATTTCCTTGAAGAATTATTTGAGAGAATTTGGTAAAAGATCAAAATAATATTTTTCACTTTGTGATCATTTTGTTAATTCTCATAGACTTTGCTCATGATAGTCTATGGATATCGTTAGGAGAAAATTGATCTTGAGCACTATTGGGAGACCAACTGTTAGTTTTTCCATGACATCAAATAAAGAAATTAGAGAGAGAGATATGGTAATGTGTGAAGCTTGTACACTTTGGTTACCTTTGGTGCTGTGTGATTACTCATGAATTCATAGAATTCATTGTTTTTCAGGGAGAGGGGGTGCACTGGGCTCTGGTCTATCACTATATGGGGGTGGGGCATAATTTGGATACCCACCAGGAGGGGGTGCAGCAGTAGCATGCCCGGGGGGAGCATAATAACCTGCTGCTTGCCCTGCCACAGGATACTGTGCCCCAGGGGGAGGAGGTCCATATCCTCCTGGTATTCCTTGGGAAGGTACTGAGGGGTAGCCTGCATAAGGCTGACTTTGCATGATGCGTCTTTGAAAGAAAAACAACAGTTTAAAGGTTACATTGCCCAGTCCTATTTTTGTGATTTCTGGAGTCTCTAACATGCATGCCAGCTCCCAGCCTCTGTTTCCCATCTCTGTTATCATTGGTGTCCAGTCACCTTTGGCCTTTGTCTCAAAAAATCCAATCTGAAAGATATTACGAAATCATAAAAATCAATTTATGGCCCATCTGTCTGCAGGGGAATAGGCTTTCAAGACACTGTCAATGGCTACAGATTGAAGTTATTAGCAAAACTGAAAAAAATTCAGAGATTGTAATAGCCTGTGCCAGGCTCTCAGATAGTACAGTGGGAACGTATTAAAACGAGCAAAGCGAAAATAAGACTCGCACGACTTGGGAAAGGGGGCGGTGGCGGCGAAAAATGGGAGAGAGAGCCTGTTAGCATTTCTTTAACGACCCTCTTCCGCCCATTTTTGTCACGTCTGGATTCGGCTGTCAAAACTGTTAAGACTTCAGTTAGCTACAATCATTCTCAAGTTTCTCGCGTGAGCATTGCACGCGACGCGAATTCCTTGTGCGATGTGTGGAAATTTATGTCTTCGAATTCGTTATCCTGTGAGAACATCCATTTTTTTGGCCCTAGTTTATAGCAATAAAAGGGGGCGGTAAGTTTTTTCCTCTGATGGGTACTGAGGTTAAGCTCTGGAAGGTTCTACATTGTCACTGAGCAAATGTGACTTTAGCCGCTTGTTTCACACTGAGAGGTCATGGCACAAAAATCGATTTACTACGGCGTTGGTTTCTGGTCAGCAGGATTTGCCCTCTGATGAGAGAGCATTTTCTTTGACCTCTAATTAGAAGCGTAAAGCTTTTTATTGCGGCTGAATAAGGGTTCTAATTTTCTCCAAAGTGCCTTCTGGATCTGACTAACTAAGTGATTTTCTTTAGTCCGTGAATTGATGTAATATTTTTCTGCAATGTTGTATCACGCTGGGCCAAGCTTGTTAGTTTTCTTTGCAGAATGTTAAATTATCACAGATAGTGATGTACAGATCCAGAATTATAAGAATGAAGTGCAGCTTAAACTTAAGCTACATCAACTAAGGAGAATTGCATTGTGACTTAGTAAACTCCAGCTTGATAGTGTTTCTCTGAAAATAGTGTAAGTCTTTTGACTGGAGCGCGTAGTTTCTCCCTTGGTAATAGCGAAATATTAAACTTAACAGTCTTTGGACTGTTTTGTCATTGCCACTTTGTGATCAACCAGGACTCCGGATTACCGAAACAATTTCGCACTTTCCTTCTCTCGCTTTCTTCGCATCCTCCTTTCCCTCTTCACCAATGCCAAATAGTTGCGGCCGGACATCCAAGCTTTTTCAGTTGTTCCACTTGGTCTCGCATTATAGATATCAGCGGCGAAACGACTATTATCGCAGAGTTTTCTAGGATTAGAGCAGCTTTAGCCAAGCGTGGGAATAGCTGAAAGATTAAACTTTTGCCGAAACCGGTGGGCATAATACCCAAAACATCTTTACCGCGAGCCAAGTCGCAGACACTCGTCTAAAGCACAAGACAACGCCGATTCATGAAGATCATACGCGCGATTCGCGTTAGCCATCTTGGTGATGACAAACTAATGACCACGCTACTAGGTGATGATGTTAACTGTCACAATTGACCAATCAGAGGGTATATCAGGAGCTGATATACCGGGACAGGCCGTTAAAAAAATGCGTACAGGCTCCGCCGCCCTGTCTCTCCCCAGCCCTCTCGCATTTTTCTCATTTCTTATTACTGAACGACTTTCCATCACCATCTCGGAGCCTGGAACAGGCTAAGATTGTAAGTGAATTTAGACCATTGACCGTACCCATGGCCGTAAATATGGGTAGATTACCTCTTACCCCGGAGAAACAGCTAGGCTTCCAAATAGAATGGTGATGCCATTATCACATCTGGGAAATCACAGATGCCCTTTATATAACTATGTGACACCTACCTGTACCCATAAGAAGAAGCAATGTATCTTAAGGTCCCTAGTAATATGCCTAGTGCCTTTCTTGAAAATTAATAATACTTGCCTTCACAGTATGCTGATATTCAACTATGGTGCCTTCATAAACTGGTGTCAGGTCCTGCATTCTTGAACATTCCTTCTCAAAAAACCACACTGAATTGTAATCACCAGACAAGGAAAATTCTATGAAGAAAATGAATTCATGATAGTCAGTTTTTTCTTTCTTAAGAGGAGCTGCCACTTAGAAGATTCCTACCTTAAACAATTAATTACGATCACAATACTTTTTACGTTTAAGTATGATTGAGTCTTTGACAAGGCAATGACAGTGAAATTTGTCACCAGGAATTTTTTCTCAGACATTCCATTCAATTAGGCTTTCTGATTGATAGATAAGATTGCTTTGGGGGAGGGAGATAGAAATTTCCATCTATTTTGTGTTAGACTGCAATTTTGGACAGACCAAAATGGCCAACATTTGAAAAGGAAAATATGAACCCAAATAATAATATTATTTTCATAGGGGAGGTGGGTATGGTTCAAAGTAATAACCCCCAGCCCCCTCCAGTGGGGAGAGAATGAATATATTCTGAGGCAACAAAAATACTAATTATTATTATCTAAGGACAGTGATCAATGCCTTTCTTTCTATAGTGTTTATATTTTAATAAAATAATAATATTAATGCAATGCTGGAAACTAAAAGAAAGTCAAAAAGGGAGAACATTCACCTCCATGACTCCTTTTTCCTTGATCCCAAAAGATATCTGTCAATTTCCATCCCTGCTGCAGATGTTGTGCGAAGTGTCCCATCCAATCACAGGTGACCTTGACAAGTTTTCCTGGTCCAAGGTACATGACTTGAACAGGAACATTCACAAGCTGGTACGTGTACAGAGTGGGGTTTGGATGACGCGGCATGTTAAAGAACACATCACAGCCATACACTGAAAATTATGAACAAGACATTGCCATCCCCTTCAATTCATACTTCTGATCATTGCTGAGAGTACAGTCCAACCCTGTTTATATGGATACTGAGGGGATTATAGAAAGCGTCCATATTAAGCAGGTTGAATTTAGAAAAAAAAGGAAGGGGCTTTCTTTCCCCAGGGACAAAGCGAACTATCTGTAATAATGAGGTGTCCGTATTAAGCAGGTGTCCCTAAAGCAGGGTTTAATTTGGCTGTACTCAATTTAACACAAACCTCTAAAATTTCCATTAAGTTACTCTGACAAATATCAATAATAAATCGGTTGGAATCATACATCCCATGGGAGAAGTCCTAAGTGACAACAAAAAATTTATGTTTGAAGCAATTTCTAAGAGGAATGGGATTGACTTTCACTAACTATTAAACGGACACTAGCTATTTGTAAAAATCCCAGGATGTCTGATTAACTCAGGTTTGACTATTAATGGATTATAAATAATACAAATAATAGAAAAAAGCAACAGAAAAAGACATAGGCTACATGCAGATCTTATAAACACAGCATTCAGGAAAATGAAACATTTTTTTATTTGTCACATAAATACCTGTAATTTTACAAGTGAAAAGAACCTCAAACTACATCAGGCGTAACTATATAATTATAATTTCTCAAAATGTTCTTCTTCTATGTGAAGTCTTCACATAGATTTTTAAAATTTTATGGTTCAAAAAAGACTATGGACGTATTACTTATAATGAATTGTTCTAATTTGCATTACCACTGTTTATACCTTCACTTTTGCCACCGATTGATGCTAGCATTCCAGCACTTTGTTTCTGTCCAGATAGCTCCACACACACTAAACGGCCACCTTGCTTGCAATATTGAGCAATCTATAATAAATAAGTCAGCAAAATAATTAGCTTAATAAAATAGAATGAGAGAGTTAGAAAAACTTTCCTATTTTAAAATATTATTTTCATATTATTATTACCAAGTTGAAAATAAAATTACCTCTAACTTACAATAGTTACAAATCAAAAATACATTAAAAAAATCACACTGTCTTTGTGTTTCTTTAACTTCGTATTATGCCTTCAGTTTAGTCGCAACATATCTGGTCATTCCATTTGTCCTGTTGGGGACAAAATGAAACGAAATAGTCGCCAAAGAATTTGCACTATAAATCTTAAGTTGCCTGTAGCTAAAGGAATTCTTAGCAGGAAAAAAAATTAAATAAAAATAATCTTTTATTGATAACAAAGCTAACTTTAAAATCCTATTTACAATTAATTTCACTTAAAAAAACTATTCAGTCCAAGCACTAATTATAATTCCTTTTGATTTAAAAACACTTAATTTCAATTTTAAAAAATTCATTTCAATTTTAAAAAAATTTGCTAAAGAAGAAGAAAGAAAGAATTTTCACTAAATCTTAAGTTGCCTGTGGCAAAATGAATTCTTAGCAAGAAAATAAATAAATAAATTTTATAATAATAGTAATAATAATAATAATAGATGGATATAATAGATACTTTATTCAGCACAGCATTCATAAAGTTTACACATTTTCAATGAACTAATGAATACACTTTTTAGATTGTTTAAAGAGTGAGTGATTGTAATACAGTAAACACCTGCTTATAAGAACCTACTTTTTATGAAATCTGGCAAAATAAGTTCTTGTATTTTGGGGTACTTATTGAGAATGATGCTGATTGAACACTACTCACCACCGAAATAATCCCTGACGGATTTGACACTTCATTGCTTCGAGTTGACAGATTCAAAAGCCCTGCTCGCTCTACAGTTTGGATGCTTGACTTCACCACTAACAACTGCCAAGAGTGGTAAACAGGGGCTCTGAACAAGGGGAATTTAAAAAACAAATTATTGGCAACTAGATCAGAGAACTTGGCATAAATTGTACGTCCTGGAAAAACAGTAATTACATGATGACAATCAGCGTACAAAGAAAGTGCTGTCCGATAGTCCGGGGCTAGTGGATTTTGTTATCAGGCTGGTGAATTCTGTTTTTAACTTGCCTGATGGGCAAGTGATGTTTTTTGAGCAGTTTGAAAAAAGGAAGAACTGTGAAATCAATTCTGCTTGTCAAAAAGCTTTTGGGGCTAGTTTAAATGATGTCTGCACTAGTAAATGCTAGCTTTAGCTTGCCCGAATGGCAAGCTATAAAAATGATTTTCTTTGCACCCTGACAACACAAATTTAATTATGTAGTTCTAACTTTTAAATTTGTGGACTGAAAATCCAGCTCATTCAAATAAATGTTACAAGTCCTTGGCAATCCTTTGACTTGATATTAAAGTAGAACCTCCAAGTGTGACCTCCTCTCGTATATGACCACAACCACCTTTTGGAAGATGGTTTTAGAATTTTCTATTGTTTTAATCCTCCTGTAAGTCACCAATAAGGGCATGTTTTGATCTCCCTACATGTATTTTTGCTGAATGTACTTACACTACTCAGAGCATGAGAAGAACTTTTAGTTACAAGCAACATTAACTACACATATCATAACTTGTATTGAATTCTCTTCCAAAATGCATACCATAAAAATTCTGAAAATTAGCCCAGGGGCTTGTATCTTTCAAAGGCCCTTTTTGAGGGGCTTATTTTTGGAGGGGTGATTTAACAGAGGGTTTTTTGTGTTACTGGATTGGGGGGCCTATATTTGGAGGGCTTATACATGGAGGGGCTTATTTTTGGAATTTTACAGTATGTGTTCTTCCTATTGCTCCATTCATGCATAAAGGGACCACCTTCCACAAGCGGCCAATAAATCTTTGCATTTTGGGTGGTCCCTAATGGGAGCTTCTTTCGCATTTCAGATGCCATCATTTTTAATTTTGATGCCATACCCGTGGGGCCTGGAAAAACTTCCTTGGTATGGCGTCTCACTTGCATTCCATCCAGTCTTCCCAACACCTGGAACTGCCTTGAATGTTTCCAGAACAAAGCCTTGCAGATATGGTTCACTGAGCTTGCCATACTTGCTTGTTACATCTGAAGAGACTTTTGTTTGTCCAGATACTAAGCCAAAAGTAGCTATAACATCCAGAAAAATAGGATTTGATTCATAATTGACTCGAACAAGTACGATAGAGACCGAGTCTCTGTTATAATGTAATTTCACAAGAAAATGCAGACGATAAATTACTGATAAGAAATATGGGAAAATAAATTAGACAGTGAGTGGCAAGTAAACATAGCTTTGTACTGTAAGACGTTTGGGTACTGGCAAAACAGGTAGACTGTGAATTCATTGCCATGTATGACACGTTGATTTTGTTGTCAGGTACATTGCAAAAATGTGTCATTTTGGTTTGACAGAGAATGCTTTTGTTTGACTTGGCCAGCAAATAAAATGCGACAGTAATGACAGTGACCATGTGAGTTTACCTTAGTTGTTGGTTTGACAAACAAAACCATGCGACCTAGGTTGTTAACATTTGGCAAAAACTGTCTTACAGATCTTTCAATTCACAGTCTACCTGTGTTGGTAGTATTTTTTTATTGTCTACCGCTAACACCCCTTAAAATCCTTAGCCCATACCAGACCACATTCAAATTGAATAAAATAAGTATTCTAGGCTGGACACCAAAACTCCTTACCCTACCTTGGATTAGCTATAACCAATATAAATTCTAGGGTAATAATAATTAACAATTAATGAATGAGGCTGTGTATCTTATGAAGAGTTATGGAGATTGAGGAGGGTGTTATGGCCGAGGTGGATAACACTCTCTGAGATCTCCATAATTCTTCATATGATACGAAAGCCGAATTCAATAATTGTTTTATTATTCATTCAGAATAATTCCTAGTTTAAAAACAAAGCTAAAACATGCTTACCTCCATTGATGTTAAGTTCACCTTCGATATTGAACGTTTAGGGTTGTTCAGCTCCGCAAATATTCTCCAAATAGCAGATGTCGCCCTCCGAGTTGTGTTCTTGCTGTTCTTGCCATGTTTTTAGCAATAATTTCGCCTAGTTCTTCCTCTTGAAACGAGTGAAATGTCTGCCATTTTTTGTTTTCACAACCTAAACAACTCAACCTCGTCCCCAGGTCTTCTCGGTTAACGATGCATTAACCTGCAAGAACGCTGCATTTTTGATGTCATTTCCTCGTTAAACACAAAATTCTTCCAGATTAGTAACTGGTTATGGTGAATTATGTGTGTGCTTTTAGCCAATCAGAGTCGGGGAAATATTTTGAATGAATAAATAATAAAAAATACATGTAGCCCAATCACTGAACATAATCCCGATGAAGAGAGACCCACAATGTAAATTAATAACAAACAAATTATAATGACAATACTTTATTCAAGAGAAAAAAAGAAATACATCTTGATTGTGATTTTGTGAGGTTAACCCCTATATATTTAAATGGCATCCAAAAAGTGGAAGAGAAAAAACATTTCACCTAGTAAACAGTTACATACATACATACATCCTTTATTATCTTTCCTTAAACAAGGCTTTTCAAAGATAATTACAAAAAGTATACTAATACAAACAAAATGGAGTACAGTAAATATATAAAAAGTGGATTGGTAAAATTATCTAAGAGCTAAAAATTAATTGCTATTTATGATCATACATAAAATACAAGAAACATCATTTATAAAGTTCTATGCAGAGCAAAGTAGCTTACTTTAGAGCTTTCGTTTGACACTTAAAAACATCTCTACTTAGTTTTAATTCATTGTCCAAAGAGTTCCATATCTTCACTCTTCATAATGTATCTATCAATGAAGAGGTTTTTCTTTGTTGCATAAAAACCAACCATTTAGTACTTACTTTGTCCAACAGTAGTGACATCAACAGTGACAAAGTGAAAGGCAAACCTCAGTCCAGGATAGTAGTAGGGATCCACAGGGAGAGGGGTATGTTTGCCCTGCTTAGACTGTTGATCAGTTGATTGAGACTGACTTGTGTCTGTACCAGCAATAAAGTTTCCAACCTTTTTCCTGTCAAGAAAGAAATGGTACAATGTCAACTGAGTCCCTGTTATATCAAAAACAAGTTGTCCTGGGAAGGAGTGTCAGCCTCCCAGCCGAGTCAACTTTTGCAAGCTTTTATATGAGAATAAAGTTGACCCCTTTGCTTGTGCAAACAGTGCTCATGCATGCCCTGACTGTCTAAGACAATACTCGCACGTGCTCTGATTGTTTCACCTTGACCGAGTTGACCTGACTGGGTGAGCCAAAACGTTTATATGGAGAAAAGTTGACTCAGCTAGAAGGGTGACCCTACCAGATCAATTAGGTTTCTGGGAAACTGCCCACCTACCCCTCCCCTAACCCATCATTTTTCCCAAGGTGAGAATTAAGTGTTAATGTTAGCTCAGGGGAGGGGTAGGTGGGTAGTTTCCCAGACACCTAAATTGATCCACCCTAGTACCATCACAAAAGGGTGACATGCCTAGCCAGGTCACCCCTCTGGCCAAGCCAACTTTTTGTTTGTCATGCAAACATGTCGCCACTTTTTATAAGGCACGTCTGTCTCACCTAGATTAGCAATTGCTACCTGCCGGTCAGTGTAATTACTTAAGGTAAGGCGTTTCGGTACAGTTTTTTGGAGACCATTCCGATATTTTTCATTCGCCTTAAAAGTGATTTTATCCTTGACTGATCGCTATAAAATTTTCAGCAGTGATTGACTATGAACTGAAGTTTGTCAAAATGCAGTTTTTAGTAAAATTGTATATCACTATGACAACAAAAAACAAAAAGCTTTAAAATTGATAAAAGCTGAATTTTGCGTGATTTACACCTGTTACTGAAAGCCGACACAAAAGTGTAGTGGGAATCAGATTGTCCAAAAAACGCTGGCTTTAAATGTGCTGCACCTGTGGAATAACAATAAGCTGGGGCCTGTTCAATGATTATTATTGAACAGGCCCCAGCCGTTCAAAAGGTGGATAGCTCTATCCACACGATAAATCGATATCCAGTGGATAGTGCAATTGGTTTCCCTAATACTTAGCCGCTGGATAGTGATTTATCCACTGGAGAGTGCTATCCACAGCCAACTTTTGAACAACTGGGGCCTGGCCGCGGTTGTTCAAACGTTGGATAGCACTATCCAGTGGATAAATCACTATCCAGCGGATAAGTGGTTACAGAAACCAATTGCGTTATCCACTGGACAAAGATTTATCCAGTGGATAGAGTTATCCAGCTTTTGAACAACTGGGGCCTGCAGATTAGGATTGCAGGCTACTCTGGTCATGGTCGCCTGCAATCACAGGCTAAGTTTACATCTGTAAGCGTTATATAACATAAACAAAATGCTGTATATTACAGCCTACAACCACAAGAAAAGCTCCACGTACAGGCGTTTGAGCTTCGGTGTAAACTTGACTTCAAAAAGTTTATGATCCGGCTTATGATATGCAGATGAAGCTGATGGTTTCATCAACGACGGGCTATATTTTTACGCTAGATCTACTGCTTCTGTATATGCACGTATTAACGTTAGTTCTTCGAAGACTTAAGTTTAATTATAACCAATAGATCGTTGCATGATTGCAAAGTACATCATACATGGCTTTAAATTGTGGTGTATTGAAATCAAGAAGATTGAAGCATACACTGTAATAAATCATCACCTCTTAACACGAAAGTATATCATTCACCCTAAATTTTAATACCTTAAAGAGTCCATGTTATCTCATGATTCAGGATACAGATTCTTGGAAGCCACTCGTTGTTATTTTTCCCTGTAAAATATTTCTATTTTTTGCTTCAGACAGCCAAAGTTCGTAATGGTGAAAGGCTTGGGACCTACAACTCCCTCCAGTCCCTCTCGGTTGTTCTTTCCGCAAAAACTTTTTCCGGGCGGGGGGGGGGGGACGATTCGCAACGACGATTTTCAGCACAACCCAGCGTTGCAATGTTGGAACAATGTTGTGACCATACGAAACAACGTCGCAACAATGTTGCAACGCTGTGTTGCGCTTCAAATCGTCATCGTGTAACACCATAGCCTGCGTAGCTGGCGGTATTGTGTAGTAGTCGAGTGAGATTTGGCGACAGAGCCGTTGTCATGTAGTCGAGTGAAATTTGACGGCGGAGCCGTCACGAGCGGCGAAGCTGCCGCCTCGTTCCTACTCCCTTTTTTTGGAACATGGCTCCGCCGCCAAAACTTTAATCTGGCACCCACACAATACCGCCAGCTACGCAGGCTAGTAACACCACCTTAAGAAAATTTGTAATTTTGTTTTTTTGGTTATCACGTGACCGTACGCCCGTACGACCGTCTGTCTGCATCACAGGCATACCAATGTAAAATAACTCAATTAACAGATATGATATCACAGGCAACTCGAGGTGTTTTTGGCGGGATATCGCATGGCCACTCAGACTTTCACACAACGTTGCAATGTTGGAACAATGTTGTAACTATTCGAAACAATGTCGCAACAATGTTGCATCAATGTTGCAACGCTGTGTTGCACTAGAAATCGTCGTTGCGGATCTTCTCGTGAAACATCACCTTTGGCCATGCAAAACAGCATTGTAGTCGAGCATAACAACGGCAAAGAAAAGTACAAAAACGTGTGCTGCACGTGCCAATTTGTTTTTTTGTGCTTAGAATTAGATCTATTGATTTTGTCGCCGTTCTCATTGCTGGCGCCGTTTAGCATAACCCGATGTTTTTTGTTTATAAGTATTTAGTTAACGAGAGCTTCGCTTTTAGCCTTGCTAAATCTAAATATAGATTCTATATATAGATTCGAGCAAACTTGTGTTTACTTGAATGAAGAAGAATCAAATTAAAACGGTGATTTTCACGTAAACGAACGCTCGTAATTCACAATTATGTAGCTTCTATAGGCTTGATTTTATGAGTATGAAGGCAACGTAACTCCAAAGTTGCAGTTAATATTGAGTTGGTTGATTCAGCACACAAAGTCATGCTTTAGGAATTAAATCGACTGACTAGCATCCGAGCGCGATCGCACATAGAGTAAATGAATTAACTGTGGTAAGACGTGTTTAAAGACGTAGGCGAACTGACATAAAAGACGTAGGCGAATCGACTCTAGTTGACTTTAGTCTAAATTTATCGCGCTTATCACATCTCGTTTAACTCGTCAAATGCTGGCAAAGTCTTTTTGGAGTTGAATTCTAAAGGACAGTATATGAAAAGATATATCTTGTGTTCAACCGTGAAAGTAGGTATTTTCACGTCGTAGTCGTGCAGTGCCGGAAAAGAAATGTACAAAAAAGCGTGATTCATGTGCAGAGTTGTTGTTTTGCTAATTAAACCTATTGTTTTTTTGCCGTTCTCGATGACGTCGACGTCGTCGTTGAAAACTCCCTGTTACGCACGCGGAAGTACAACTTCTGTTTCGGAATACGATGAATATCTTGATTTGAGAGGTTATCGTGTGTTAATTCGTTTTGGGTTATCAAAGGAAGAAAGCAAGTGACGTATCAGTTACTTGATTCCGTAGAGGAAGATAAAGTTTGTCACGGAATCAAAATAAGAATGATTTTGAACATTGCTCTGTTTGAGAGCCTTGCAGAGCGTCCGGCCTGGAGAAATTTGCAAAATTTTACTTTTGCGCTCGCTCTTCGGCCGTCGTGCGTGGCTCTGAGGAAAGAAAGGACGACTGCTTGCGGTCTACCACTCTCCTCTTTACGAATCTTCAGTCTGGAGATCAGTGTCAAAAGCAGCCATACATAATTTGGCTCCGTCATGTCAAGTAATAATCACCTTGTTCGAAAAAAAAATAACGCGAATTATTGCCAGGATCAATTTGCCGACGAGGCACTGGGAAATAACAAAAATCCATACCCCTTTATAGCCTGCGAGGCTAGCAGCGAGCGCTTGTACTTTCGCGTGCGGCCCTCAGGTGATGCTTGCAGGCTAACCCCTCATATGATCTCTTGGAAACATGAAAAACATCGACCATGTTAACATTAGGCAATGCAGGTGGAATTAAAACAGTTCCCTTCACGGCATTTTGACAGGCTAGCAGCGGCTTATTTGGAAAGTAAAACATATCTGTATCTACAGGAAATGAGGGCCAATTTATCATCATGCCCGCAATATATTTTCTGGAGGTGATAAGCTCTAAGGGTGACTGACGTCTGTGGGTGGTATCATATTGTTTTGAACACCCAAACAAGCAGTCAGACATTCGATATTGATAGAAAATTATTTAACTACCGCCAACTGGGAAAAGAGGTGGGGGAGGGGGTACTCCATATATTTAACTATACGGGGTAAATTTATTTCTGGGCTTCTCGTGTATAAAAGGGTTGGGATTTCACGAGTTGAAGTATAAGAAAAGGTAGGGAAATCCGTTATTTCGGCCCATAAAAAGGCCCAAAAGTGCTCACACATGCAGTTTATTGCTGTGGAAATGGCGAGGAAACATTCTGGTTTTGTGATTTAACGAATATTTAAAAAATCGTGCATTATGAAAACTATCAACTGAGGACAGAGAGATCTATAATTATGATTCTCAGAGTTCCTCTTAGTCTCTTTAGTTATTTTTCCTTATACCTGGTATCCATGCAAGAAGAACTTGTTTGCAAAAATTTCACCAGCTTTTGCCGGGGAACGAGAAACCAAAAAGGTTAACAAACACGCGCCTAATAGCAGTAATTTTTTTCTTTGAGTACCTTTTCAGATTGTAGATTTTAACATTGTGCTCTGCTATTTACTGTAAAAAATGGACACAAAAGGGTAGTTACAAGCGCAAACAATTTGCAACAAATTTCGAGCAGGATCTTGGCACATTTTAGTCTGTACACGAATGTCATGTTTTAAATTACTTTTTATTAAACAAGATCAACAGGATTAACTATTATAACTGTTTTTGTATTTGAAGTAGAAGTAAGGTTAAAATGATGAGAAAATTGCTGCATTTGGGCCACTGTTTGTGTTGCTCCTACCGTTCGGGCCCTGTATTAATCACCTTGTAATACACCGCCCGCTTTAGCAGCAAACCCCTGTTGCCCGTTGTGCTAATGAATAATACAGTAAGCTTCCGCTTATAAGCTGTGGGCTTATCCATCTTCGTAAGGGGTTTTAGAAGGGCTTATAAACGGAGGGGCTTATATCGGAAGGGAGCTTCAGTAACCGGAATAGAAAGAGCGCTTCGAAACAGGCTATAGCAGTGTAGATTTAAGTAGGTTTTGCATTACTTGCTTTAAATTAATCTTCAAAACTTCATAATAAGTAGAATTCATTTCAATACAAGTTAGAGGAAGGCTTGTATCCGGAAGGATAAAAATTGGACTAATTTATAATGTTTTTGTTTACAGCTATCTGGGAGTGGGGACGGGGGTGGTATGGGGGATCGGCTTTCAACCGGCAGTTAAACAATCATAAATGACCAGTTATCTTTTGTACTATCGCAAACGGTTTGAAGAAGCCCTCATGTCTAGCTTCCCCGCTAAGCAGGAACTAAGTACATAGAGTTATCAGCAAAGCACAGATGTTAATGCTCAGTTCGTTCCTGCACAATACGCTTAAGAAGAACCTCATTTGCTTCTTAGATCACTTGTGTAAATTTACTGCGAACGACGTGTTTATTGTGACAAAGCTACGATGAATCATTTCAAGGCTTTGGTTCTTCTGTTTTGCTTGGCTAATTTCTTGTTCTCCTTATCTGAAGCATTTGGAACATACGGAAGTCCTGTGAATGGAAAACGTAAGGAACATGTTTAATTTTCTCTTAAGAGTTGAAATGCAAACTGCCTTTAACTAAAACTCTTTTTATCGAAGATTGCTTTCAATTTGTCAGAACTGGCCGGCCAGATCATTGCCCGATCAGTCAGTTAGCAAATGAAATCGACTTTTTCTAAGAGTTTTGCTGAAAAACCATTCTCCTTCGTGCGTACTATTTGACTGATCTGGCTGGATACTTTTGATTAAAAGTAAAATTCTCGTTATGACGGGAATGGTCTAGCCGGTCAGTTGTGACAAATAGAAAGCGTCCTTAGAGTAGTCAGGTTTGGAGTGAATGCGTAATTTTAAGTGCGTAATTTGAAAAAAAAATGCCTGAAATGGGATTGAATGGGTGACGATGAAACTGAGGCTATGTTCACAGTACACAGATTGGATAGGCTCTGTGCTACACTTTTGTGCAGTGTAAACAGGTAATTGAACTGTGGATGAACAAGTAGGAACGAGGAATGGAATCGGCTAGAAACAGAAGTGAAAATTCAGGTGCGAGGACCTAGGATTTAGTTCACCTTCCCTAGACTACGAGCAGTCTCTCTTTCTTCTTGGTCCGCGCGAGACACGAAAATGACCACGCGCGTGACTGAAGGCGCGAGACGGGAGATGCACGAACTCTTTTTGTGGCTTACTGCCTCAGACAGACGAAAATTAATTCCCGGGCGGAGTATGGGGGTATTCAGTGGACACGATTTTAACTGGCTCAATTTGTTGTTTAAGCGTCACGGAAAATGCCAAGATGTTTATTATCAATTCTGTAATACACATTTCTCTTTTTGTCTATACTCTTCTTGCTAGAGGCGCCAATTTGAAAATCCAAGCTGTTTTAAATAAAAGATGGCAGATTTCTTTCTCATAATAGTTCTTTTTCGCAAAACAAAAGCGTTTTTTCGGACGCCAGAAAAACTAGAAATAAATACACGCGATCTTCGCACAGTCTGATATCATCTGTTTATTTTGTTTACGTTCGAGAAGGGAGAGTAACTACCAAGTTATCGCTCAAAAACTTAGCTCCCATACCAAATGGTGGTTGCAAAGCGAGATGCTTCACTGGACAGCAAAAAAAAGTTTCTTTATTTTACCGCAATTCCTTCTAGTTTTACTCCGAGGCTTACCGCGGGATCTGTTGAATGATCTGGCCTTGTTTCAAGCAGCAAGGGCTACCTGATAAGAGTGGACAAACTTGGAAATATCCCATCGATTTTTTGCTATAATAGCTAAATGGAATAAAGATTTGTTTGCAAACAGAAATCTGCCTTTTTCCACCACGGGCGGACCATTTGAATTTTGAGGAATGGGGCGGGGGAGCTTGGGTGATTTGAGAAATGGTCTTACAAAGAGCGTCTGGAGAGGCTTATTGTACTATGCACTGCCAACTTTGCACATAACATTTTGCAACAGATGACTGTTAGGGTTGATTTCTAGTGTTGCGTAATTTTACTTGCTTACCTGCGTAAAATTTTACGTTCGCAAATAAAACAGAGACAACACATGAAAGGTTGCTCGTAAGACCTAAAGGTTGAACCTTGCTCAACTTCTCGTTTAATCTCAGCACTTTTTCTCTTACCTCTATTTTATTTACCTGATTAAAATTTACGTGCGTTAACGTGCGAAGCCAAAAGCGCATCAGTGGAAATCAACCTCTACAGTAACAATCTGCTTGTTTACCGGCCGATCTTATTACAGCTATCTTTTTTGTAAGTCAGCGGTTATTTTCTGTCAACACGCCGGGTCAGCGGTAATGAAAAGTGCGTTTACGTGCGTTAACGTGCGTAGCCAAAAACGCGTCAGTGGAAATCAACCTTTACAGTAACAATCTGCTTGTTTACCTGTAGATCTTTTCACAGCCATCTTTTTTGTAAGTCAGCTGTTATTTTCTGTCAACACGCCGGGTCAGCGGTAATGAAAAGTGGACAAAAAAGTAGGTAAAAGTGGTCGTGGCCAGACTAGGGTTTCCACAAGTTGCTTTCTGTTTTTATTGCAGAAACAGCTAGCGACGCCCAAAAAATTAGACTGCCTCAGAGGAATTGCCGAGCAGTCACGCCATCGACACTGTCACTCGTTTCACCAAGAGCAACAACCACAACAACAGCATTGATGAATTCTAAATCAGTCAGTTTTTGTTGAATTTTTTCTGAATTGCGCTTATTTTCTGTTTTAACATTGATTGCTATTGGTTAGTGAGGTCATTTGCAAATTGGTCTGTCTTTACCCCGCCTCTTTATCCGCCATTTTTCAAATTTGGCGGGAAACGTTTGCACATCACGTATGCTCGTGTGAAATATCCTGGGATTTTCCGTGAAGCTTAAACAACATGCTGAACCATAAAATCGTGTCCGCTGAACACCCCAATACTGCGCCCGGGAGTTAGTTTTTCCCATTTACAAAAGTTGTCTTAAAGCGATGTGTGTTTATTTTTGCCAAAAGGAACCATACCTTACTTCACTTGTATTTCGTTTCTTTTCCCTCTGATATTATCCGACTTGGGGGATGTTCATCTATACTGATTGATTTCTGAAAAGTAGAGTGATCTTGGCTTGCCAGTACACTAAAAATGACTACTGGATATCCGGTATAATGTGAACCTACCCCCAAACCGAAAAGTTAAAACTTTTTCCCGCCAAGATCATATCCTAAAATCACTTAGTTTGGTATGTCTGCGGCTAAGATGTATAAAATGTTTTAAAGATTTAACCGTATTAATAGCTGGGAGATACTTCACTCATTAGCGACATAGAGAAAATCTTCCGTAAATGATCTCAGATAGTTTAGCCCCTGACTTGTTTGTGCTGAAACGCTTGCAACGTAGGCCATCATGTGACTGCAATATTGCGCACAAAAATTAACTGTTAGCTTCTGTTACCCTGAATTTCATCCGATTGCTTCGAGTCATTTTCTCTCCATCTCAGTTACTGAGGGAGTAATAACGACTCGCAGTAATCGTCTGAAATTCAGGCTAAGTTTGTGTTGACTTCTTTAGTGTTTCCACCGTCTCGGTGCACCACTGCACGTGACAATTGTTTTCAAATGAGTGTTGAAACTTGTCGCCACAATAAAGGCAGAAACATGTTCAAAGCAACATGTCACCGTGGTTGTTTACTATTTATAACAAAATTCCGGAAATTTTAGTTGGGAATTTTCGTTCGGTAAGAACGGTACGTGTCGTTTACCGTTTGCCCAAAATTTCCGGATTGTCGCGCCGCGCTAGACTGGATTCTAGTTTCAACATGTAACTAGTACGAAACTCAAGAAACTTGTAAATGGTAAACGAATTTCCATTCGGAACGTCCCAACCGGGAAAATAGGATTACCTTTTCAGAATTTCGGTTTGTCCCGGGAATTTTCTAGCCTGCGTGGCATGGCGGTTTCGGTTGGGCGCGCTAAGTAATAAAGGCGGGCGAGAGCAGAGAAACCGCGGGGAGATTGGGGCGGGAGCAACTTTTTCACGCAGCTTCGCCGCTCGTTCCCGCGCGCTTTGCGGCGAATTTCGCGACCCGCGGCTTCGCCGCTCGTGCGCCCGGCTCAACAAAACCGCCATAATACGCAAACTAGGAATTTTCCAGTGGGACGAACCAAAAAAAACGTTTACCATTTACATCCCACCCGGAATTTCCAGGAGTTTGTTGTAAATGGTAAACAACCTGTGTCAGGGGCAACCAACGACGGTTTTCTCCTTAATGTATTGAAAAGTCATTTTAGGCTATTCAGAGTACTTTAAGATCTCTTCTAGAAATGCATTCTAAGCGGCGCTATAAAATTTGTACGTGTTCGGTCATCCTAGGGGAACTTGAGTCTCTTCGAAATTACGAGGGCTTCAGTGTTATTTTCCGGAAAATTTTAGATGCAATTGAACTTTTTACGAAAGTGGGAATTTTTCTTATTCCTCTCTCCATCACATTCTTGAATCCGAAATTTTAGGTTTCCTTTTTCGACGAAAATTAGCCTAACATAAGGAGTAAAATATGAAAAATTAAACCTCAGAAAACCGTAGGGAATTTTTTAGACAAGCTTCGAAAATTGTACCTGAATGGAACGCTAATCTAGAACTTTTTTGCCCTATTCAAGCAATAGAACATTCTAGGTAATATTTGTTTCTCCGAACAGATATTTTACAGAAAGCAGTCGTTGGGTGCCCCGGCCCTGTCGTGTCTGAGGCTATGTTCATGGTGTGAACGGCTATCCGGTATGTGACTCTCCAGTTAGTCCGTACTTACTAGAGATCGCGCGCCGAAATCACCGTTCTAGTTCTGTGTGAAGGGAGGCCGCTATCGGGTATGGATTTCGTGCCGGCGTAAACGTTATCCGGTATCGTTTGAACATAGCCTTAATGTACTTATTTTTCTGTAGGTGGTTACAAGATGTCTAACAAGAAATCTGACTACGCAAGTGATCGCCTTGGAATGGCTGAAGATGCGGTGAGAAGGAAAGCAAGGCGATACCACGTGAGAGAACAGGATAACCAACCAAACTGGAAATGAATTTGACAAGCGCAGGACACCAAACGAAACAACGTCTAGCCTATGAAACTAAGATTATTGCGTCGTCCAGTTCATTTTAAGCCTTAGTTATTTCTCTTTTCTTTATCATTTATTGTTGTTACAATGGATTTCAGTCTGCCATATGTGCGGATAGGGTAATTCAACTTGTAAATCGTTGCCATGTGTAACGATGTAGAATTCCTGTAAATTAATTTGTAAAGTGAATTGAACAATAAAATCAACTATCAGAAGGATAATAGATATATCTGGCACTTAGTCATCCAGATCCTGCTGATACATCTGCAAAAGCAGTCTAAAACTGGTTTTATGAAATACATACTGAGATTTACTAACTGAAAAGCAATGACGCAAGTGAAACTTTCATGGCAAATGAGTTCTAGCCAATCGGAGGAGCGAAAGTTTTTTCTTTTTCACAAGTGACAAAAATAGCGCCTCCGTTAATCAGAATCGCGAACGATGGTTTTTTTTCACAAGGAAAAAATTTTGTTCAAACAAAAGCAACAGCCGTGCCTAAGTTACTTAGTTTAGTTCTCGAGCAAAATTTTCCGCCTTGAATAGTTTTCACTCACGTGGTTAGCAGATACGCAAATTTGCTGGAACAAAAGAAAGCTTTTATTTCAGAAAAAGAGTCAACTCTCACAGGTTTGGAACACCAACATGGCCGCTGTTTCATATTGTTCTGGAACACCATGTGGCGGACGTGACGTCATGCGAAAATTCCCTATAGGTGCTTACGGCGCCCTAATTCCTAGCCTGAAATTTCGCCACGCCACCACTGGTTCCCACCGGGGGGGGGGGGGGGTACGGGGGGATACTCCCTTAAGTCATATAGGTACGTGCCGCCCCAAAGGCTAGGGGTTTTGCGCTGTTTTGGTCTAAAAACGGGTATAGACTTTGCCCATTTTGGTCTGGAATCGGGAATGGGTTTCGAGGGAATTACGGGAGTGTTGGAATTTAAGAAATCTTTTTTTTTGTCCTAATTTAATAAGTAATGATGATATAATTACTTAGATGCCAGGTCTGAAAACGGGTATGGATTTTACAGGCCAGGTCAGTGAAAACGGGTGTGAAAAATGACATTATTTGGTCTGAAATAGGGTCAGGATTTGGAGAACCTGGCGGCACATCAACGAGCGCTGTTTCATACTGATGACCCGGTACTGCCCAGATCTTGTTAGTACCTCTGATTGGTTAATTAATAAAGTCCGCATTAAAAGAAAAAAAATTTGGAGACGTTTTCCTTGCAGAAAAGAGAACACTGTTGAAATAGTGATAGCTTCGTTTATACGGTATTATTGTCACTGACGAAATCTGTGAAGAGCCTGAGAAACAACAACAGACGGGAAAAAACAGAACGTCTATTTCACTCAAATTGCCAAAGATTTTGCTTATTTTGCTTATACTGTAAGCCTTATACTCGGAACAAAAAGTTAAGAGACTTACAACCCGGGGGGCGGGGGGCTGCAACTTCTGTAGACAAGACACCGGACAATGTCTGTATTAACTAATTAATTTCGTAATCTCACTATACGTTTTGCCAAGAGCCATAATATGGCTCTTGGTTTTGCTCAGTACTGTTTGAGAGCCAACGTCGTTTTCCTTGTTATTTCAAGATGTTGGTTATCCTCTTCCAGGCTCCGAGATAGTCCGGTCCGCAGGGATTGAGAAAGCACGTACCTTTCACTTTTGCGTCTTCCCCACTATCTGAGAGCCTGGAACAGTGACATAAATATGGGCGTAGCGTGAGGAAAGAAGCCTCTGTCTGCAGCCGTTCATTCCCGTTCGATAATTTAGACAATTAAATTTTCTTGGAAAGTGCGCGCGGACGTTATTTACGCACAAGTTATTGAAGTATCAGGGTGGATTCCACTGTCGCGTGTTTTTAACGTGCGTACGCCCTTTCCTCTCCTTTTTATTTTCATGTTTGTGCGGACCCGACTATCGCGGAGCCTGGAACGTAACAGGCTAATATTTATGACGAAAAGGTAGCCTCTTTCCTCCCCCGCCCCCGTTGCTCGCAGGCTATCTCTACTCGCAGGGTTACAGGGAGCAAACAAATCCGGCAACAAACTCTGAAGAATAAAACATCTCGTCCACTAATGACCCACTAATCATAGCTGTTCATCGAACGAAAACTTACGTTCAGTCCACTTTGTCGTGAAAATGACTATCAGATAGCAGCCGAAATCTTGCGCTTTATATCAAAAGTAACAACGCATCGTGAGGCAAACTATAAGTTACTTTGTCAACGTTCCTTGCCACAATCATGGATGTCCAAACCAATCGTATCACTTCCACTATACCGACTATAACGTACCTATATCAAATGAGCCCTTCAAGTAACGATAAGAAAGTCGAAAATATGTACTATTATTACGTATTTTTGCGTATTCAAGTACGCGCGAGCAGTCAAACAAAAGGTCTGGAACGAGGCTGAAAACAGAGAGCGAGACTGGGGAGAGACGCTAAAGGGAAAACGGACGGTCGGTTTTTCTCTCGCCTCGCAAGCCCTACGGGTGTGCGCGCCTCGTGCACGTAAGACTCTTACGCCACGCTTTACCGATTTCTTTACTGATTTTGAGTAAAAAATCGACTGTTTTGCATTCTACAATGAAGATAGCTTCATAGCCTATGTGCTAATGTCCAGCAATGGATAGATAGAAATGATTGTCCTCTGTACCTACAATCTTGCACAAAATAGATGGGAAATTTATACCTCCCGCTCCCACCAAATCAAGGATGGGAATATGGCGCATTTTGGCTTTCGCACGGCTTCATCATTGATTTAGGAGGGATGGAGGGATGAGGGTTAGCCTGCTAACAGCAGACGTATTTCCGGTCGAGAGAAGCGACGACCGGAAATACGTCTGCTGTTCGCGGGCTAGATGAGGGTTATTTATTCAATCCAACTGTAGATGCAGATGCAGTTCACTGATCCTACGGGATGAAAAAACATAAATCAACTTCCGTTTCCGGTTAAATAAATATTGTTGTAGTTGCTATTTTGAATATGGAAAAATATTAACCAGTGTAAAGCAGTTCGGTTTTTTTTTTTAAGAATTAGGATTTTTTTGGAAAATAGTTACTTTCGTTTGGGCATTTTTTTTCGGAAAATCTGCGAGTTCATTAAACCGGAAATTGTTGAAAACATGTGTCAAAGTGAGGCTGAGGGGTTTATTTATAGTTGATGTTTAAAGCCTATCGTCTGACTGTGATCCAAGCAAGCTGTGACGGCCGGTCCCAAGTTTCTTCCTCTTCTTCTTGCGATCATGCCTCGTTCTTTTCTTGTGAAGAGGCGAAAGAGCGAAGATACAAAATCTGTTTCCGATTCCGGTAAGTTAGAGGTGAACTTGATTCTTTACTTAAAATTCGCACGTGTACCGAACGATCGATCGGTCATATTCACTCGCGGTTCCTCTTCACTGCCTGGGTACGGTTGATTTCAGATGTCAACACGCAGAGACAGAACTCTCTATTCCACATCACTGGTCGAGCCGCTGGGAAAATTGGAAAATGATCCGCGTTTATGTTAAGAAGAATATTGCTTTAATTAATTCAAGTTTATTCGAACTGCTTACCGATTCATTATTCAACTTTACATTTGCAAAATCATATCACAGACGTACATTAAGCCGTTGAGATTTTTCAGCGACGAGAGAGAAATTGTACAATTTCATTCATCTGCGCCTTCATGGGGAAAAGAGTTTAATCTGGTTTTCTTGGTTTTAAGCGGGCTTTTTAGCGTTTAGAAATCTTCAGAGTCTTTTTCTTATTAGCACTTTTGCAAGTAACAGTAATTTTAGTATACACACACCTGGGATGCTGACGGCAGATGTTTTGCAAACTTGCTGGCCCGGGTGGCGATTTTCTGTTTGAATTTTCACAGCTTTGACAAGGGGATTACCAGTGGATGAAATTCCACTTTTTTCCGGGATTTGTAAATTTCCCCTCGTTTTCGATTGCTGTTTAAGGTCGATACCAGGCAACTTGAACACAAAAACCAATGGAAATGTTGTCCTATGAATTTTAGCCATAAATTAAAACGGTTCTGTAAACATGTGAGGCCTAATGTCACAGCTGTTCCGAGGGGATTGCATTCAGCAATAAAAATACAAACAACCACGCATAAAAAAAGAGAAAAAAATAATGTAAAAAGCGGGAAAGCAAAACTTTGGAATCTGGCATAAGAAAAGGGCGGCTAAATTTGCTTAAGCTTGGAAAGGAATTTCAAGACAACTAAATTATGATAAGACAGCGCGGGAAACGTTAAATGAAGGCCGGAAGGCCTGCTGCGTTCAGGTCTTGAAATGCCCTCTATCTTTACTAATAAAAACGAAAAGTTATGAATTTTAATCAGAGCGGAGGAAAATCTTGAGAGCATTAGCCCTAAGAATAAAGACGAGAGCTTTACGAACGTCTCCCTAAGATGATTTGTATCAGGAGCTATTTTGAATGATAATCCTTGGGGAAAACTGGAAAAATAAAATCGTCCGACGATAGCCTAGGATCATTGTGATATCATTGTGTACATTATTCCGAGATTTGTTTATTTCACGCTAGATAAATGAAACTTTCTAGAAAAAAGGCGGGAGAAAATTAAATCCTCAAAAAATGTACTTCTTCTTTGAAATATGTTAATATACATGTAAAAGGAAGATCTAAAGCGGGCTTGCTAATGATGTTGGTAATCCGAGGAATAAAGGCAAATTTTCCTTTCAAGAATAAAGGTGGTATCGTAAAAAAATCGAATTCGACGCCTGGACACACGCAAAAGTGACAATATTTTATTTGCTATGTTAATTTTAGTTTTTTCTTTCATTAGAAAGGATTCATTTTTCATTTCAAAACTTTTCACTTTTCAATCGTAAAAAGCCTTCATTGACGCTCTGTATAATAAAGAAAAAAATCAGCTGAATGATAAATCATGACAATTTTGATTTTAAAACAGGGAACTCTTTAGATGGACTGACAAAAGGCTTTTACGAGAAAAATTTTAAATGAAAGATAAATAATTTTTTTTAGCTGTTGAAGATGTATTCTTTATGTCGAAACAGATGTTCAATACGTTGCTGATAACAATACAACATTTTAAGAGCTCGTATAAAGCTTTTTTCCTGCGTTTGTTTTCTGTCGAAGCAACTTGGAAATCGACGATGGCTTTTTCAGAACGCCTTATCAGTCATAAAATGAAATATTTGTTCCAAACACTCGGAAAAGGTCTGAAGATATCATCACTTATTAAATTTCTTATTCATCTCTGGTGAAAAGTCAGCGAAAAAATTGTAATTCAAGTCTGGAAAGCAGCGTGGAAACAACTGTGCCCCAGAGAAACCATTTGTCGCGTTGTTTTCGTTAAGCTCTAATTTGTAGATTGTTTGCCCGGGAAAAGCGTTTTGTGCAATACGAGAAGAATGGAAAATAGCATATGGAAAATCGATTTTTTTGGGCCTGTATGTTGTCTGTGGCTTTTAAAGATCGCCGTTAGCCAAAACTAGATATTCCAAGAATGCTTATTTTTCAGATAACGCATGCAAACGAAAACAGCTGGGCTTCAGGTGGATCTTTGATATGCGCCTTTTAGAAGAAAATGGGCGTTTTTACCGCGCAGAAATGGTTTCAGTTTTAGTGAATTAAGCCGCTTGTATTGATGGGCCTTTGTATTACAAGTCTTTTTATCCCAAAACAATTGAGTTCTGAAACTCAAACCACTACAATGTGAAAGGAGAAAATGAGGAAAAACAAAACAATAGTTAGCTTCTTCTTCCAGATGGTTTACATGTATTTTCTACATTTTTGCATCTGGCATTTCCTGCTGTTTTTCAATAAGATTAAGTTATGTGTGTGTTATCGAGTATCTCGATTTAAAAGCCACGGTTTAGACGGTAAACACTTAGGGAAAAACACATTCTCGCCTAGATCTGCACTGAACATAGAAAAAGTTGAAAAATGGTTTGAAAGTTTCGTTTGATCACCTGTAAAGAAAAAAAGGGGGCAACGTTATTACAATAATCTCCCTCGGAGCAAGATCAAGTTTAATAAACGAAATTTCGCATTTTACGACTCGTAATTAAAAAAGCCCATGCAATATCAGCCCTCTGTAAAGTTGTACTTTAGAGTTCCCAGCCTCAGGTCATCGTACTAAATTTTTCATATAAATGAAGATTTTCTTTTCACCTTAATTACTTTGTAATAAAGCGTTTTTATTTAACGCGTTTTGCATATGCAAAACCGCCGCCATTTCCGACCGCTCATAAAGAAGCAAATGTTGTTTTTCCTCAGTTCACTTTCACATGCACTCATCCACCAACAGTGATAGATTAAAATTCTGTTCTGCACTTTCCGCTGCATTAACAGCCCGTGTTATTGTTTCCCAGGAAATTAAAAGCGCAATAAAAGAAAAGATGTCGAGGATCCGTCGCGCGTTTTTTAAAAATACAGTACCCTTCGATCAGATTCTCTTTCAATCTTCCTACATATTAGAGACATTAGAAGGAAACCCTGCTCCTAGGGTATTAAAGAAGTGGTTTATCTATTTTTTCGGTTGATGAAATTTTTTATTGCTTAGGACTCCCACCTGCTCAGAATGTACAAACACTAAAAAAAGAACAATTGACTATTCACTTCCGCAGGCAGAGCCTACTTGTCACACATGTTGCGTGACAAATCAAGCCACTCACTTTCGTTCCACCACCAGCGTGTAGATCCCGGGGGGAGGGAAGGGGGGCGGGGGCGGGGTTACTTGACCAATATTTGGGTATAGGTGAGTTACTGAGGGTTTAAAACCCTGACCCTGTTTTGGACAAAAAAGTCCTCAAATATAAATCCAGTTTAGGACAACACCTTAAATTACCCTGTTTAGGAAAGGACAAAATGCAAGCTGTCTTGTTTTAAAGCCATTTATTGGCAATTGCAATAGAGCAAATTCATGCTGTCATAGCTTTTGTGTACTTGGAGTACAAATAATTTCATAAGTTAAATCAATCATACAGGCAATACCCTGTTTCCTTTCATTTCACTACCATGTTTAAGACAAGAGATATTTTTTGGAGGCCCAAACATGACACTCTGTTTAAGAAGTTCTCCATTGTTTCTTCAGTTTGGGTTCAATGAGTTTTTTCAATTATAAACACATCACCGACCACATATGTAGACTCTGACTGTGCCACCAAGGTTTGCACCGTACTGAAGGCTTCAGGTCCAGGAAGATACCCTGTTCAAGGCGCTAAATATTGAAATTGTATACCCTGTTTAAGACTCAAGAGCCTCAATCTGGCCAAAACATACCTGTTTTGGCCAGATATTGATAAGGGAGTGACTCCTGAACCCTGGGGGTAAATTATATACCCAGTTAAAGTGAAAGATGTTTAATTCAACCTGTTCTTTGCATTTTTTCAGAAATTAAAGATGGCATCAAAAAGGATAGATTGAACCATGAGGTTGAACGACAAACAGCTGTACCCTCCAACCAGCGTGTGGGTTTTCATCCATCATCACATTTGAATTTATTGGAAAGAAATCACGCAGTTTGGAATCATTCAAACACTTCCTGTTTTCACTATACAGCAGGATTACTACGACATCACATGATTGACAGTTTTGTCAATCTAGCACCAAGCCATACGTGCGTGAAACATTGCTGTTGTGACTGCTTTCATAGAAAACTTGAACAGAATACTGGTTGTTTGAGCTGTCTTTCTTCAGCACCTAAAACCCTGCCTGATGTCACCCAACATCTTGCATTGCCACGACGTTGCAGTGGCACAAACCATGACTGTGCCTGTCATATAATTTACTTTCCAAAGCCTGAACCATTTTATCCAAAGCCTTTGCCAGCAACATTAAAAGGAGAGGAATTCGATGAGAAAGAAGTTAGGCAGAGAGTAGAAAAGAGACCCATAGGCCTTGTAGATAAGGACATCGAAAGAGTTGTAAGCTCAGATACTGACCTCAAAGTTTTACCAGAGGAGAAAATGTCAATTAATAAAAGTACTTACAAAGAAGACACAGATAGAACAATGGATGAGATTCCTGCGAAGAAAATAAAGACATCAGTCACAAATGTTTCGGATACCAAAGTCAAGTATGACAGTGGGAAAATTTCTTCATTAAAGGAAACAACTCAATTAAACATCACTGAGGTCAAGAAAACAAACGATTATGAGACAGAAAGCGCATTGGCATCTCGTAAAAAGATTAAAAAAGAAATCTCTGAGCCAAAGAATGCAGGTACTGACAAGAATGAGCTCTGTAATAGTGAAGTTAACAGCCAGGAAAAACATGAGACAATGCCAATGAATGTCCAGCAAAATTTACCTCGTAGGGTGGCAAGAAAGCCACAGCATTCAAAATCAAAACGAGCTGGCAAAGATGGCATTGTAAAGCATTATAACACGAGGGTTGCAACAACTCGGCCAAGAGTTTACAGTTCTGACTTTGTTAGTCCAGAAGAGGAAGATGACTGGAAGCAGGATGGGGAAGAATTCCAAATGAAAAGTCGACAGAGGTCAAAACTAAACAGACTTCTAGCAAATGAACATGAGCGTCGAAGAGTTGCCCAGTTGAATAATGCATACCAGGATTTGAGGCAGTTAATCCCAGGATATCAGTGTGACACTAAACTCCCCAAAATCAAAATACTGAAATATGCTATTAATTACATAGCACATTTAGATAAAATTCTAGGGGGTGGAAGTATACAGGAGGTGTAAACTTATAAGGGGCTCCCCTGTTACCATGTTGCCATTCATGGTTTATTTACCCTGTTCACCCGCAGTGTTCTTACCAGGATTTTCTACACTGGGGTCCACAGGACCCGTAGAGAAGCTAAAACGGGGTTATGAGGGAGAAAAAGCAGGTCACACAATTTTTAGATACAGTTAACTCAATGTTTACACAGGTCTGAGTTAGAGTAAATACCTCGTACTTTCTTAGATAATAAATATTATTAATATCCAGTTTTTCATGCAGTTAACTCAAGGTTTTGTAGCTCTGAGTTAGAGTAAATGCTTCATACTTTCTGAGATCATAAATGTCTTTATATTGAAAGGAAATATATGTACCTGTATGTATGCTTACGTATGTTTTGTAATAGGGTTTTTTTTCCTTCTTTACACCCTTGGGACCCTTAGTTGGGCTAATAAAATAATAGTGCTGCATTTCCCGAAAAAGTGAGGCAATGCCACAATGCTGTGATCTGGTAAGAACACTGCACCTGACACATTTCACAGTCAGTAACCAAATTTCTTTCACAGACCTAAGGCCATTCATGCTAAATAAATAAATAAATAAACAATACAAATTCATTGATGAATCCTGTTAAATCCAATCTCCATTCACCTGTCTCATTCAACAAAAAACTATTTTGTAAGACAGGATTCCTAAATAATTACCAAATAATAAAAAGCTTAAATCACATTTCACTGGAGAAAGAAAAAAATCACTAATACATCACAAAAATCATGCAGGGGACCCCCTTTTAACAGTAAAAAAAAAGTGTTGGTATAAATTGCGTGTATGTAGAATAAGTGTAGAATTTATTAAAGCAAATGTTAGATACTAGCGTTCAAACACAGACCTCTTTATAGCTATTGTTTTTCTCCCTCTGACTTGGACAGCTGGAAATACCGTTTGTCGGTTTTCACAGGCTATGTTGATACCAATAGATTTTTTTTGCAGACTTTTAAATGCGGAGTAGACTACTCAGCAGAGAATTGAATGATGTTTTTTGGCAGCACTGAAAGTATAACTTTTTTCACTTATTGTAGTTTCAGGAAAAGTTTGAGTGGGAACATAACATGTTTCATTGGTAAATCTGACTCTACAAGTTCAGTTAATGCCACACCTGTACTGAATATTGGATAACACTTATATACTAGTCAACTGTCTCTAAAATGGACACCTTTGGGACAAGCAATGAGTGTCTGTCTTAGAGAGATGTCAGTCTCATAGTGAGTCAAATAAAGCAAGTAAAGAAAGGCAGGGACAGGTGTCCTTTTTATAAAGGTGTCCGTCTTCTAGGGGTGTCTGTTAAAGAAGAGAGTTTGAACAGTAAAGAAAAAATAATGGTTCAGGGTTCTAGTTTTCACTTCTATAAACATCTGTATGCATGAGATTGTTCTTTGTTCTGCATCCCATGCTTTTACCAGACAATTTTTTTAATAAATACCAGTGCAATAAATAACAGTAATAATATTTTCATAAGCTGTAAAGCAAAGACAAGAACAACATTTTAATGACCTAAAGTTAAAATATTTGTATCAGTATCATAAGATAATCTTGCATATTGACAGTTACCAAGAACTAGTTTTAAAATTGATAAAACATGAGTATTTATTTACTCTTACTGCACACCAAACTTTAAACCCACAGGGTAAAGTTGAGACTTCTGTCTCAATGATTATCAAAATGTTTATTGTTTGGTACAATACATGTATATCTATATTTTAATATTAAGTTGTACTATTAAGTGACTTGTTGAAAATCAACATTTTTCTTTCCAATAAAAAAACTGCACTTATGATATTTCATTGGATTGCATTATTATTATTATCATTATTTTATAAAATTCTATAATTTTTATTAGTTAGTCAAAAAAAAAAAGTCTTATATGCGTAGGCTCTGCCCCAAGGTCCAACCCCTTACCCTTTTATATGCCACTTTTGACAAAAAAGGTACCATATTTACCCTTGTAAAATGCGCGCCCGTGTATAATACGCACCCTAATTTTTGACCACTTTTTTTTTTTCTAAAAAAAGATTTCAAGACAAACCGCCAAGAATTAAAACTTCAATTTTTCCATCTCAAGAGCTGGGAATTCATTATATGTTTACAACAATTTCTAAGTAGTTGCTACTACAAACATCGCACACACCGAGCACCTATTTACAAGCTATTCTATTCAATAAAAGTCAAATGTCGTACAAATATTGTAACTTGAAGTCCTTATTAATATACCTAAATTCACAACTCGAATTATTATCATAACAGCAATTCATAAACATTATTTCTACTCACAGCACTGCTGGTAGCTTGAATATCATCACTGCATGTGTTTGATTCAAGTAAAATGTTCAGTGTCTTTAAACAACGAAACCTTCAAATTCTGACTCAGAGTCTGATGCAATTACCCATAGGTTTTCGATGAATGAAGCATCAAGTTCATCAGTAAACCCCTTTCACATACCTAGTTTTGAACTTTGCATCTCTTTTAATACTGTCAACACACTGCTTTTAAAATATGAATAAATCACAATGTAAAAAAAAATTTTCTTGAATTCTCATTGCCATATAATCATTCTGTTAGCCTTTCTAGGTTTTTTTAACTAGTGAAATCCCTACCCTTTCATATACCTGAAGCCTGAAAAAGAGACCCCTTTTGGGCGGGGCATCCTTGAATAGGCCATCAAAGGGAGTAACCCTCCCCCGCCTCGTAGGTAGAATTAAGAGGTAATTTTTCACTTTACAAGTGACAGAGCCCCCTCCAAGGGAAAAGCAAATAAAATTTAAATGATATTAAAATCATGTCCATCACTAGACAGGGACAAGAGACTATAGCTGCCAAATCTGTGTGATGACACTGTACAAGACAGTAGTTTACCCTACAAGTCTGTGTTCTTTCATCTGAGGAAGACCTAGTGAATTTTTTCAGATACCTGGGCACAGTTGTTCGAAGGCTGATTAATGCTTAACCCGCTGTTAAATTTAACCCTGGTTTCTTTTTCTTGTGTTCAAAAGCACTTTCTCGGAAAATTTCTGTGTTATTTTTAGAGGTTCCAATCATCAACTTGTAGACAAAAAGAATTAAAACTGAAATGCTTTTTAAGCTTTCAAATCCGAATTCAAATCTCGCACTAACCCTGGATTATCTTAACCCAGCTTTCAACAACTCGGCCCTGAGAAGTTTTATATTAACATATTATCATCCAACTTCTGAAATGTATGACCATCCCCCTCCACTTGAGAAAAAACAAAAATTCAGAACTTGAAAAATATTTTGGTTTTATTCTGTAAGGTGTCCAATAATTATGGCCATACTTCATAGAAAGTCTATTGTTCAGTAAGGCTTCTGACTATTGTGCAACTGTTACTGTTATTAGTAAACATAGATATTTTCAAATAAGTTCACTTTCTTGTTATTGTTTTAACCCTTTAAGTCCCAATAGTGACCAACAGCAATTTTCTCCTAACAATGTCCATACATTGTCAAGAGATAAGGTTGTGAGAATATAAAAAATGATCATGAAAGAGAAAATGCCTTGATGCTTTATTAAATTCTCTCAACTAATTCTTAAAGGAAATGTATGGAGATCAGTTTGGAGAATTTGTATGTGGATACTGGGGCTTGAAGGGTTAAGGGATTAAGTCTTGCCTGTAAAATTATTTCCTGCTCCTGTCACTTTTCAGAGATTTTCACAAGTTCCTAACAGAACCATTTCCACTTGAGAAGGGAGCCTCTATTCTTGACTGATATCAGTTTCTCCAGCTGATGACTGTCTGGGACTAATTTTGCTCTCTGAAAGAGTTGCATGATTCTAGTTTTCGTCTGTTTCACTTTTACTTGAAGTTGGGCCATCCTTCTTTAAAAGCCGTCCATCGTGGGGAATAAGATTTGGAATGCCATTCACTATTGGAAATGCCACACCAATTTCATCTGAAATCAGTTCATTTGTTGTACTCTCGTATCTGACATTCAAATTAGATATTCATAATTAAAATCAACATAATTAAAATAATGACCCGCATTATTTTATTATCTTACAGAGCTATTGTAAGGTTTTGCAACACCTCGTTTGGGTTAGAGACTTGTATAAGCACTATCATTATATGGCTAAGTCTGTTTTCGCCATGTGATTGGTCAATTTGCAGTTGGTAACTTGCTATACGGACCAAGATCTCAAAAGCACTCGCTCATTTCTCATCTCTAAATCTCTTTTTCTTGAAAAAAGGGTTTAAGGTACCAGTAAGTTATAAGATGTCTGTTAACCAAGAGGACTTGGATGTTGACTTTGTTCTTCAACACTTTAACCTGTGATTATTCGTGAATGAAAACAACCCAACAATTTAAACGTAGAATCACTGGGGTCTACGGTCTTATTACACTCACTTAACAGTAATCAAATTTATATTACATTACTGGTCATAGCTATAACATAACAATAAAGGAGCATAGTTAGTCTAAGAAATTTTAAATAGCTGATAAGGGCCATTTCCATTTAATATAGACCCCCCTCCGCTGTTGACAAAATTTTCTGAAGAGGTAAACAAAAACATGGAATTTCTGAAGGCTAAACTACTGAACACCAGATTTTCTGCGGGAAAGTGGCAAAAAAGCAAAAATTTCTGAGGTGTCTTGAAAACAAAGACCCCCTAAGATCCCTCACTGAATGACTCTGAAATTTATTGTTAATCTTTAGGGTTAGGAAATTGAGTTAATCAACTTTCAGGTCAGTTTGTCCAGTATAATGACTGAAAGTCCTTCGTCAACGGGGGGCCGGGGTAAAAATAGGATGGCCCTAAATAGTTTTGAACGCAGGATTTTCTTCCTTACCTTAGTGGCTTTTTTGATAAGGGACAGACCAAAATTTCCAACAGCTTTTTTTCGATCGGAGTATCTTTCTCATTTCCCAATTGATTTCCAGTGCTGAAAGTTCTTGAAGATTTAGTGAAAACGCGCTTCTCTAAGACGTTTTGCAACGCAAGGAATGGCGATCTTGCCGCCATTTTGATACGCTTGGTAGCCACTCAATTTAATTAAACAGGCCTGGCTTCAAAGCGGAAGGACTTTCAAAATGGCGGATCAACGCGTGTCGTGCGGGAGAGATTTTTTCTGTGTTCCCGACCTTGCTGGAGCCTTAAGGAACGCTACGAACGGAGGGTATGGAATTTATAAGCTACTTCTTTTACTAGAATTGTTTCTTTGAAAATAATAGACAGAGATCTCTCACAGCCAGTAGTGTTTAGGTTTGACATGGAGGTTGAATAATCACATGTGCGAGACTTGCATACTGGAATCATCCCAAAAGAAAGCTACTAGATCACATTTTTGCGAGGAGGAACGTCTGCGACTCAGCGACAGAAATTCCATACTGATGACGTAAATCAATGTTTAACATAATAAATCCTGTAATCATGGGTTTCCAAATGCAAATTTGTTCAATTTTAGATTTCTCCTGGTCGATTTTGGTGAAGCGTTGTGTTCATCTGCAAATGAGCTCCAGTAAAACTCAGATGCTCCTTTTAGAGAAGACTATATTCCACAAATATTGACTGTTTTGTTGGAGATTCATCACGTTTACGTTTGACCTTTGCGGCCTTTTGTCTTTTGTCTGTCATTCGTAAACAATAGCTAAAACAATGAAACTACTCCATCGACCAATTTGCGGATTCCGGACAGATTTTGTATCATCAGTATAGAATTTCTGTTTCTGAGTCGCAGACGTTCCTCCTCGCAAAAAGTTCCTCAGTTGCGATGAGTGAGTAGAAACGTCTACCATTCGCAGGCTACATAATTAATGATGATAAAAATACTAAAAATAAAAATATATTGTATCAGGTATTGAAACTAAGAAGTTCCAATAGTTTAATATTGAACAAGGATGAGGACCTGGACATGGATACCACCTGTGTCAACCCTTTATAATTAATACATGTGAAATGCAACGGTGGATCCACTCAATAATGATGAGGAAGAGGTTGAAATATCGTCAAAATAATTTGCTTAAAAAAAACTCATGCCTCTGGTTTGAATTTTTTTTATTAATAGTCAGTTAATATTCTTCGAGACAATAATATTATGTCCACGTGACTATTTTTGTGCCCTCCATTAGTTATCAAGCTATGGAAACCGCTTAGCTTTTGTACAATGTTCTTTGACCTCAGCAATTTCTCTATGAGGGTTGCTCCCATTCTTCAAATTAAAACAATAATGCAGGACACTAAAATTTGTCCCCTCTCCATTTCAGGTTTGATTTTATCTGTGTTCCTATCTGCCATCCAAGATACCGCAGAGAATTCTTAGATCCAGTTCCCAACAGAACAGGAGCATTCACCCGTTCTGACTTGGTGCTTCCTAGTCAAGGTGATAATATTGCAATGGACCTCCACTGTACATGTAGGGCAAGTCACCTACCAGTGAAAAGTGCTGGTTGAATGGTACAATCATGGCAAATTTTCAGGCCTTTTGGCTTTGCCACAAAGGGAGACATGTGCACAGAAGCTGTATTTGAGGATGTCTCTGGTCACTGCCCAAAAGTAACTTTCAGCAGAGACTAGCAACAGCTGGAAATATGTCTGAGTTTAAGTTTTTGACAGTGTTGTATCTTATCAACTGGGAATTTTTACTTTTCTTAAATGAAGTTACTGCTTTATCAGAGTGAGGAAACCAGGCCTTTTCCCATTTGCTGTATGTCACTTTGTGACATCTGAACTGAACTGAATATGCCTTTTATTGACTTGTAGATTGGAATAGCCTGATTGTTGGCAAAATTTCACCGTGGCTTGACTTGGATTCTTCCAATGAGATTGTGCGAAAGAATTCAGAACTAGTAAGTTGCCCTATAAAGGGATTAGTTTTGTTGGTGTAGAGTAGTTTTGCATCCACTAAAGACATGTAAGACGTACAGTTGGCATCTTGATAATGGAGGCTCTACTTGTATGTTACCTGGTAGGAATATATATAACTTAGGGAAACTCAAAAGTCAGAGCTGTAAGGAGAGTCTTGGACTTAACTAAGAATCGGAACATTTTCTTTTTGTCCAGTTGTGCCTATGAATTAAAGGAGTTGTCATAGCTTGTATGCGATTTCTTACATGTGTGCATGCTTACTAGCATGCTTCGTGTGACTTGCTCATTGATGAAAAAGACTTGTTGAGTTTTCTACACTGAGTGTTGTTGAATGTGTCAATATCCTGAGCCGAAACTACAAGAGTAGTCAGTTATGATCTGGCGTAATCCAGATTGTTAGTCAGAGCTGCCAGCTTTGGAAATGAAAATGGCCGAATTCAAACCACTCACAATTATAGTGTTCATTCCCAATCCCATGCACTGTGATTAGTTAAGTTCTTTAGGTTCTGCTTGTGATTAATAGTATACAATAGATTGTAAGCGAAGTAGTGGAAAACAGAACCTGAACTCTGCTCTTGCTAAATCTATACTTGTACTTGCTAAATCTGTACTTGCTATATATACTCTGCGTTTCTGATTATGGCTCCCATTTCAACTCTGTCATTAGTGAAACCAGCCTTTAAGATAACAAAGTAAACTAAGCACAGCATTGCTTCATGAAATGTGATTTTGATATATTTTTCTTTCTGCAGGGATTGCATCAGGAACTATGTTATTCAGTTCACTTGAGTCTTCCTGCTGTTCTTGTGCCTCTGAAGAGTTATAAGTGCACGAACCTTGCACATCACATCAACACAAGTATAAATGACACACATGTACAACAGGTTAGTTCACTTTGACATCCTGGTCTTATAACCCTGTCTCAAAGTGTCACTGAAAAGCTTTGACATAGATGTTGAATCCTGGGAGACCATGGCCCTAGACCGGCCTGCCTGGTGTAGCAAAGTCAACAAAGGCACTGTCCTCTGCAAGCAAAACAGGATAGCAGGGGCTCAGAGGAAGTGTGAGCTGCACAAATCTAAAGCGATCTCCTTGACACCTACTCAAGAAACTTACCAGTGTCCAGAATGTGGCAGAGCCTTCTGCGCCCATATTGGATTGATCAGCCACAGCTGGAAACACAGCACCTAATCCCTCTCAACGTGATGTTCTTGGTCATCATCAACTATGACCGAAGAGCAATTTAACCCTGATCAGCTGGTACATTGTATTTGGAAATTGTAGAGTGGTTTTAGCTCTACCTCAGGACTCAAACAGCTGAAACTTGAAGTACATTGTTCTGTTCACCATTTTCATCAATTTCACTACTTTATGAAGAGTGCATAGCGTCAAGTCTCCTTTAAATTTTTTGTCAACCCTATGGTGATTTTTTTGCCAGATTCACCAATATTATTTTGCCATTCCATGCATTACTGGCCATAATTGCATTACCCTCAGGTGAATGCTGTGACTACAGCATTTTTACAACATCAACATCAATTTTCTCCCAATGATATCCATACCCTATCAAGAGATTAGGTTATGAGAATTAATAAACTGATCACCAAGTGGAAATGCTTTGATCTTTTGTCAAATTCTCTTAACTTATTCTTTAAGGAAATGTATAGAGACCAGTTTAGAGAATTTGCATGTAAATATTGGGGATTGGGGTTAATATGAAGCTGCTTGGAGTATTGCTTCTCCCCCTGACCAGAATGCTGGAACAACAGGGGCACATTCAAATATTTTTTTAAAGTATGAAAATAATGATCAGGTGCTCTCTCTTTGGTAGGAAGTTATAACAAGGTTTTTTTTTATGCAGGTTTGGATCCATGTTCCTATGAGGAGTCCAGAGGATGAATGTGAAAGACATTTGTTTGTAGACCAGGTAACTTAACTGTTTAACATCACATACACAGTAATGCATGTTGAAGGATCTTGGTGATGTATCTGTCACCTTGTGGTTGTATCGAACCCCACTTTATGGACCACACCCACTTAATAAGGACACCTCGTTATTACATACAGTTTCTATGGTGCCGTCAGTCTCTGATCAACAAGGTTTGACTGTATTTCAGTTATTTTCCCTCATTTGTACAACAGTACAACATTTAATATGCCTCTCAAGAAAATCTAGAACAATGAAGCTAAAACTCAAACCCTAACCTTCTGTCAGCAAAAACTATTTCCTGATCGAAAAGATACAATTTTACTGATGGGTTAAAATAAATTTTGTACAGGTTTTTTAAAACATTGCACCCGCGAAAAGATAATGTTACAGGTCAAATTTGATTTCAGGTTAATTTTCCTTAAACCTAGGTCGATTCTCAATTTCTAATGTCTCCTAGCCCTAGAAGACAAAGGAAATTAAGAATCAACCTAGGTTAGAAAAATTTTAACCTGAAATCAAATTTGACCTGTAACATTGTCTTTTTGCTGGTGCAACATTTTTAAAAATCTGTGCAAAATTTATTTTAACCCGTGGGTAAAATTGTATCTTTTCGATCAGGAAATAGTTTTGCTAACAGAATGTTAGGGTTTGAGTTCTAGCTTCATTGTTCTAGATTTTTTTTGACAGGCATTATGTTGTACTGTTTTTTAAAGAATATTGTACTCTCTGCTTCATCTCAGTGATCTTTATTCGTAGTAAATCTATTTTTTCAGGAAGAAGTATCAGTGACCAAGTTTGACAAAGATCCTTGGGAATGGTAAGGTTTATTAATGGATTTGTGTTGAATTTTTTGGATATTCTGTAGTATATTTATACAGTACTTACTGATCGGGATAGTATTAATTTTTATACAGATTGTATGAAGATGCCACTATCATTTGTTGTCCTTTCAATAATGTTCTTTCCTATTTAGTCCATAAACAAGTACAAGCATTGATGGTTTTAGTCACACAACAAGGCAACCATTCTGGTGGACAAAACAATAAATTTTTTTTGCAGAATTTCCATGATAAAAAGAGAGTCCAGTTCCCAGTGAAGGAGTATTGGTTTTGTTTTTGTCCAAAAGTGTGAACCCCATGACCTTAGCTGAAAACCAGCTATACAGGTTTAATTACTGTTTGGCCCTGATGCTGGTGACCATTTTTTTTCGAACTGGTTTTTACTGAACATTGAAGAAGATCATTTTAACTGTCTTTTTTAATAATTTGTAGGTGGAACTTGTTTAGAACTATTTGTGCAAACAGTAGAAAAGTTGGTTTAGGTAAGTTCTTAAGTCCATACAAGGATATAGATCTTTCCTGCGTTCCTGTAAACAAAGGCACCAACTCGAGGCTCAGGTGTACAAAATACAATGATTTATATGAAATTGTCCACCCGAGCCATTACTGGAGTGTAATGCAGGAAAGGTCTATTATTAATGCATGTAGATTCTACAAGGCTTTTGTACATTATGCTATTGCTTCCCCACTAAAATGCTCCACCTTAATGCTCCATTTTTCCCACTAAAGTGCTCGGTCTCCCCAAAAAAGTCACTAAAATGCTCGGATAATGCTCATTATACAAACGGTTTTTTAAATTAATTTCAAAGTTTACACTTACAAAAACATGCAAGTGTTGCAAGTAACAACGACAATGTGTACAAGTTCATAAATACAGCCAAAAAAAACAGCTGTATTAGGTTTTTTGTGAATTTTGAGTTTTAGTCTTCATTGTCTTTAAAAACACAGGAGCTCGTGGGGCATGAGCTCCTGAAAAAAGTTAATTTCTATTTTATTTTCTCGGAAAAATTAATTTTCCGGGGAAAATGCCACTAAAATGCTCGAATAATGCTCAATGTTTTTGCCTCATTAAAATGCTCGAAAAAATGCTAGCATAATGTACAAAAGCCTAGATTCTACAGTTTACAATGACTGCTACACATGTATGTCTGACAGTTTCTCTTTGGTTATACACTTTCCAAATTCCCTGTTATGGACTGTTTGCTACAACTGCCAGAGGTTGTGAGTTTTTGGCTGGTTCATGTGGTAAATTTTTTGGCGATACAATATTTCTACTCAACTTTTACCATTAAGCCCACAGCATGAATGATTTGATGTAAGTCAAACCCATATCATCCATACAATAATAATAAAAATAATAACAATATTATTTATTAATATTTACAAAGTTAAAGATTATTATGATATTAAAATTTACAGCATATATTAATAATAATGATTGCACAATAAGAGTTCTCTGTACTTGTTTGGCTGACATTTATGACAAAAATATTATATTTTGTACACTCTCTACTAGCCTTGGAGATTTCTGCTGAGTTGCCTTCAGAGGAAGAGTTAGAAAGATGGTATGGAGAACCAGTAAAAGCAGCAATCCTTCCCACAAGTTTATTTCTAACAAACAAGAAAGGTACAAAGAATTGACTCTTTTATTTAAAGTTCATCAGGGTAAGAAGAAGCCCATAATGCAAATATAATAAGGCTTTTTGCACGTATATGTGCAATCACTCCTTCTTGCAAAGCCACCTTTCATTTAAATATTAATTTATTTTATATATTATTATAAGTGGCCTGCTGTGTTCTTACCAGAGACCGTGGCTTGGTAGCATTGCCACACTTTTTCGGGAACTGCCGCACTATAATTAGCTCAAGGGATCCCAAGAGCGCAGAGAAGGAACAAAAACCTATTACAAAACATATGTTATAAGCATACGTACACATGTGTACATTTCCTTATAATATAAGCCAAAATTTAATTGGTTATGGCATCTTTAGAAACACCCATCATTATCTACAGTGTAAGACTCAGACCTGTAGAAATGTTGAGATAGCTGTATCTAAAAAGTGTGACCTGCTTTTCTCCCTCATGACCACGCCCTTTTAGCTTCTTTATGGGTCCTGTGGACCTGAGTGTATGAAATCCTGGTAAGAACACAGGTGGCCTGTGGCCATCTCTTAAAGATTAAGTAACCACTGGTCCAAAATTCCTGGGCGGAGAAGTGCAGTTAAAACCTGCCTTGAGCGCAGATGCACTTTCGTTAAGCAACCACCAAATCTTGACATGCTGGGCAGTGGCTCCTTGATTTTAAAGTTTGACTGTATTAATCTTTTCTCAACATTATCTGATTGTTAGGCTTTCCGGTTTTATCAAGAGCTCATCAAGCACTTGTTAGAAGGTTGTTCAGGGTGAGAAGTTCTGTTGTGAAAATTTCCATTGTAGTAACTGTTTTAGTTAGTTTTTGTATCCCATTGTGAAAAGTGCTTGTAATCACTCAATGCATCTGTTCATATTTCAGTTAAATGCACAGTTGATTTTGACTGGTGTCAACAAACACAAAGACAAGGTAGGAATGTACAACAACTCGATACCATTAGAACTTCCATTAATTAAACCACTTTGACTTAGTAAGTAAATCTATAAAGTGTACATTATCTTTGTTAAGCATTCTTTCCAGGTTGCCATCATGGAAAATCAATATTGTCACCTAACACAACAAAGATTTCCCATCAATCTCATATACCCAACAGAATTCAGGCCATAAATAAGCAAGAGAAATGCCACTTCATTGTGCTCTGTTCTTTCGCTAAAAATTTTTTAATATACCGGTAGTTCAGTTTTAAGCTTTAGTTCAGTTATATCCTATGTATTATATGTTATCATGTTTCTTTACTTTTTGTATTTTTGTTGTCACTTCAATATAAATATGTAATGAATTATTGTACTGTTTGTGAAGTTGTTAATAAAGTTTATTTAAAAAAATTGTCACCAAACACAAGAGCCATCATTCATTCATTCACTTTATGGACCAAATAAATGTAGTTAACCGAGGTTTCTCTTCCACTGTTTACATTGTAGGGACTGGGATTCTACTACCAATACCTTGCCCATCTTTACCAGGTACGTGAATATAATTACTGTATTAACTGGTTTTTGATAACAAAACGAGACTTAAAAGTTGGCATTAAGTTGAAGCTCCCTTCAGTAATCACCCAAAGTGTGAAGATCTATGTTGTAGTTAATTTTTTATCTCAGGTTTTTTTTTATTTTTCCTTTTTTTTGTCTCCCTTGTTTGGTGAATAAAGCTACTTGTTTAATATAGTTAAAAAAATATGTAGATCTGCTTTTCACTGCTTACAGGAGGTGGTTGCTGAAGAGATTCAAGCCACAAGGTAGAAAAACAAAAAGGATTAGGGGGGACCGAGGAGTGGGAGTCCATTAGAATAGGGGGGAGAGGGGTACGGGAGACAGGAAAGGTAAGGGTGCGAGGTGGGAGTGCTAAAAGGGTGAGAATTGGGAGAAATAGAGGGAAATTATGCAACAGTGCTTAGTATTTAGCAATCAAAAGAGGGTTAAAGGGAGGAAGCCAAGAATCAAGGAGTGGGAGTAGGGAATAGAGGTTTGGACACCCATGTGACATAAAGATTTAAAAGATTTAAAGGCTTGTTTATAGTGGAAAGTGCACTTAGCTTATCCAGCTATAGTTTACAGGCACTCCAGTCAAATACTTAGAAACAAATAATTCAAATACAACATAACACAAAGGGATTAAAAACCTCAACTGGTAGGAGGCAATCAGTTGGCTATTTACAAGCTAGTGTGGCCAAGGATTTGAACTTGGGACCACCAAGAACAAATCCAGTAACTCGCCAGAGCGGGACTCGAACCTGGGACCACCAGACTGTGAGTCAGACGCGCTGACCCCTCAGCCACGCTGCCTCCTGTGACTTTGGATGTGGCGGTGTTATGAAACATGCTAACTGTTTCACTTACACTGTAGGTCATGGATTTTTCTTTTTTATAGCCTGGAAAACTCCTGGTGATTCAAACAGGCCCTTCATGGTATAGTGATGATATTGATGAATGTTTGTTTTAATTATTTCTTCAGACCCAGCCTCAGTTGGACAATGTCAGTCAGTTTGCTAAAGGATATGAAGACTACTTGCAATGCCCTCTGCAGGTAAGAAATGTATTGCATCTGGCTTTAAATTTTAGGGCTAAAAGCTCTACTATTCACCATCATTTGCCATGCTACATGTATAATAAGCATATATTCTAGTAATTCTTCTGAGTACTGGGGATATTGGATCCACGGCTCAAAAAGGGTACATTTTGTACCTTTGCTGAAAGATAGAGGTTATTTTTTCAAAATGCAGGAAATTTGTGAACAGTTATGTGACACACCATGTGAATGAGTGCCAGATCAAGAATTGGCCTACAGAATTGATGGCTCTTATTGTAATGATCTACCATCATCAGGGGCACCCAAGGACTGTTTTCTGTGAACTATTTTTTGGAGGCAAATATTGCCTAGAATTTTCTAATACTTGAGGATGACTGAATATTTCTAGATAACTGTTCCATTCATGGACAATTTTCGAAGCTTATCTAATAAATTCCCTACGATTTTCTGAAGTTTAATTTTCAAATTTTGCTTCCCAAGTTAGGCTGTTTTTCTGTAGAAAAAAGAGAACCTAAAATTTTGGGATTCAAAAATGTGATGGTTAGAGGAATAAGAAAAATTCTCATTTTCATAATGCAGCAAATTTCATCAGAAAATTTTCGGGAAAATAATACTCAAGCCCTTGAAATTCAGAGAAGACTCAATGACTGAACAGATAAAAATTCAATGGCGCAACTTAATATGCATTTCTAGAGATCTAAAACTGCTCTGGATGGCCTAAAAAGTGTTTTCAATGTATTTAAGAGGAAACCATCGTTGGGTGCCCCTGAATCATAAACAATCGCACAGTTTTGTAAAAAATAATATTTAACCAAATAATAGTAAACTCTTTCTATAACATTAAATCTCCTTTAAAGGGTGTCAAGTCAGTAGATTTTTAGATAATGTGTCACACTGGAATATCTCTTTGTGTCTGTTAGGAGGCAAAAAAGTACGCAAGCGTGCAACAACATACCATACAAGTGGAGGGTGGGGGTGGGGGTGTAGTACAAGTGGGTGAATGAAAACTGTATAATTTTACAGAGTTGTCTGATTTTTCTGTTATTATATTTCAGCCTTTGATGGACAATCTAGAGTCTCAAACATATGAAATATTTGAACGAGATCCTGTTAAATATAGAGAATACCAAAGGGTAGGATACTTAGTTTTCTCTTGTTGGTTCTTTTAATGTACGTTTCATTAGTTGTAATCTGTTACCCTTTATACCGTAAACAATGTCAGTGCAATTAAAAAGAATTCTTTAGCAACAGTTATTGTTGTGGCTATTTTGTTTTTTATTACTGAGTACCATCGCCAGTGCATCCTTTTCATACTCTATAAACTACATAACTGTGTCCTGAAATGCGTACATGTCCCTCTTCAGTTTCACTTAGGACATTTTTAATTTTAAAAATATCGTGTCTCAGACTCTTGTCACTTGTAATTTATTTCTGGGGTAGTGAGCACAAGTCTCCAGGGACCAGTCTTATAAATCTGAACATTGGACATAACTAGTAACGTCGGCCTTCAGCCCAGTCAAACTCTTTATTTTAACTCCAGACGTTAACAGTTATGTCAGATGAAAGTTTTTATGCAACTTACCCTGTAGCTCAGTGGTAGTACCATCTGGACTAGCTAATGACCAAGGCCGGGTTGTTCGAAGCCGGGTTAAGATAACCCAGGGTTAGTGCAAAATTTGAACTTAGATATGATAGCTTAAAAAACTAATTCAGTTTAATTCACTTTGCCTATCATTTCATGATTAGATACTCTAAAAAGAATATGAAAAATGAGTGCTTTTGATGAAAAGAAAAGAACCCCAGGTTAAAATTTAACCCTGGGTTAGAGCTAACCAGCATTCGAACAACTGGGCCCAGAAGGTCATGGGTCTCAAACCCTCTGTTGGCTGAACTTGCATTCCTATATATCCCAAATCACCTGTTTCACTGACTGAAGTAAAAACATTCTCAATTGTAGGCAGTTCATCAAGCATTACTTGACAGGGTTCCTGAGGACCAAAAGGATTCTGTTGTAACGTTAGTATTGTTATTTTGTGTAACAGTTATTGAATGTGGATACAATCAGTAGTGCAATATTCAAAGGGGTATGTTACCGTTGTGTAGCTGATTTTGTTAACAGTTCCAATTATGCACCCATATTCGCCATGGAACTTAAGAAATTACTTGTAAATGGCAAAATAACAGCATTTTGGTGAACAGATTTGTCTCCCAAGCATTAAATCAAATGTTACAAACAACAAAAATGAACTTTGAAAAACTGTTAGGCTAACAAGTTTTCAAAAAACACAATTGCAATCTGTTTCAATCTTCTCCAAGTTTGTATCCATAATTCCTTCTTTTGTATTTGCTGTGTTATTTTATACCCTATTTGTATGTTTTTAGCAGTTATATTAGTGTTTTACTCAGTTTGGTAGCGTTTCCTGTCGTTAGAATTTTCAATAAGTTTCGTGACACAGTTCCTTTAACCCTGATAAAAGATCATGACATTTTCTCTTTGGTGATCATTTTATTAATTCTCATAACTTTATCTCTTGACAATGTATGGATATAGTTAGGAGAAAATTGATGTTGGTCGCTATTGACACATAAAGGGTTAACTGACAGCCGTTTCCTTGTCAGGGTAATTATGGTAGTTGGTGCTGGGCGTGGTCCACTCGTTCGAGCCTCACTGACAGCCGGAGAGGAGTCAGGACGAAAGGTCAGAGTGTATGCAGTGGAGAAGAACCCCAATGCTGTAGTCACGTGAGTGTTTCTATCTTGTTGTGTTAGGCCCTTTGGGTTGCTCATTGCACAAGCAAATCTCTTTGCAATCTTCACAGTGTCTGTTGTGTCCGTAATCGATTTGTGACAATGCATCAGTACCATGAAGCAGGACTGCCTGAACAACTGCCTGCTTCTTAGGTAGTTCTTGAGTCGTCTGAGGGCAGAAAATGTCCTCTCTGAAGTCGCCCATGTCACAGGTATTGTCAAATTCATCTTTGTGCTTTTTAGCACCAAAGCGTGGGGGCCACGGACCCCCTTTCTCCCCCCCCCCACCCCCCACTGCTCCGCCGCCTATGAATAGATGGATACTTCCTATAGAAACTGTAATAAAAATTGATCTTTGATAAACTGGGTAACAAGTATTCTGTGTAAGCTGAATGTAAAAGCTCTTGATGTTTGACGCCTCGGGTGGAGAAGATTGCTCAAGTAGATTTTTTAATAGCTAACATATTGCTCTGCTGTAGGTTGGAAACTTTGAAAGAGGAAGAGTGGAACGGTGACGTCACTGTTGTGTCATGTGACATGCGCGAGTGGGATGCTCCTGAAAAGGTAGGATTTTAGAGTAGTAGTGGCACGTGATCTTGTGGCTGTCAAATCTTTTCGTGAATTCATACTCTTGATTTATCCTCAGGCTGATATTCTTGTGAGTGAGTTGCTGGGCTCATTTGGTGACAACGAGTTATCTCCCGAGTGTTTGGACGGAGCGCAGAGTTTTCTTAAAGGTTAGTGAAATTTCGATATTTTATGGCCCATCCATATATTTCGATTTATTTCCTTATTTATTGCGAGAGCAAGGTTTCAAGAAAACTTAGCTCAGTTTACTAGTATCCAGACCCCATTCACCAACAATGACGATGACGACAGCTACGAAAAGGTCACTTAAAAAAAAGTGAAGTCGCACTGCTTCAAACTTTATCGAGCTTATTCCATATCGTTCAATTCGTCAAATGTTGGCAATTTTTTTTTTTATGACCATTTGTGATAGAGAAATAGGCCCGTCGCCGTCGCCGTTGCTCAAGTGCCCTATTGACTCTAAACGACTTTGACAAGAGTGTGTACGCCTTCCTCTACAGTCTATAAATCAACTGACAAAGTATATGCCTCAAATAACTTGCATCTTTTTCTCCTGGGCTTGAGTCGTTGTAGTTATGATTTTTTTTTTTTTGCAGACGATGGAATAAGTATCCCGTGTGAATACACGTCCTTTCTGGCTCCAATAGCTGCACCCAAGTTGCACTTTGAAGTCGCTCAGAGTAACGATAGTGGTAAAGGACCATCGGTAATATTACATGCAACTCTTAAAACTCTTAGATCAAGAGGTGTTTTCTCCATACTGTGTCCATACAATTCTTATGGTGCTCATAAGGAGAATTTTCGTCACAAGCAGGATATGTTATCTCTGATGATCGTCTCCGATATTCTCATGACCTTGACTACTTATGTAAGCAGTACAGCTAGAAAAACAACTCCCGTATTGAATCGATTAAGCGCCCAGCCTCGAATAAGGGCCCACCCCCTTACCATCTAGACTTTCCACAAGTCGACTGCGTGAGTGAGCGCCGAGGGAGCGACGTAAAACCAGCAGAAACCGGAAACGGGCTTTGAGAAAGTCTACCTACCACCTCTCTTCGAAAAAAAAAAATCTTACTGACACTGAGTGAAATAGACTAAGTTCTACTAAAGAGACTGAAGACCGAGTTTCACAGAAACGTAAAAAGGTCCCATTTTCCTATCCTTTTTACGTTTATTTATTTTACTGTCATTTCTGTTTTGTAGGCTCCGTTTGAGACCCCCTACGTGGTTCGACTTCATAACGTTGCTGTGATAGCACCTCCTCAGCCCTGCTTTATCTTTTCACATCCAAACAGAGGTTTGTGAACGGTTTCAAACTACTCAAGGTTTGGTAAAACGAGCAATAAAAACGTGCAACTTGTTTTGAAACGTGGTTGCGAAACAAGTTGAAATGCTTTGTTGCGCGTTTTACCACCCATGTTCAAACCTGTCTTGCGACAAATCAGGTTGTTGCAGCTGCCTCGTACCCAGACGTCTCTCTCTCGATGAAAATTTGCGCGCAAAGGAAGGCGGGAAGGATACCCTTCCCATGGTCCTTTGCGGTTCATCACCAGTCACTCGTGTTTCGCGCTCGCCTCTACGACGAGAAAAACGAAGCGCCTGAGGAGGAGGCTGTTGTTGCAGGTTATGAAAATTTGTTGCAGAAAGTAGAGAGTAAAACGGTGGTAAAATGCGCAGCATCGCTTTTTAACTCGTTTTGCAGCAGTGTTGCAAAAACAAGTTGTACGTGTTTGTTGCCCACTTTACCGTAGCCGAACCAGTTATTAGGGAGCTTTAGCATCGACGACGGCAACGGCAGCGAAAACGTCAGTTTTAACATGAATTCCCGTTTTCTCAAACTTTGTCGCGTTTATTCCAATTTGCTGAAAATGGCAAGTATAGGCGAATTTCCCTGGAGTTGATTTCCAGAGGACCGCACTCAAGTTTAGAGAGAGAAAAAGAGATTCGTCGTAGCTTGTTTACGTCCTGCATAAAACTTGCAAGAAGGCATTTTCACCTCGCTAACATCTATGCTCCCAACGAGGATAAACCTTCATTCTTTCAAAACTTTTACGATCATCTTTTAAATTTTAATTGTGAAGACATAATAATTGGCGGTGACTTCAACCTTGTTCTTAACATCGAAAATGACAAAAAAGGTGGCATTGCCAAAACTCACCAAAATAGCTTGAAGACCGTTCAAGAAATTTCAGAGAACCTAGATCTTCTCGATGTCTGGAGAATTCACAATCCAGATGACAAAAGGTACACTTGGAGACAACGACAACCTAAGGTTTACTGTAGACTTGATTTCTTTTTAATAAGCCAAAGCGTTATTGGGGACGTCACTAACACCGATATAGTGCCAGGATATAAAACAGACCATTCCATGATTACTTTAGATCTGTCTCTTCATGCAAATAGCAGAGGACCCGGCCTTTGGAAATTAAATACCTCTCTTTTAACCGAAACTGCTTATGTTAATCTTATTAAGACAACGATTAAGGAAGTTCAAGACGAATATGAAAATGATGACATGGTAAACTCTGCTCTATTGTGGGACATGATTAAGCTTAAAATACGGGAAAAATCGCTCAAATACGCAATGAATAAAACTAAGAAAACAAAGGGCCGTGAGGCAGAACTAGAGCATGCAATTTCCAAACTAGAATCGAAAATGGAGAACGGAGACTCTAGCGTAACAGAAAATTCTGAACTTGCAGAACAACTGAATGATCTAAAGAGTGAGTTAGAAAGAATTATTGAGACTCGTACGAAAGGTTCCATATTGAGAGCTAAAATTAAATGGCATAATGAAGGAGAAAAAAATACGAAATATTTCCTCAACCTAGAAAAGAGACACTATAAGCAAGGCATTATAAGCCAACTTAAAGTGGACGAAAATAACTTTATTACTTCGGATCAGGAAATATTAGCAGAAGGGGAATCTTTTTTTATGAATCTATATACATCCAACAGAAATATACACAATTTAATTGACACATATGATTTTTTTAAACACGAAAACGACACCGTCCTGAATGACGAACAACGGAACAACTGTGAAGGCCTGCTAACTGAAAGGGAATGCCTTGCAGCCCTGAAAACCATGGAACAGGGAAAAACCCCTGGATCTGATGGGCTACCTTCAGAATTTTATAGAGTATTTTGGACAAACATATCAAACTTATTGATTAATGCTCTTAATTATGCGCACGAAACGAGTCAGCTTTCCATCACACAAAGAAGAGGAGTAATCAAACTCATTCCCAAGAAAGACGCTGAGCCGTATTTCATTAAAAACTGGAGACCGCTTACTCTTCTCAACTGCGACTACAAAATTGCAGCAAAGGCTGTAGCTAACAGGCTGAAAAAGGTTCTTCCCGATCTCATCAGCTGTGATCAAACTGGCTTTATGAAAGGCAGGTTTATTGGCGAGAACATACGATTAATAGACTATGTTATTCGTTTTACCAAAGAAAAAAATATCCCAGGGCTATTATTATTTCTTGATTTCGAAAAGGCGTTTGACACGATTGAATGGCCTTTTATCATAAATTCTCTTCAATACTTCGGTTTCGGCCCAAGTGTTGTAAACTGGGTCAAATGCCTTTACAGCAACATAGAGAGCTGCTTCTTAAACAACGGCTGGACAAGCAATTTCTTTAAAATTGAAAGAGGGGTCAGGCAGGGGTGCCCGTTGTCTCCATATCTATTTGTTCTTTCAGTCGAAGTCTTAGCCAAGGCTTTTAAAAGAAACAGCAATATCAGAGGAATACACGTTAACCAAGAGGAAATTAAAATAAGTCAATACGCAGACGATACAACCTTAATATTGAATGGTTCACAAACGTCGCTCTCAGCTGCTCTCAACACACTTGACGATTTTGGAGAAGCCTCGGGTCTCAAACTCAACAGTAAAAAAACAGAAGCAATTTGGATCGGAACATATAGTGGAAAAACAGAAATTCTTCTTCCAGAAAGAAATTTCAGATGGCAAACAAACAAAGTAAAATCTTTAGGCGTTTGGTTTACGACAGACCCTGAAAACACTGTACTTCTAAATTATAAGGAAAAACTGGAAAAAATTAACAATATTCTAAGCAACTGGAAATACCGTAGATTAACCTTAAGTGGGAAGATCACTGTTCTGAAAAGCTTAGTAGCTTCTCAAATTGTGTACGTCTTGGCACCCTTGTGCACAAACAAAAAAATAATTAGCGAGATTAACAAGCTCTTTTACTTGTTCCTTTGGAACGGAAAGGGCGATAAAATAAAGCGAGATATTATGATTAACAATTACCCAGCAGGTGGCCTCAAAATGATTGACATACTATCTTTCAATAAAGCGCTAAAAACCACTTGGATAAAAAAGTACCTGGATACAGATAATCAGGGTAAATGGAAACTTTTTCTAGATCTTGAACTGAAAAAGTTTGAGTGTACCCTACCGTTCACAAGCAACCTTAATAAGATAGACATAGCTAATATCTTCAAAACGCAAGACAGTTTCTTAAAGGAAATTCTCCTAATCTGGTCAGAAATCAATTTTGAAGAGAGGATAACATCAGAGAGCCAGCTTTCAGAACAAGGCATATGGTACAACTCACTTGTAAGGATTAACGACAGCCCTATTTTCTTTAAAGAATGGTATCGTAAAGGCATCACAAAAGTTAAGCACTTAAGGAACAGAGAAGGAAAATTCCTCACTCCACCAGAACTTTTAAACAAATACGACATCAAGGTCCAACCCTTGGCATACTGTGGAATAATTTCTGCTCTTAAAAAGCTATGCAACACATTCAACCAAGGTGACCACACAAACGAAGGTAATAGTTACGAAAGCTTTTCGACAAAACTAATGAAAGCCCAAAAAGCAAGCAAGTTGGTGTATGACAAATTAATTACAAAGAAAAGTGCCCCCCCTACTACAAGCCAGCAAAAATGGAATCAAGACTGCAACTTAGGTCAAAACGAAATAACGTGGGGTGCGACCTACCAGCTAGCTCATAAAATCACAAAAAGCATAAAACTCAGGGAATTTCAATTTAAATTGCTGCACAGAAGAATACCAACAAACGCTTTCTTAACTAAGATAAGAGTAAAAGAAAACTCCAACTGCTCCTTTTGTAAAAAAGAACCAGAAAAACTCGTACACCTTTTCTGGTCCTGCCCCAAAACGGCGCTCTTCTGGGAGAGCATCATAACGCGATTAAAACTTTGCCAAATTATTCCCGATAGTTACTCTGCAGACATGACTGTTTCACTAGGCCTGAGATCAGACTCTTCTAAACTTCAACGCCAGATCAACTTTTGTTTTCTTATTGCCAGGCACTATATCTGGCTCTGCAAAACAAAAGAAGCTATACCTCTATTGCAAGGATTTCTCAAACACCTAAAGACAATTTACAACATACAAGCACAAGCAGAAGCAAACAATGTTCTGCCCAAACAATGGTCATTCCTACACGACATCACGTAGAAACTATCGTTTCTACCATGGCGCTATTCCCAACGCCCCCTGATATTCTCTATGTCTTTCATCCGTAGCTTATCCTGCCTCAATAACGCCAACTATCCTTAAATAAGTTTCTTCTGATGCAACTGTGTACTTGAAGCATACGAAATGTAATAATGTTTGAAAACAGTAGTATTGTTAGCAATGTAAGCAATAAGTATTGTCAGTATTGTAAGTATGGTATGAATGTTGTAAATAATGTAAGCAGTGTAAGCAGTGTTCAATATTGTAATTATTGGGTTAAGTAAAGCAAATAAAAAAAAAAAAAAAAAAAAAAAAAAAAAAAAAAAAAAAAGAAGGCATTTTCACGCCGTAGTCGTGCAAGGACGGTAAAGAAATGTACAAAAAAGTGTGATGCACGTGCAAACTTGTTGTTTTGCTCAACAAACCTATTGCCTTTTTGACGTCCAGGTTGCCGTCGCCGTCGTCGTTGCTAAAGCTCCCTATTAGGGAGTTTAAGACACCACGACGGCGACGGCGGCAAAAACGTCGCTTAAAAAGTGACTTTTCGATCTATGAAACTTTAGCGCGATTATCCCAACTCGGTCGCTATGTTTTATGTAGGCGAACTCTCCTGGAGTTGAATTCATAAGAAAAATATCCAGGTTTACAAAGAGTAAGAGAGATTCGTCGTCGTATGTTCACGTTGTCGATAAAACGTGAAATTAGGCAATTCACGTCGTAGTCGTGCGGTGACGGTAAAGAAATGTACAAAAAAGCGTGATGCACGTGCAGAGTTGTTGTGTTGTTAATCTTAAGCCATTGCTTTTTGACATTCTCGTTGCCGTCGCCGTAGTGGCATCTTTAACTCCCTGTTGCATGAAGATGAGTATGATATGAAGAATTATGCCGATCAAGGATCGAGGGTTTTTTGCCTCAGCAGATAACACCCTCCAAGTACGACATAATTCTTCAGATCATACTCAGCCTTCCCTAATAATTGCTTTATTATTCATTCAAAATTATTAATACTTTAAAACATGCTTAGCTCTTCCCTCAGGCTGTTAAGTTTTTGTCTTCATTTGTCCGTTTCTCTCTCGACAAATTCAGCGAACAGGCTCCACTAGAGCCGAGGTGAGTGCAGCGTGGCTTGGGGCATCAAAACAAAGTCTACAGGCTCTCTCGCCATTTTTCCTCCCCCAGGCCACGCTCGGCTCGTTTCGCTCGCCTGTTCATTTTTTCCCGCACATTGGATAAGACGGACCAGTCACAATACAAATCATACCTCCTGTTCTTTGTCTTCCAGTTGAGAGAATCGACAATTCACGCGTGAAATCTTTAGAATTCGAAGCTAAGACAAGTTACACAATGCACGGATTCGCTGGCTACTTTGAAACAGTACTTTACAAGGACGTCACTCTGAGTAAGTACAAATCATAGAATTTTAGTATTGTGTGCTAGCCAAAACGTTAACTTTGCACAGCCGATTAAAAAGGCACCGGGTCATTACAAAGAAATCGTTGAAGACGCAGAGAAGTTTTGAGGGGATAGCTTAGTTAACCTTTCTCTCAGTGAGTGTTTTGAAGCAATGAGAAAAGATGCTAACGAAAGAACTCATGAACTTTACAGTCGAGGTATCACAAGTGTACCGATATATTCAAATTTACTGATAATATAATATATTTACCACACCGCGTTTTGCCATTGTCGCGTAGGTTTGTTCGCTTACACATTTTTATGCATCCTCGGAGACCCAGGGGTCACCCAGGGGTCGGGAGAAAAGGCGCGACGGAAGAATTCAAGCGCGGGCGGAAGAGCCCCTGGCTACCGACTCTTACCGGATCATTTCCAAACGGTCGAGTGAATGCTGGCTCCTGATTGGGCACAAAAAATGCTTTGTATTATTGTGCCCAATCGGCGAACAGCATCGCCTAAGTTCTTTTTGTGTGTTCGTACACGACTGCTATAGTCTCGCCGTACTATATTGTACTTGTCCGGTTCGTTGTTCACCATGGTTGTGCCCAAACAGAATTCAGCATTTGCTTGACTGCTTGACCCGACTGACTGCCCCTGGGTCTCCGAGGATTATTTTTATGCTGCACTTTCGGAAAACATCAAGTTCCCTTGTCCGCTGTTATCTCTATTCGCTTTATATTTTTCAGGTATAAGACCAGAAACTCATTCAGAAGGAATGTTCAGTTGGTTTCCATTTTTCTTTCCTATCAAGGTACGTGCAGTTTCGACAAACTTCAGCGGCACGTGACACACCTAAACCAACCCACAACCTAGCTGGTTGTTTCCATCCACCAAATTGACATTTTCCTCTCAGTGGCTCTCACAAGACATTTCACTTTTCTTACATGAAATTTCTCTGTCTCTTGAATTTTCTGTTCATAAAAGTCCAAGTCTCTTCAATTTTGAAGGAAAAAAAAAATTGAGGATTCGATCTCGGAGCATCGGCTCTGCAGTGCATCACTAACCCCTACACCACCGAGGATTTGCTGATAAGTAATGGTTTGATTTGAATATATATAGCAACAACCCCTAACCCTAACCCTAACCCTTACTTTGTGTACGAATCATAAATCTGTCAACGTCAGTTTGGCGGATGGAAATAAGTATTGACCGGCCTTTGCTGGTACCTCTCGCATGCGCACAACCATATCACCCGGGCAGCGGCAGTCATGATGGACTGCTGTTTCGCCTTTGGTTCTCATAGTGCCATATTGAGGCCTGCGTTATATGAAAGCCCACTAGGCGTGTACTATTTTTTGCGGTTTGGTAAACAGTTATGGCATTACCGACACCGAAATGCATAATTTTTTTAGATATACCACATACGGAATAACCATCGGTCCAAAAACATCATACAGAGGGGCAAAATATCGCGCTTGTGAGCGAAATGTTTTAGCTCTGATGTGAAAAGCAATCTTACAAAACTTCTCGGTCATCTTGCGACTTGATCGATCTCGCTGTTATTAAAATTTAGTGACCGTCCTTACATCTTGGGTTACATGCCTATAAATTGAACAATGTATGCCCGCGATCTATGTTGACGGAGACTGAAAGCAGTCTTCCCTTATCGTAGGAAGTAAACGTTATAACTACATTTCCTTAAGTTAATTTTATACAAGCAAGCAGTTGTTGACTTTTTCCGCTGACGCCATGTTTTTCTTAATTTAAAGGAACCACAGTATGTAACTGCGGGCTCAACAATAGCTTGCCACTTCTGGAGAAAGTGTACAAGGAAAAAGGTCTGGTACGAGTGGTGCTTATCTCGCCCCACCCCTACCCCTCTTCATAATCCTGGAGGAAGGTCTTACGTCATAGGCCTTTGAAACAGACCAAATATTCCGACCGATTAGTTTTGGTTTGTCTATATTTTTTAAAAAACGCTTTTTTCAATATGTAGAAGGGTAAGTTGAAACTCCTTCTCTTGTAAGGCTTACACAGATATTTGTCTTGGTTTGTGTCTTATCAGAAGGGCTGTTGTTCAATGAATCCTTAATGATTATAACATTTATCCGGATTAAATAAAGTGACTGGTTTCACCGACAGAAACACGTGTTTTCTTAATGCTGTAAGCTTCCTTTTAGGCTAGTCTCAAGAGAAAACGAAAGGAAAAGAATAAAAACTTCTAACATACGGAAAACAAACCCGCTTTTCAAGGCCGGATACAAGCATGTTATCATTTAAAAATTCCGTTTTTGTGCTTGAGTGAGGAGTAATTTGACAAGAAACATCAAGATGCGTGAAAAACCTCTTGTTTGAAATCAGATTTTACATCTGCTGAAGAGAAAGTGAATAGACCCTAGTTAGTACTTCACGTACAAATCAATTTTTGTTTACTTAAACTATTTTAATTGGTCACTTTTTTAGTTTTGTTTTCTCATTGCAGTTTAGTTTTTACTGTAAGTCACGTTTAAACCCTTGATGTTTAAGAAAAAAACATGACACTTAACGATTTTAAGCCCATCTTTTTCCCTCTGACGTTGAATGTTAGTTGAAACCCTTGTGTTTTAGAAGACTCTAGTTTGAATTAATGTAGCTCAGGGGCACCCAACGACAATTTTCGGAAGAATATCTGTTCGGAAGACGATTTTAGATCTAGAATTTTCGGAACATTTGTTGTAAAATTTCTTGCTTGCCTGCCTCTCCTAGGATTTTCGAACATCAAAAAAATGGTATAATTGCCTATTTTTAACGGATTTTTACCCTAAAAAGGTCACTTTGAATTTTCGGGAGCCTTTTTTCTGGCTGAAATTTTCGAAAAGGTAAGTTTTGATCCCTATAATTTTCGGATCACTAGGCTTTCAGCTAGGAAATCCGAACGGATGAAAAATTTTTAGGGGATAAAAATATGCCTATATCTACCGTTTAAATACTAAAATACGTTTAACAGTGCTATGTTTAAGTGGTTTTGAACTATATTCTCGTTGGGTGCCCCTGGTAGCTACATTTTGTTATAAATGTTTCACGCTAAGATGGTGAACAGCTGGTGGAAATCACGCAGCGAGGTCGAGAATTAGGTTGCAAAATCATCAGCTCGTTTTGTTTGAAGTTCTCTACTTTTTTGTGCTTGCTTCTTTTTAGAGTTTTTGAAGATCGAGGCCAAAGAAAAACCCTTGAAAACCGAGAAAAAGCTGCTTTCATAGCCTCAAACCACCTATTTAAACGTTTTCGATACCGGCGGAAGGCCGGAACGATCCAACTAAACACAACTTATCATTCCAAACTTTGTATTGTGATATTGATGTTGCACGGAAGCCAGAATATCGTAAATTATTTTCGAATTATTTTCTCGTTTAGCGACTGTGAAAAAAATCGTGACACTGACTATGAAATGCTTTTTGTTAGGAATTACTGTAATAATCACTTGATACTTCATTAAGCAAGAAAAAATTAATTAATAGTAAAGAGAAAGAATGAAAATTTCAAACTGCAATATTTAAATCCCCGCATGTACGCATGAATAGCTGTTGTAGAAGGACGGACAATTTAATTTTGCGGGAGTTTTAATATCAAGTCTTTAGAGCACTTTGATTGACTTTAACATATCGAGAATTACTGCCGAAATAACTTTTTACCCTCAACACTTCCATAAAATACTCGAATGAAGATGAATTAAGCCAAACCAGAAACTCATAAGGGGTTTCTGTCCAAACTTAATTTAACGTTAGTCGTTCGGGTTACTTACTGTGGTTTTTGTACTGAAAGTCATCCTGTAGCTAAGGATAGTATCGAAAATGAGAAAATCAGGATATGGCCATTAATATAAGCTACAGTAAATTATTTTTTTCGTACTGTTTCAATATGATCCTCTTTGACTAAATTGTTTTGGTCGAGTTTCGCTCTTGTTTGGACTTTAATGCAGATATTAGTTATGTACTGAAAATACGAAATGTGATTTCAAATTAGAAGATTCGTATTTTGTATAAAGTTTTTATTGATGACTACTGATTTGTTTTCACTTCATTTAAAGTGAAATGGTGGCTGGGTCAATTAATCCATTGTCTAACGCCAAAACCAGCTCCTTTTTCGTTATTAAATCTTGATTACTTTTTTTCTTTTTTCCGCGAGCGTTAACGATCTCTGATGTTTGAAGCTTCAAATGAGCGGAAAGAGAATAACAAGACTTAAACGTTTGCTAATGGTGCGATTCTATTAAAATCTTCTGATAATACCTTTATTTTCTCTTGCGGTGTTTTTCAGTTGCTCGGTTCATTTTCCTAGCTGGAGTCCTTGTTTACAACAACTTGAACTATTTAAATTCCTTAAAACCGAATGCTGATTATAGCAGTAAGAAGTGACATTGTTAATTGTCAACCAGACAAAAGTATAGCACTTAGTCGAAGAGCGATCATTGCTGCAGTATTTTCGATCAGGGTCGCTTGACTTTTCTTAATCGACATGATAGTTTAAATTAGCTGGATTTTTTCGATTTGTGAAATTTACGGAGGATATAGGACTGCCGGTCATTTAGTATTTTAAAAACCTTGGCCGGTTACCGGCCATATAGGCACAGCGCAGTTATTGTTTTCTTTAGGAGGTGTATTCACCTTGCTATTGTGTTCGTTGTGTCGATCAATGCATGTAGGTGCTGGTAAAACTAAGAAACGGATGTTTACTTATTCATCATTACTTATTTATGTAACGTTTCTCATGGTAAAAAGTTCGTGATCGACGCCCGTGTGCGAACATAAAAAAACATGTTCGTAGTTCCGGCGGGCGATACACTTCAAGAGCACTCGAGAGGTTTGTGTTGGGTCACGTATTATTGCAGTTCATAGTCGCGCGTTCACGTGGTAACAACTTAATGTGATATTTTATATTAATAACCGTGATAGTGCCAGCATTTCCAATTTTTAAAGAAGACTTCACGCGAAGATGAACAACGACTCTAAAGGTTCGCTTGATTTGGGCGCTGAAACGTCTCTCACCGTCGCAGAAGTGGCCCTCAGTGCCGCTTTTCTGTGCCTTGTGAACATCGGTATAATCGTCGGGAATATTCTTGTGTTAATAGTAGTGTGGCGGACTTCAAAACTTCACGAGCCGAACTACTACTTTTTGTGTAGCCTCAGCGTAGCTGATTTACTGGTGGGATTAATCTACTGCCCTTTGCTTATCGCCAGTGTTATTAATCAGACATGGGTGTTTGGAAGTGTTGTGTGCGTAGCCCATGCCGTGACAATTTGTATATCACTGAACGCGTCACTGATGAGTTTGTGCGCCATCTCGATCGATCGCTACTACTTCATTACCAAACCTTTGCACTACCGAGAGATCGTGACCAGTCGAAAGACCGCGATCTTCATCGCTTTTGTGTGGTTTCATTCCGTATTCTGGGCCGTGGCGCCTTTATTTAACTGGGGAGAGTACATCTACGAAGAAAGTACCGCAACTTGTAAACCCAACTGGAGCGGTGATGGACTTCTTGACAAGACTTACGCGCTTTGCTTAGCACTGATGTGTTTTTTGCTTCCGGTTTTAGTGATGATTATTGCGTATTTAAGGATCTACAAGGCAGCTCGGAAACAACTACGCAACATTCAGAACATTAATCTTTCTGGAACAGCTGCAAACAGCATGGACGTGACGAAATCTCACAAAGCTGCAAGAACTGTTTCTATAATCATTGGCATGTTTTTCCTTTGTTGGTCCGTGTATACGGCTGTTTCCCTGTGGAAGCTGTTCGCCTCGTTAAGCGAGCTCCCAGCTCGTCTTGTTCGTGCTGGTCTGTATCTTGCTGTGTCCAACAGCTGTGTCAACTTTTATGTGTACGCCGTTAGAGACAAAATTTTCCGACAAGGACTTCGGCATATGTTCGTCTCTCACCGAAGTAATTACATGTACGAGGATGGGACTTTTTCGAACCTGAGTCGAGCGGCGAGGACAACTCCCTCGCATTCGCGAACGGCATTAGAACTCGGTTTTCCGGCTGCGGCTAGTCTTAGTCAGCGTTTTTCATTTCACACATCTTTATGACAATAGTTTTCTCTTTATCGAGTTAATTTAATAACCAGAAACCTCTGATGTATGGTTCACTTCTCATGAAGGAAGTTGAAAACATCAAACGGACAGTCTGTGACGGATGCCATGGTGGAAGTGCGTACAACTCCATCATGGCATGGTTTGATGATTCTATTGTAGTTTCGCCCCTCTCTTGTAAATGAGAACACGTTTTCTTTTGAAATCTAAGTTGTGGAAAGTCAAGAAAAACTTTTCTAAGTCTTGCTGTTATAAATGTCAAGAAAAAAGTCACAAATTGTACAGGCTTGTGTTTACATGTAGCTGTAAATTAAATAATAATCAACTCATTGAAAATAAAGTCAAATGTTTACAATCACTGCGGAAACATTTTAAAAACCAGTCAAAACTGAACCTCATTAAATCATTTTTCTCTTCATGGAATTAATACAAAATATTATTTTATCCCACTGGAAATCCGTAAGTGTCAGGTTTTTTCATCAATGAGCCAAACTGAATTACAAAACAGCTTTTGTTATTAAAACTAATTGTCAAACGCTGTGACCATTCAAAATTGCCGCATTTTCACGATGAAAACTTTCTTTTGTACAATATTTTACGCAGTGAAATTTTTTTTCTCTGTCAAATATTTTCCTTTGTCGCAGTACATTTATTTATATTTGCAAGTTGCTACTTGGGAAAATTCATTAGCTTTAATAGTTTATTCCCCACGCTACGAATTTTAAATTGATTAGTTTGTAATCATGAGAGTTCGTGATATTAAAATGGTTTAAAAGGAACACGGGAGATCGATATGTTTAATCAAGAGTGTACTCACATAAAAAGTGATCGTGATCGTGATCGTGATCAAAACATTGTTTTATTTTAAACGCAATAGCTAACGATACAATCGACGGAAAAAGACCTCAGCTTAAGGCGCCATTAGAAACTACGCCGGTAACGTGTGCTCTGACTTGATAAGGTCTGTCTTGTTATTTTGAATTTGTGAGATCGGTAAGAACTGATAGTGCTGATAGTTGCTAAACAGACTCGATACGTTTGTTATGCTCCTGGCGCCCCGGGGCCATTGGGGGCCATTAGTTTATCACGAAAGAATAAACATTCAGCTGTTAGGACGTTGTAAAATATTACAGAGGAACATTCTTCAATAACAGCAAACTTCTAGACTGTGTACAGCCGCCCCCTCTCCCAAGAAAACGATTTTTTTTCTGAGGGAAGGGGGCGGCTGTACACAGGGTAACGAATTTCTTAAAAGTTACGAAGAGCTTTCACTTGCTGTTATGGAACAATTTTGCATCCTCGTGAAAACGAGGCTGCGAATAACAGCAATTTTTTAAAAGCGTCAATCGTGAAGGATGGGTTCCGATTGCTCTTGTAACTTTCTAGCCTGCGTTGCAGCTGGCCCACGCACTCGTCTAAACCATTACAGAAGGTTTAGAGCGTCTGCGACGCAGTCAAGTAACTTTCAAGAAATTTGGTGTTGTTGAGTTTATCCCTCTTTTCACTGTCAAATGTAAACCTGATAAAATGAAATCTTCATAGCACTTCAGCGTACGAGGAAGATAAGGGTACTTAAGCAACGAGAACGGCAAAAAAGCGACGTGAAATTTCTTAATTTCGCGTTTTACGGAGGACGTGAGCACAAGACAACGATTTTAATTTTTTTTTCTTTTTGTGAACCGGTAGACACAATCCTACAGAATGCAACTCCTGAAAAACTCGCCAACATTTTAGCCTGCTAAAAAAAGCTCCTCGCGAAACGTCCCCAACGGCAAGGAGCGAGGAGAAACGGCTGTTTTCGCAGGCTACCAACATTTGACAAATGAAAAGAGTTGAAATAAGAGCGATGACGTTTGAAGCAGCGCGAATTCACTTTTTGGGTGACGCTTTCACTCCCGTTGCCGTCGTCGTTGCTTGGTGGCCAAGTGATCGCGTCACCAACAGATATTATATGATAAGTGATTTTTCGCAAGTGGAGTTTTTCAAAATATCATTTAAAACAATATTGGTATATTGTCGTTTATTTTCACTATTAGGGCATTTCATTTACGGATATTATATTGGAGACGTTATAATAGGATGTAAACTAGGTCATATCTGCGTCAACTGCTTGAAGAGTTTTACTTAAAACGTACAAAACTTGTGCGCTTGAGAAGATGTCACGGTAAGGGCATATTCTTGCCGGGGCCAAATTTTTCCTCCATACGTCGTAGTTGGTTTATTTTTATGCAAAGCGTATAAACACTATTTTTTTAGCTTCATTACATTTCGGTTGCTCTCAGATACGACGGGAAATTATGCCCTCTAAAGCTAAAAATAACTGAATAAAAATAGCAAGAATAAATTGGCCTGTCCGTGTGAAGGCCTTTCGGGTGAGTAAAAAAGTAAAGAATTTGCTTTTTTTGAAACTCTGTTGCTTTTCTATAGCCTCGCTCAGTTTGTCAAATTCAGGCGAATTTTACTGGAGTTGGATTGTTAAGGGCTATATCTAATGACTGTTTACACAGTCCCCTATTTTTTGAAAGATCGTCAGGATTGAATGCTTACAGATACCGACGGCCATCTTCATTTCATTTGTACCCAGGGGGCGGGTGTCGGGGTTTGATTTTTGACACTCATCCAAGATGGCAGCCGGTAACGCAAAGCGCTCGATCTCGACGATATTAAGGAAAAATAGGGGACTGTGAACAGTATTGATCTAAGTTCAAAAAGATAAAGAAAATTCGTGGTTGTGTGTTCACGTCGTCCAAAACATCGGATTAGGAAATTTCACGTCGTAGTCTTGCACTGGACCGAAATCAAAGAAATGTGACAAAAAGTTTGATGCACTTGCAGATCCTTGTTTTACTTATAAAATCACTTGTTTTTTGAAGATCTTGTTGGCGTTCTCGTTGTGGTTACCCTCCTAAGCTTAGTTCACCCTTTGTATTCAACTTGTTTTCGACACTGTCGGACAACCTAAACACTCAAAGCAGTGGCGGATCCAGACCCTCGCATAAGGGAGGGGGGGGGGGGGGGGGGGCGGGGTCATCCAGACTGGGATAAGGTTCATGTGGGGTTGTACTTTTGAAAAATTCGGGCGGGCGTGTGCGGTATGCTCTCTAATACCCTCACCCTATTTTAGACCACCACACGTGATTGAAAACCGATTCCAAACCTGACCTGATTTTCTCATGAGATCAATGACCTTGCCCTATTTCAGACCGAATAGGTTATACTGAATCTGTATATCCAGTTTAGACCGGAAACAATGCCCTTTTGTGCTGTGCTTATCTATGAGAGAGTATCCCCCGCCCGAGTGGCCAAGCACGTCTGCCACTGGGCCAGGAATCCGGTGATTGGGGAACTAAAACGGCGGGGGAAGGTGGATTTGAGTTCCCCCTCTGCCGCCTCCCTCCCCGTTTCAGCTGCGCCGCATCGCGCAGTATAAGCCAAAACACTTACGAAATGGAAATTAACACTGGAAAAAGGATGCGCAGAATATATTAGCGGAACTGCTTATGAATTCGATGTCGCGTATCAATAGATCGTTTTCACTCACGTGGTCAGCAGCTAGGCAAATTTTTTGGGACAAAAGAAAGTTGATACCTGAAAAAAGATTTCAATCCTCTTCGGATTATTTGATACAGCAACATGACCGCCGTGACGTCATGTGAAAACGATCTATAGCAAAGTAAGTATGGCGGTTACTCTCTGTCCATTCTGGTCCCCAGAGCCACTCGGCTTAATTTATAACGAGAAACGACGTGCTCTGGGGACGAGAATGCCCTCCGCCGGACTGACCTCCTTCAGAACCAACTCGATATCTTACTGAATATTACCTAATACCTCGGGATTTTAACATCTGGAGCTATGACGAGTATGTTCTTGGTTTATCGGCACAGCAGTTGTTCACACATACACGCACTGTTTAGATGTAGCCATAACGATATCTGAAGGAAGATCATGAGGTTATCCCTATATTAAGATATCTCCTTACAGATAACCCACCCAGCCCAGGAAAGGGTTGGCCACACCACCGGGGTATACGTGTCCTACTCTTTTCGAACAGAGGTGTGGGTTCTTTTACGTTCCACAAGAACCACCTCCACAAGCACCACCAGTTCTTGTGAAATAAGTGAAAGTGTTGTGAGACGGGAGCTACTTTTTTTCGTCTTTATCCGAGAAGACTAGCAGATGTCATTACAAAGGCAGCACTTTCCTCTCAGTTATTTAAAGACCCTTAGTGTTGGTCCGGCTGGGATTTGAACCCGCAACCTTCCGCTCAGCAGTCTGGCGCTCTCCCAACTGAGCTAACTGGTAGGCGGCGGTTGTCGCTGGTTAGTTGTAAAACGACGTCCAACTCAGCTGAATTTTTTCACTCTGTACTGAATGCGCGTTTGGATACAGTTTGTCATAAGCGTGTTGCTATGAGAGTTATTTCACATTAAAAATGTCCTGGACAGTTTTTTTTCCATCCGATTGTTGTCTAAACGACTGAAATCCTTTAATCCCCTCAACTAGGAGCCCAAAACCTGGGGCGAGCAACTTCCATGCACTCGTGTCACGGCGTTATCACAGACCAGTTTATTTTTAGAACGGTTTTGGCGCAAATTTAGAATATCCTTTAAGTCCCACAAACCAGTCAGCAAAACCTACAGACCTAAAAATTGATAATTTTTGCCTTTTTTTGCATGTATAGAGAGGACAAATCTATCAATGATCGACTTAAACCTTAAGCTAACTAGCATTCATTGAGATAGCTTATCTCGCTTTTGAATCGTCGAATAATCCCTCTTTTAGATGATTAACTTTTGAATTATTTTCTGTTACCTTCCTCGCGAGAGACGCACACACGAGTAACAGATGCTCGGTCCTCCTTCCCTCGATTCCTCGCGCGCACCATTTGAAAGTAAGAGACTGGGTACAAGCCACTTTTTTATGTAGTAATTGTTCCTGTCTACAGCCCTGATGTTGCTTTATCAGAAGCAGTTTTACCAAGGAAGTGCTATTTCACCACTATATATTCAATAGCCTTTACAACCTCCTCGGAGACCTACTGGGGTAGCTGATCGGGACGGGACATTCACGAATTCGTTTTCCCAGGCAGATTTCGCTCATGAACATCCCATATGCATCCCGATTAACTGCCCTGGAGTCTCCGAGCATGTCTTCATAGTAAAGGGAAGGGGATGTACTGTCTGAATACAGAAAAGTTCAAGTATGCATATGATTTCTAGAATAAAATAAGTGCAAAGAACTGATTCTGATGTGCAATCTTTATTTCCGATTAAAAGCAGAGTTCAACTAAAATTCTTGGAGGTATAGGGTATTTTTACTTACTTAGCCGTCATCTATTTAAATTTATTGCGACAAAAGAAAGCGTTCAAGTAAGAAAAGAGTTCAACTCCCTCAGGACTATGAGTTTGGGACACCAAGATGGCGGACGTGGCGTCATGTGAAATGGTTTATACAGTGGAACCCCCGCTATAAGGAAGTGCTCTACCTCGCTCGAAGTGCTCTCTCTCTCGGAGTGCTCTCCCCTGGGGCCCACCCTTAATCCGCCCGAGCCACTATTAAGCAAACGTACAAAAGTTCAAAACCGATAACTGAAATTCTGTCGGTTGGATCAGGCTCTTATTCTGTTCATTAAGACGGCTTAAAGTTCGTGTTTGTAACTCTCCATCATTCTTTAAACGAGTAAGTGCGTGTGCTGCCGTTTCCAGAAGTGCTGCTGCGTTCCTCTCCACGAGTGGAAATTATGAAACAATTAAATTGTCAATTTTTTGGGTAACCTATGGAGACGAAATTTATCACAAAATTGCTGGGCGTACGCATTGATGAACTCTAATTCAGGGTATACTGATCAAATATCCTACATCATAACAAAAGTCTAGAATGGCTTGGGTATACTGTATAAAAGTAGATCTTATACGAACGACTTAAAAGACATTATTAATAAATTCTTTTTATTGATCACTAAGGTAGACGTAAGTAGACTATTTGTAGCCTTGTGTGGGAGAATTGCTTAAAATCACGTGCAGATCAACCGCAAAAGCTGAGCCAAACGTCTAAAATAGAGCAGCTTGTATGCATTACAAAAGCAGACTATTCAATGCGATCATGCGATATACTATGGAAGAGCTAAATTGTCCAATGCTACATAATAAGAGGCAATGGAAATGAATACTCATGCATGATACAACCTCAGATGCTGTACGTTCGACATGGATCATGGAGTTGTTCAAACCTAAAACTAACCCGTTTGACGAGGCTTATTTCGAGCCATGTCGGAGATTTGAGGACATTTTAAATAGTTCCTGAGCGGCTGTGAGGAGGGAACATCCTGACAACTGGATTTTTTTATGATAAAGTATCCTTGCCAAATTTTGGTTTTAGTTATAATAGTTTTAAATGATTGTAATATAGTTTGTTAAAACTATAGTTATAAATAAAGTTAATGATCATTCATTAGCTGGGAGTTTAAGCGAATTTAGAGGCGTTTTTGAGAGGGACCTTTTCATAAGCCAGGGGCACCCAACATCAATTTTCGGAAATATCTGTCCGAAAGACGATTTGAGATCAGTAGAATTTTCGGAACATTTGTTGTAAAATTCTTTCCTGCCTACCTCTCTTGGGATTTCCGAACATCTAAAAATGGTATAATTGCCTATTTTTAACGGATTTTTACTCTAAAAAGGGCACCTAGAATTTTCAGGAACCTTTTTTCTGGCTGAAATTTTCGAAAAGGTAAGTTTTGATCACTATAATTTTCGGATCACTAGACTCTCAGCTAGGAAATCCAAACAGATGAAAAATTTTTAGGGGATAAAAGTATGCCAATATCTACTGTTTAAATACTGAAAAACGTTTAACATGGCTATGTTTAAGTGGTTTTGAACTATATTCTCGTTGGGTGCCCCTGATAAGCAAAGGCGTTTTTGAACGACGCACGTCAACCGGAAGTGAGGCTACCAAATTTGCATTTCTAAGTGTCTTTATAATAAAGAGACGAAAATAGAGACGATTTGTCCAAACTTTGGGCAAAACCACCGTCTAAATATAAAAAAAGACCACTTCCAGTTGACATGCATGCGTCGCTCAAAAATGTCTTTGCTTAGGCTCACTATTTAATATGCCTCTAAAAAGCCACCCTGAAATTTGTATTTCTTAGGGCAGCCACTTTCCACTTGTCAGAACTGGCCGGCCGGACCATTGCCGGACCAGTCAGTTAGCAAATGACATCGGGTTTTTCAAAAGGGTTTTTGCTGAAAACCATCTCCTTCGTGCATACTATTCAGGATTTGACTGATCTCGCTGGATAGGTTTGATTAAAAGTGAAATTCTCATTACGACGGGAATGGTTTTGCCGGTCAGTTCTGACAAATGGAAAGCGCCCTTAGTTTCTTTAGCAGTACATTTATGTAACATAGAGACTGATTTCATCCGAAAATTTGGAGCAAACAAAAAGACTACTGTCTTCCTTTGACGTGACTCGCTTAAAAAATGGTTTTGCTTTAGCTCACTATTAATTCATTGCCACATCATGGCAGGGTAGGATCTAGTATTTAACTGGAAGTGTTCATCTCGCATACAAAGTTTGTATTGAAGTGAAGAAGGAATACTTATGATTTGGGTGACAAGGGGGAAGTTGTATCCGGAGGGGGTCAGAAGGGAATTGCACTGGCACCCCAAGAAACCCTCTAGACCCACCCTGCTTTCTGTGCAATCAAAAATGACTCAGTTAAGATGTGGATGCAGAAGATTGCTCCCGTGATATAGTAATCTTGGAATCCTCTTCATACAGGGCTCTCTTTTCCTTGTCCAAGGTGTAGAAATAGCTAAAGTTTGACACAATTACTGGGACTGGTAAGGCAAGAGTAAGCACGCCTGCGACTGCGCACATCGAGCCAATCACCTTTCCCCATGCTGTCGTTGGTGTCTTGTCACCATAACCAACCTAGCAGAGAAGGAATAACGGTGAGCCAGTAACAATAGACGTTTACTATGTTAAAAGGCTATGCCATGAGAATATTTATGTTTTAAGTTAATTCTTTCTTGAAGTCATTATACTTCAACCTCATCCCCAGGGCTTTTCCCTTCAAAACTGTGTGGGGCGGGAAAAGCCCATGGGACGAGGTTGATTATACTTACAATTCAGTTTACCCTTGGCTGGCCTTGCACAATGCTCCTGTAGCATGTGTAAAGAATGTATCAAACAATTTCATAAGGGACTACTTACCGTGGGGTAATGAATATTTTTTGGTGATTTTTGCAAGCATAACATTAAAACGTGAAAAAATTTGGCGCAGTTTATTCAAGTTTCAATCCATGTGCAGCCTTGCTATTCGTATTAAAAGACAACAGGAAACAGATTCAGTGGACCCCTTCACATGAGCCCGGTTGACCGGGCTGGCCCTGTTTCCGAGATCTCGCCCTCTCGTTTATACGAGAGGGCGGGCTGGCTCAGTTCCCGAGATCTCAGTTTTTCCAACCGGGATCTCGGTAAGCAGGCTGCGCGAAAGTCAAAATTTTTCTATTTCGCGATGTTTGCTTCGTTTCTCGAATTTCGCGCCAGAACTCGTTCCCAGGATCTTTGCCCTTTTTTGATCTCAGAAACCGGGCTGAAACTTCTCATATGAACCCAAGGCGAAACATTGGAATCAAAGAGGGTTCCGTTTGATGTAAAATTGCTCTACTACTATATACCTCAACTAAAAGTGCATGTTTTTGACTTTTAATTGCCAGGGTGGAAACGGATCGCCACTTTGAAAAAAAAAGGTGGGGGGGGGGGGTAACTTTTTCATTTTAAAATCATGTTGTCGAAACATGACTAAAAACTGATCATCCTTTTTTCCCTTTGTTAGAATCATTTGATATCTTTCTTTTAGAGTTTCAAGTAATAGAAAGGATGACTAAGGTTACTTAGTTATAATTTCAGCTAAGCCGGCTTTAGTTTGTTCACATACCTTCTATTTTCTCTATTTCGATCGCGTCTAGGGCGCGTATGGAAGTAGAAACCGCGAGGGATTTATTGATTGATAAAAAAGAAAGGAAAAACGTCTGTGGACAGACTAGCTAAGCTTTGATCAAAAGAGTGAAACTCACCGCTGAGGGAACTAGAAAAGTGATTTTCAAGAAAACGCCTTTACGTCTTTTTTTATCTTCGCATGCAAATAGACCTTTTTCATCTCTTTTATTACTCTTTAACGTTTACGTTAATTGACCTCCAGGTTTCATTTTGGTGTTAAAATTCTTAATTTGAAGTTAGCTTTCGTAAACAAAATAGCGATGATGTTTAGCCGGATCATAATTCCACACAAGGAGAAATTATGCTTGCTCCCCGGCAGTTCTTCAATAATTTTTTTCAACTGACCTTAGTTAAGCAAAGTTAAGACCTTACTTAACTTGGGTGCATGAAAATTTAGCCAGTTTTTATTTTCACTGCCATAGAGTGAAAATAATTATATTTTATCGATTTTAGTATCCAAATTTCAAAGATCTTGTTTTGTTTTCTTCGCATGCGTTGTCATTTCGAGGGCAAACAATGTTATGCATCTCGAGAGGCAAAGGAATTATTCACTTTTATACTTTTCTTGTTGTTTTGTACGAGAAGGGGCTTTAAAAAGATAGGCAAAAAACTGTCTGACACCGAAGGATAAAGAGTGTTGAAAACGTCGTGCTTTCTTGGTCAAAAATAGAACCCCACTCCGAGAAAATAATGGCGTCTGGGAACACTACACAAAGGATTTTTCAAACTTTTGCATTGGAAAGCAATTTAGCAACTTAGCAAATCATTCAGTCCAAAAAGCACTAAGAAAAGATATATTTGATACGTTATCTTAACAAACGTGCTTTCTCAGTTCATATGACTTAAAAATGTGTCATATCTGCGAAATTAATTTTTTTTTAAAAAAATTAAAAATCATTTAGTCCTTTTGATGTTGGTAAAGGTAGCTTTGCAACTTATCATTAAGACCTTTTTATTTTTTATAACACCAAAATGCTGTTATCTTCATTATTTTTTTTAGCTTTTGCGGTGGAGAATTAAAACCACGATGAAAATGAATAGATATAAAAAAATCTTAGTAAGACTTTTTGTGGAAGACTGTGTGAGATTTGCCGTGATATAAAGGAATATATCCAGTTTTTAATTGTGACGCCAACCTTGATTTGAATATGAAAGCTACCCAAAAATAAGTCAAAATATTGTAGATGAACATCCGGTGAAGAATTCAGCTTCTTAATATCAAAATAATCGATTGTCTATTCACGCTGAATCAGGATTTGATCCTTATAGAAATGCCTTGTTCATCGCACTTAACGCGTAAATATTATTTTAAATGCAGGCTACTCGAGGTGCTGAATGCGAAAGTGGGATAAATTTGATGAACCTCGCATTTTTCTTTGAGACAAAAAAATAAATATAGCGCAACGAGGTTTTGGGGCCTTGTATAATTGTATGAAAATATCGTTTTGCAGTAGGCATTTTATTATTTTTTACTAGCCGCCACCTATCCGCGTTTTTAAGAACATTGCCGTTTCTTTTGGTAACGCCACACGATAAGATAAATCTATTCAAACTACATACGAGGTATGATCGGGATATGTCGTAAGTAGGTTTTGCAGTCGCCCTTGGCAAGAAATGCGCTTAACTTTTTGAAATATCGACGTCAGTAGTCATTATTTTTTTTTGAAAAAGAATGGCAACAAAAATATCTGAATTGTTATAGGCTGACCAGTTTTTGAGGCTGATCGCCTGAAGTAGAATTTGCGATAAAAACCTTAAAATGTTTATTAATTTGTCTAGCTTTTAGGGTAAATTTTCCTCTGTCGTTTGCTTTTAACTTTTATTCAAGCTTTTACTTGTATTATGCAAATTTCAAACTGCGGGTCGCACGATTTCTATTCATGATTTAAATGGCCTTATTCACAAAGCGTTGATCTAAAAAAGCGGTGAGTTTTTGAGACTACAAAGTTGTTTTAACAACTAAACGTGATTTGCAAATGTGGGAATTGTAAATTAAGAAAATCATTTTTCATTTAAGGGAATCATGTATTTCAATTTAGATAGCTCTTTAACTTTTTGAATTTAATTATCACTCAGATTATCACTGTTCGCAGATTGAAGCAAAGAAATAATCATCGCCAGCCAATCACCGAAAGCGAGATGAAAGGTGATGAGTGAAGCTGTCCGACGAGTCGAGGTTGCCATGGTAATACTTACCGTTGTCATGGTAACTACTGACCACCAAAAGGCTTCTGGGATGCTTCCAAAATTAGCGCTCTCAGCGTAGTAAACCCCGCTGGAAAATATTATGACTCCCATGAGTAAAAAAAATGACAGTAGAAGAAGTTCTCGCAGGCTTGCTTTCAAAGTCATGCCAAGAATCTTCAGTCCTCGGTAATGTCTAGAAAGCTTGAAAATTCGGAAAACTCGGACTAAGCGAAGGATTCGAAAGAAGGCCACGGACGAGCCAGAATCTTTTCCATTTCCACCTGCCGACAGCCCCAATATAATGTAATAAGGCAATATGGCAATAAGATCAATGATGTTCAAAAAGCCGCGAATGAATCGCAGTTTTTGAGGTGCGGCAAGCAGGCGTACAACGTACTCCACAGTAAACCATGCTACGCAGAACATCTCTAAGCCGTAAAGCGCTGAGTTTTTGTCATTTCGGCTCTCCCGGAAACGCGGCAAAGTCTCAATGCAAAATATTACAATTGACAGCAAGATAACAAACACGGACCATATGGCTACAATCTGGGCAAGAAGGGATGAATGGGGAAGTTCCATTACTTCCCATATTTTTCTCTGTAACGGATTCTCGGGCATCGGTCCAGATTCCGGTTCCACGCTCACTTCTAACGCTTTAAAGCGTTCAATAACATCGTCCCCCAACTCAAAAAATTGAATTTCATCTAAAAACGCTTTTCGGTCAACTTCGGCCGGCCGGAGCAATTTACCGTACGACTGATAAAAATAAAGTATAGCATCGAAGGCGATGCGATTTCTGTCGAAAAAGAATTCGCGTTTCTTTGAGTCGAAGTATTTTTCCCGCTTTTTTGGAGATCCCAAAAGTGAATCCGGAAAGCGTGATAGTGTTGACTCTAGAGTCTCATAGATCATTCCACTGACATTGATTTTGACTCGCTCTCTTCGTCTTTTGGCTGATCTTCCCAACAGAGGATATACAGAGATTTTCTCTGGCCTCAGAAATTTCGCTGCCTGTTCAAAGGCGCCGGTTCCAAGATCGCTGTTAAAGCGTCCCCGAGGAATTCGTCCTTCAGGGGAATACCTTCCGCGGAGCGCCGAAGACGAAAAAGAACGCCCGACGGCGTCAATCGAATGGTGTCTATTCCTGCGACCAAGATCTCCTCCTTCGCCAAGGCCTTCAGGGTTCAATCCTTGAGCGCCTGAAATAAAAACCGCCTCCATCGATCACTACTTTTGACTTTCGTAACTCGCGGTAAAAAATTAACCGTGTCGTGATATGGTCGACGCGCGGTTGTTTAATACGTTCTCTCTAGCCCGTACAAAGTTTTTTGAATCGGTGGCGACTTTTAAACGCTGATTAATTCCTTTTTTTTCTTGGTGAACCGCACAGATGTTGCGAGCGCGAACTTTCCATAAGTGATCGTTTAGCGCCCAGTGGAGTAATTACCCCAACATACAGCAGGCATTGAATAATCGGCTGCTGGACAGCCCACCGGCCACAAAAAAGTAATCATTAACGCAAGAAAAGAGGTGCCTGTTTGGGCCATAACCCAGTAATGAATTATCACCGAGGAGCGTGGCAAGATCATGGTTTCATGGTCACGTGGTTGATTGATGTTTTCAACTCGCCTTTTCACACAGCTTGTTGTATCACCTGCTCTTTCCTTCATCCAACCGAACATCGTGTTCTTTTTATTGCAGCGGAGTGGAAGCATTAATCGAGTTAAGAGACTGCGAGAATATCAAATGGGAAGAAAAAGAAGAAAAAAAAAAAGGAAAGAAAGAAAAAGCAGGAGATCCATTTCACATGTTTAAAATATCGCGCGCTTTGTCTGCCGAAATTATAAGGCAGGAAAAAAGGATTCATATTTCGCCGGGTATACGCTTCCTGTTTTGAAAACTAACTTTTGGCTCGATCGATCTTTTGACGACAGCGGGTATTGTTACAAAATGAATATTTCATACGAAAACGGATAAGCTCTCTATTTGGGGTAAGCTTAAAAAACTTTAAAATTTTAGATTGACTGTGGCTTATAATAAAATACTTTTACCAGTCACGAAAAAAGTGCTTTGACTTTGCACATGATTTCTTGACAACATTGTACAGAACACATTTTCAATTCTCGTACGCACAATTTTATTTTAAAAAGATTTTCTTTGATATTTCTTTTCTTGAGAGTTGAATCAACAAATAGGTTGTTTGTTTTGTGTCAGGGAGCTACCTTAATTATTAATGCTTTCTTTTTCTTTTTTTTTTTGTTGACTTTGGGCCGTGAAAACAGGCCAGAGGGCAATATTCACATTATATTCGTTTGCTTTTTCTTGATTAGATCGACCGCAATCACTTAACGTTTTGTACCATTGATTCACCGAATCCGGGAGAAACATGGTCCATATTAACAGAGGCAATTTGTTGGGAAGTTCTTGAAAATTTACATGCAGGTTTAATTCGAAGCAGTCAAACTGAGCTAAACTGCTGTGTTGTGAAAAAAAAAGAAGAAAAAAAAAATTTCTGAATTTTATTCTTTACTCTAAGCTCAGATGCATCTTCATAGGCAAACATTAATAACATCACCAGTGCATCGTTCAGCCGTATGTATTGACTGATCCATTCATATGACCTAGCCATTGACTCATAATGTGTTTAATTGGTAAGGACTTATCTCACGCTGTTGGGGCAAAACATGATAAAGAACGCGGTTAAAGAAAAAAACATCAAAAGTTTGTCCTTTCGATGATGCCGGACCTATTTCATTTTTCTTTTTATTATTTGATCGGCATCTACATCACCACAACCTATTTAATGGCTTAATCTGATCCGTTTTGTTGTTTACAATACATTTTTTACACGCAACTCTTGACTCGCTCACGCGGGCGAGCGAGTGTATCACCTCTAGCAGCTGCGACTAATGCGGCTTGCATTCACGAGCTTAATTTCTTAGAATGGTCGGATTGTTGACAGGCTAAGATGTATCATCTAGCTTTTGAGGCGGAACCCTAACTTAGGGAAATGATTATATCATCGTGCTTTGTGTATTTAAAGCAATCCAAATGTTAAAATGCGTTCAAATTAGCGTGTAGATCTATGTTGCGAGGCCCGATTGAGAGGCCACCTCGAACTAACCTCGAACCCGGGGCGTCTTGGGTCGGAGTTAATCTTATTTAACACGAATGTTCGGAACGCGCGAGGTACCTTGGGAATTAAGTTGGAGAAAAATTTGTGACGTGAGATCATGCTAGTTGTGATAAAAGGGGCTCCGTCACGCTATTTGCTTCTTGCAAAAATCATCGAAAAATTATTATGGTTAGTGCTCTCTGATGAAAATTGTTTGATGGCGTCTTGGTAACTCTTTTGGGGTATTCATTGTGTGTATGGATAAGGCACTAAGGAATGACTTCAGCACAGAAGTGCCCTTAAACAGAAGTATCCTCATACACAGGAGCATACATGTGTACCCCTTCATTTTTTTTCACAAACAGTTCAGATGATCACGTCATACGGCGGTGACAGCGACGGCAACGAGAACGGCAAAAAAAGCAATGGGTCTAGAAACAACAGTTTTGCACGTGCATCACGCTTTTTTGTACATTTCTTAGCCGTCCGTTGCACGACTACAACGTGAAAGTGCCTCATTTCACGTTTTGTCGAGGACCGGAACACAAGACAACGAGTTTCTTTTTCTTTTCCTGAACTTTGATACAGTCCTAGAATTCAGCCCCAGAAAAAGTTGCCAGCGTTAAAGGAATTGAACGAGGTGGACTAAGCGCGAAACAGTCCGCTGAAGCAGAGCGACTTTACTTTTTAAATGACGTTTTCGTAGCCGTCGCCGTCGCCGTCGTTGATGGTTAAGCTCGCCATCAGTTGGAACGAGACGGGCGTAAAGAACCTTTAACTGCTGTTCGCTGAAAAGGCCCTATATCATGGTGTATCTGATTTGGGACATCATTGGTCTGGGTGGGCGAGGTGAAATCAAACATGGACTGAAGCGGCTGCATAGGGCGCCTTTACGCGCTGACGTCGGATATTACCTCTCTTGGTTCTTTGCACTCATCTATCGGCTGCAAGTGAAAGTCGGAAATATACGTGTAAGCCTGTAAGTTTTTATGATTTCTCAGAGAGGCAAGACCGTAAAATTTTCAGAAAAGTTTCTAAGTAAAGGACATCCACTTTTATCTATTATACCTCGTGTTAAAATGTCCAGTTACAATCTTAGGAAAGAAACTTGTTTTAAACCTAAGATAAACACTATGCAGTTTTAAATATGAATTAGCTATGTAATATACTAGATTTTTTAATTCTCACTTTTTACCTTGTTAAAATTTCTTACACTTACTTGTACCAAAAGGCATGTATTTTTATCTTTTGATTTTTACTGAGGGGAGGGCAGGGGGGGGGGGGGGGGGGGCTGTACACAGGCTACCTAAAAGGGTAGGAATTTTGCGCCGTTTTTGTCTGAAAACGGATGTAGACTTTACCCAGTTTGGCCTGGAATAGGGTATGGTTTTCGAGGGCAGCCTTGGACCCAGGCCAGTTTGCGCTATCCGAGTTACCAGAGGAGGCTTGGAACCGAGTCCTCGGCGAACTTTCCCGACAAGCTTGACAGGTGACCTCAAATCCGAAATCGCCGAGGACGAGGCTGTTTCGAGGGAACTATGGGAGTCTATAAACCTATTTGCCGTTTCAATAGGACAATTGCACGATGACGATGTTTGACTACAACTACCAGAATTCATTTCGGTTTTGCTTTGTTATTTAAATTTATCAAACCCACAGAGGATTAAAGAACAATAGCCTTAATTTGCACAAGAAAACAACAAACTCGAGGATTCTGGTAGTTGTAGTAAAATGACGTCATCGTGCCATTGTCCTATTCCAAATGAACAGGAGCCCATCACCCATGCCAGAAATGGATTTTAAGAATTTTTTTTGTTGGAGTTCTAATCCAAGTAATGATGACCAGGGTCCTGTGATGACATAATTTCTTAAAAGCCAGGTTTGAAAACGGGTATGGATTTTATACGCCAGGTCACAAAATGGGTGTGAAAAATAAAATTTCTTGGTCTGAAATAGGGTCAGGATTTGGAGAACCGCGTGGTATACCCCCACCAGGAAATCCCAGGAGTACTCCCAGGCTCATCTCCGATAAAGGTAAAAACAAATAAATAAAAATAAACACGCGGTATTATTTCAATAATTGCTTAGTATTTTATTACAATACATAGCATGTTTACAACCGGAACAAAACTTTTCAAGTTCAATGTCACTTAACAAACTTGGATCTGAAAATATCCTTGGAGTTAAAAGTTTATAAAAAGGAGAGTAGAGAAAGGTGAAGTTGATAATTGTTGTACAAAAATCTTTGTTTGTTATGAAAGTTCTTTTAAGTCGGTCTGGATTAAAAAACAAACAAACAAAAACAGGGAACTCACCTCACAATCAAGGATTGAAAACCATTGTTCCTGAAAATACTTAAGTGCTTATTTATTGAGAATAAAATTCTGTCATGACTTCTACAAAATCCTTTGAACAAAATTCAATGAAATTAATCAAATTAGCTGGTTTGCGTTGGTCCTGCATCACAACCCAGACCTCTGTAATTCTAATAACTCTGGGAAATATTTACAAATAAATAAAACATAAAACAGTTTGTCTCAGTCTTCAATGTTACAACACTGTTGGCCAACATTGGTTTAGCAAATCTTCTTGGCTTTTCTAATGTTGGAGTCAGTATAGTTACAATCTGGCTGTCACTGAAAATGGTATCAAAGAAGTTGACCAACTTCATTAGAATCTTGAAGGGGTAAGGTGACACCAATTTAAGCAGTTTCAACATCTGCTAACTAATCACAGAATTGACTAAAACATCAAAATAAATATTTCTAATAATTGTAGAAAAACACTAGCAAAATACAGGAAACAAAAAAACAACAAAAAAAGAGCATAAATGAGCTAAAAGATTTCTTCTTTGTCTCACTTAATTTGCGCGACTAAGAAATCATCCATATTTATTACATGTTGATGGTTTCGCGAATGAAAAAAAAAATTTCTTTCACCAAGTTGTAATTTAAAGCTGAAATTACTGAAAATATACAAAATTAAAAAAATACCAGTTGTCACCTCACCCCTTTAAAATTGAGAAATACCTGGCACCGATACCAGCCAGCTGCTTTCTTCGAACATAACACATAAGTTAGAGTGCCTTCATACAAATTTACATCACTATACATTATTTCTACAATAATTACACCGTGAAATAAAGCTGCATATTGAACCCATGATCTGACCAGCATTAAAAGTCTATCAATATTGGATGTGGATTGTGTTTTGGTTCAATTTCACCCTTGGTTTTTATTTTGCTCCGTTTCAAACTCACTACCATGGTTTACTGCCATGCATACCCCCCCCAAAAAGCAAAATCAATGTATTGCACCAAGGATAAAGCTAACCCAGAACATTAGAGAGGTTAAGCTTCACGTCAAACGGGAATTTGCACCATGTGGCCAAGTTTCCCCGTACTTGTTATTCACTGTTCATTATTTCTACACCTAACTTAGTAGTTTCACGCAACTTTTTATCCGTAAGAAATGTTTTGAAATGTTTTTATCTGCTCATTTTCTATTTTGAGAAATTCCCAACTTGAATCTGACGTTTGCCGTTTATGTGAAGCTTAAACTCTCTATATTTATCTTAAATCACATGGGAAACTTAAGTGCTGAGACGTAATTCCATCCATTTGCTTTCACTTCCTGACATTCTGAAAAATCACAACTATTTCTTTATAATTATACAGGTACTCTACCCATTCAGAGCACTGTAAATGTTTCTCCTACGACTCTAATAAATCTAAATTCTACCTACACATCTGTAACTTGCTTTCAAATCCACTTTACTTTAGCACTAATACAAATTATTTATTTGATAAAAATACTCTACATACTGTCTTTTACTTCTTGACTGATTGCCACAGCTGTTAGGCGTAGCAGCTGCACGCAGATCAGTGAAACACAGACTCAGTTTAGAGACTCTGCAAACTCCTTTTCACAACAAGTCATCACAAGGTTTCGCCTTTCAACAAACTTCACTTTGTGTCCTGGGAGCGCAGTTGCTTCTCATCAAGTACTACAATGTAGTCAGAACATCATAAAAGCCAACAGTCCTTTGGTGTGGCAAGGTGGTCATTGCACACTCTTCCTTGACTTTATATCTAACTTCAGCAACACCAACTGGCCTTAAACAGCAGTTACTCAACCATAACAGGAAAGAACACATGCTGGACATGCTGAATCGTGCCTCTGCAGATGGGACAAAGGTTGACATTTCCTGCACAGACATGGCATGAAACCATGTGACCACAAGGACAGAACACGGTGTCTATCTGTGCATCCATGCAGATTTTGCACTTAAATGAATCCTCCATCCTGGTCAGTTTTTGCTGGAGTTGAGTTGCTTGTACATCAGCATTCTGGGGTTTATCCTCAAGTTGTTCCCTGGCAGAATTTCTCTGAATGGGATCACACCCGCGTTTAAACAAAACTCTCCGACAATGATCATAAACCTCTTTGGAAGTCCTCTGAACATCAAAGATGTATTTTTTCTCAGATTCCTCATCTCCAAACAAAGAAATAAGAGTTTCTTTTAGGTCCCTTGTGAACTGGTTCGTAACAGCATTACGCACAGTCTCACAGCGGTAAAAAGCATGATACTCTGTGATGGATCTGTAAAGAGCACAAGCAGCTACCTGACTGACCAGACGGAATGTGAGCACTGTCTCCCCATCAGAAGTTATTATTGTCAGATGTAGGTTGTTCTTCACATGTGTTGCCATTTTAAGACCAGTGTATGGAAATCTGTCACAAAAAACATACCAACCATTTCAACAGGGTAATATTGACACAGCACTGCGCCGCATCTCCAAAACAGTCATTATAGTCTAACATGGAACAGTTTCTATGTAAAGGACTGGCTGTTTATTACCTGTGAAGGGCCATATTGCTAAGGGGATATTTTCAAAATCAAAGCTTTAAAACAAAAAACAAACATTTGCATTAAAGTGTATAATTGGATGAATTGAGATGTACGTGGGCCAAGCTTGTGTGATAACAAATGGCATTATAAGCAATAAGTTATTAATACCAATTTGTCATTTTCACACTGTTACTGTCATAAGGATAGCCTAAGAACCACTTAAAGGAAAAATGGAAAACCACAAAATTATGGTCCTATAAATTAGACAATAGACAACAACCCTTTTATCTTTGCCCTCTTTGTTCAGTATAATAATATTTTCACATAGTCTTGAAAACAAGAAACGAGTCAAGAACCTCATGAAATGACACTCCTACATCTCCAAAGCACTATTTGCACGGTCATAAGTAGAAATTGATTATCAAAGACTGTCATGTAAATTTCACACCAATTTAATCCTTCATGTTTCAGGCCTGAGTTAACAAATTTGGCTTGGAGCTATGAGAATTATGCAAATGTTTTTACCTCTGTAGCTAATATAATCTTGAAACCGCAAATGATTCTGTTATTTTTGTCAAACACTCTTCAAGAGAAGCAGTACTTGCAAGTCGAAGGGTGAGCTTTTTGTTGAGAAACTGTCACAGACCCTCACGAAAGCCTAAAGCTTTTCAACCAAGATAAATATCTTGGAGATATCGAGGTCAGAGCTGTCATTGATTATCTCTATAGTAGTCTTAATGATCTAAACTAAAGAACTATTGTAGCTTTTCAAGTTATAAAATTGTCCCTCAAGGTGACACAGACAATATCCAACTTACGAAGCCTTTGCAATGCAAAAATCATACGAGAACTTGATGTGACATGTGATTACAATAGAGGGAACGAACTTGTCACGTACAACACGAAAATAATATATTATCACAGATCACCCAAAAAATATGAGAAAATACTATTAGGAAAATATGGGACACAATACGTGAAATTTCTTCATGGGTGTTGGACAGCTAAAGATGTCGGTTCTCTCTCTATTCTTTTGAATGTGTAGCGTAATAATCCGATCCACCGAGAGCGAATGTTTATTGCTCATCTGTAGACTTAGTGGAGTCGGGTTGAATACATATGTTGAAAAGATAAACACGATCTGCATACATCACGTACGATGCTGGTACAATAAAACAATCATCACGCTCTAAAATAAATACTTTAATTTTGAACCGTTCCACAAAAAATACATGGCTGTTAAAAATAATTTGGGTTAAGAAACCATGTGTCGTTATGCAAAATAATTTAAGCTTAAAGCAAAATTAGATCTACAGGGTTTAGCACGATCAGGACTTCACTTCGATCAAAATTAAGCCAAATAATAACATTCGTAAATTATTGCCGAAATTTTTTCTGTAAACCCTACTAAATTGGTGAAGCGGATAAATCCAATTCGAAGCAGTATTAATGTGTTTACCATAAGAAACACAAGCTTTGAACCGCTGTGACCTTCCCACGTTAAACTTTGTAGTGCTCTTCATGTGATTTACTGTGAAGCTCGCTTTGCAAAACACGTATTTTCTTTCTTACCCTGTAAAGTCCCTTGAGATATAAGATCAGCTCATTAGGAAAATTAATACAGTAGGTTTTTTCCTTACCTATCCGTAAAGTTAAAGTCGTGGTCGAATATCTTTATTTCCTCACTTCCTACACCAATGTGCAACGATTCTCCCAACTCGTTTTTCGCCAAATGATACTCAAATCCGTAGTTGTCCATGAGCGACAGTTCCTTGATGAAAAACTGTTTCGCTGCAGCCGATCGCATACCCTTCAGCTTGGCATGTTCCAAAGAAACGGTGCTTCGAAACTCGGAAGTCCACTGAGTTTCTACTTCCGATGCCTGACAAAATTCACAAGGTGAATAGGAATCGCCGTGATCTCCGATGGTTGCCTGAGCAATGAAAGCATATATAGTCGCTGCCTTCTCTGGTTTTGGGTTTATCTTCTTTTCTTCCAAGTCATTCTTTAAATGCAAGAAGTATTGGTGCCTGTGCGAGAAAGAAATGGCAACATTTTATGAGCACAGCTGATACCAGATCAGGAACAAGTACCAGTTTATGAATTTTCCGAGTGATTTGCCCGCCAAAAAATCTCCAGTGGGAAAATACTCATTTCTCTAATTAGAAGATGTTTTCACATCTTACCTTGTAGAATCTTGAAGCAAATACTGTGGCTGGACGAAGAACTTTACGCGAAACTGCAAACGATACGGCGATGCACCGGAAATTTGTCGACGAATCCTGTTTCTCGTATTCAACCAGAGAACTTCGCTTTTTGGCCCACAGAATTGAAGTCCAAAATAGTCAAGCTCAATAATTCCGAGTCTTTTGCAGACCTGGCAAATAGGAGCAAGACGTGGCGTAAATAAAGGGAGCAAAAAAGTTAGATCCTACGGGTTAAAAACATGACTGTGGACTTTGAGCCAGACAAGTCAAAGCAAAATACTAACCGCTTGTAAAAGCTCTTGTCCTCTCGCTTTCTCCCGAAGTTTGAATTCTGTGACAACGCTGTCGGGTAAAGAAACGTGGCAAAGCATTCTGAGTCGAAAGCTTGAGCTTTTTTCTTAGCTATCCATAGAAATATGATACACGCAAGAAGAAGAGAACGAGCACCGTAGGAGCTTTGTTGTTCTGCACAAAAATTTTTTTGCGAACTCCGTTGAAATGGACTTCGATCAGCCAAAGGTCATTCCCTGTTCACGTGTATACTATTACGGAGAACCAATCAGAATTCACCCTGAAATTCTTCAACCAATAAATGGCAACCGGAAAGCAACTTGGTTGTCTAAGGGTTTTCCCGCCTGTAACGCGCAAAAATATTATGCACATGCCCTCAAAGCATTTTTCCGTTTGACTGGTCCGCTTTCCTCTTCACTTTTAAAATAAAATTATTCTTTGTAATCTTCCATATTTAGCAATGAAATCGGTTGAGTTGCCGCTCATGCATCCGTATACGCAACAGTGCAAAGTTCACAGTCGGACATAAAGTTCACAACAAAAATAAATCTGCTTACTCCTGATTTGTCATTTTTCATCGCTACAAGAGGTTTCTTCCCCAGGATTTTTAGCATTTACGTGAGCAACGCGGACGAATTCGTAAACGCTAAAAACTCACAAACAGCGTATTTTATAATCTCCAATAGGGCTACTCGGCGTTAATGTTTTTTTTCAATGGATATAAATTAGTTTCTCTGCCGATAAATATGGTTGCTTTAAGGTTCTTCAAAGATTAAAGCAAACAGCCCCAGTTTACAAACGTTTGACAAGTTTACATTGCATGAAGTGTTTAGTCCTTTTTTCTTCCCCTTTTTTTCGGCTCCCAGATCCGCTCTCAGAATTTACCTTGGCCCCGTTTCGTTTTAAGTTTACCACGACGAAAAATGATTTTCGGTCGTCCCGATCGGTGAGGTCTGAGTTCAGCCGCCCCAGAAGAGGTGACAAAATTGAATAAAGAAAAGAAAGGTTTCAAGGAGTGGATGGCGAGGCTTTTATAATATCCTTGCTTCGCTTTCTTTGCAAGGTGCTTTTATAATAGTCAGCACTTTTTTACAACTTTTAAATTTAATGGTCTAAAAGGGCTTATAATTCATGTACTTTCGGCCTAAAAATTGGAAAAAAATAAAATTTAAATGCAGAACTGCGAAGTGGTAGGGGTTGGCGGTTAAATTCAGGTAAAAATTAAAACCAATTTTAATACTCCAGCAGCTACCATAAGGCGGTCCGAAACTTTTTCACCGAGCCTGTCAACGGCCTTTTAATACAAACTTTACCGGTTCGCAACGATAGAGAGAACAAATTCGCAGCCATGTAATATCTTCTGCTTTTTAAGCACAATGTAAATCAAACTTATCGTGAGGTTCATAACATGAAACGGTGTTTCCCCGATTATTTTTAGCAAGTGACAGACACTCAAAATGGGCAGTTTATGAACCTGAAACTGAAAAAAGGTGATAATACATAAATGTATTGGGCGGAACAATAATATTGTTTTAAATAAAATAATCTGTTCTCAGATTAAAACTGCAGTTTTATTCACGAATCAGTAAAGCAAGTATTTTGTTTTCAATCTTTGCTTTCTAGTATTGGCCTTACAAGGCTGGCTTCAAAACCCGAAATGATTTTTACAGACAAATATCCGAAATATCAATATTGGTTCAAGGCCGTACCTCCGTTTTATTTTTCTTTTTAATTTACTATAATTTTTGTGCCAACGGAGCACAACAGAGTATCCGGAGAAGTGTTAAAGAACTCTAAAAATGGACTTTCGGTATCGAACTATGTTCGTGATCATCAATGCACAAAGCAAGCGTTATTATGACGATATTGCATCATAAAATAAGCTGTTTTCATAAGCTTGTTAAGCACGGCTTTATAGGAGACAATGAAAAACGCCTATGAATAGGCTAATATATAACCGGCTTTACAGCTTCTCCCATTGTTACACTTGTCAGCGCAAACTTTATTGCACGATATGGCGGTTTTAAGTTCACTGATTTCTCACACGAAGGGAAATATCGCAAACTGTGCCTAACCCAGTGGAAAAATATTAAAGTTGAAAGTGATCATGAGACACCTAAATTTCAAGGTGGATTTTTTGCAAAACGGTTTACGTGCATCTTTAAAGTGAGACGGTTTGACGCCTAAGTCTAGTTAAACATTGCAAAAAGCAAATTAGGTTGATTTAGTCATTTGCCCGTCAGTTATTAACACTTTTTTAATGACATTTTTTTCAGTTTAAGATAAAACATGGTTTTGGCACGGTCGACAAACAGGGAGACAGATTTCAGTTCTAATCAGTAATACAATACTGGGAAGTGAAAAAACTAAGAAGTTTCGTCGGTATTTACACATAAAAAAAACAAGATACCATATCTGTAATTTACATGCAATATAGGATTTAAACAACTTTTGAGGAGAGTGCATTGACATTATTTACAAAAATGATAAAACATCGAATTCAACGGATGTGCGCGAGTTATGAATGCCTAAAAGCCACGAGTCTATTTACAAATTCTGAGAACTCTATCACAATTCCGTCCAAAAAGGTCTAAAAAAATTAAAATTAAAATTTGCGTCGCTCGTTTATGTTGGCGCGGCTACAAGACCCGCAGGACCTCGGCCGAGTTGCTGCCCGCCGACGTTGCTCTCCAAAGGTTTAAATCCAAGTTCCTCTGTCGGGACGCCAAATGACTTCAGCTTGGATTCGTATGTACGAATAAGATCGTTGTGTGCCTAAAGGAAAAAAGGAAAAGAAATTTAAGTGGTTTTTTTACACTTTTTACAACCTCGGACAGAAGTATTGAGACAATTCCATCTATCTTCTTACTTTTGCCCCATACGCCCCCTCCTCAACCCTATTCAAAGTTGTTTTGGTTTAAAAAAAGCGTGTCTAATTTTGGTGTTATCCTAAACAACATTGGAGAATGGTAGTGTGGTAAAACGGGCATTCGTTTAACCACGGTTCGATCAGTTTTATTAGGATGACATGAAAGAATAGTTTTTTTGGCGATGTGTCTCAACAGGTTTTGGGATTGGGACAGGGAACTCTGGTCGTTGTATTCCTGTTCTTTGTTTTCGGTCTCATGAACCACACCATCTTCGCGCGAAAGGAAATGAGGCTTTTCGGTAGCAAGATAAATTTTGTTAGTTTAAGGCCCCTATCAAAAGACCCAACTGCACCGTTCTAAACCTCTAATTTCACTGGTCTCCTTTAATCTGCACTTCCATTGTTTTCAGGGATGGGGGCATTGTTATGTGACAATCCCTATTTTTTTCCCAGCTAATCAAAATAGGTGCGGGATCGCCCCTTTCTTTCACCTGACACTAGGGAGCGAAGGACACCTCATTTTGCATAAGGTGGATGTTTTTCTCAGAGTTTAGGCGGACGTAAATATTCAGAGTTCGTTGTAAAATGATGCAAATAAAAAAATCTACCAATTAAAGGGACTGCGGGTCAGGTCACTCTAGGACAGCTGGGTGCTTACTATTTACACAAACGACCCGGGTGTAAACATTGTGTATCAACATAAAACTATATAATAAAATTCGACTTGGTTGGAGAACGATCCGATGCAAAGTATATGCAAATAAGCTGAACAGACTTAAAGGAGTTGAAAAATTGCATTGGCTCATATCACCCATATTTTCTGAATCTTCCCAAAAGGGATGGCGCACACCATTTGATTTTCCTACCGGAATTTCCGGTTTTCCTGTGTTAATGGTAAGTATCCCGACCACCATGTAGCAAGACAGTGGATGCAGACAGTCAGATGGGGGGAGGGGGGGGGGGGGGTTGGTCGTCCAGACCCTGAGATAAGCGGGACGCCTCTAGATCTGCCACTGCAATCAACTAGCGAGAACTTGCAATCGATAGGTTACCTTGCAGACGCGTGCCAGTTCATACTGTAAGTCCTTGATAGCGCTGTTCTTGGAGTCCAGGACATCCTAAAACAACACAAGAAATGAGTGTTATTTAGCCTGAAGCATTCGTGTACTCTGAAGAAGTCGTCTGGACTTAACGTCTGGGCAAGGGTTTTTAAGCCACAATCTATCCATTGCCTGAGTCGCAGACGCTCTAAACCTTCTGTATGGTTTTGACGAGTGCGTGGGCCGGCTGCAACGCAGGCTATCTATCCATAGCTCTTGAAAAAGGAAACTTGAGTTGTGGTCATTTTCTAACAGTTAGGTCTTTGATGTCTAATATTATACATATTTTTCAATTTCTAATAATAAAAATAGGAGACAGCGTCCTATAAAATGGTAAAATGGCCTAGAAATTTTGTTTACCCTAGTAATAGTCAAATATATGGAAAAGAACCTTGGTATAACGAAACCTTGCTAGAGCAAACATATTTTGCCAGTCACTTGGCCCTTCGTTATGTCGAGGTTCCACTGTATGACTAGAAACCCTCGGATATACCGTTGCCATTAAGGCTGTCAAGAGAAAAATACCACTAATTGCTTTATTATATATGCAGTTTCCGTTACAGGGATATTGAACTCCAGGGTGTCCGCCCAAGACATCCACGTCTTGATCAAAATTCGTTCGAATCGCATTCTTTAACTCGCTGCTCACTACTCTGTGGACCTCTCGGACAAGTTACAGGGCGACAAACAAGACAGTTAGTTTACCAGTAATAATAAGGAAATTACCTCGAGTTTTCTCGTGACCACTGTAAGGGCGGTAGGATCCAGATTGGATGCCGAGAGAACTTCATTAAGCTGTGCTTCCTGTTCAAGAAAAAACACAGATAAAACATTTGGTAATGGAATAAAAAAATAATATAAATAATAATAATGATAATAATAAAAGACGACCATCAACGTACATGTAACGTTTAAGCAGAAGGGTGATCCTGAGGCTCTTAGACAACGAATACTTTTCCATCCAGAGCCATTTATTTATCACAAAATTGTTAAAATCGCTATTCAAGATGGTCAGATGTATAGAAATCCAAAAAAGAGTTAAGTCCCTTCTGTACCTGGCACTGGCCACACGTTCGTATTTGCTTAACTAACACGTACCATTAATCTGAAACTAGATTGCCAAAAAATGCACAGACTGAAACAAGTCTCTGAAACACCTGAATGCCCTGTTTCCGGGAGTGAATAAGTTAACAGTCATTTAAACTTGTTTTGCTGCCAACTGCCCTACCCCTTTTCATATTTTGTTTGCTCTGGGCTCGCCAAAACTTTTGCGCCTCGTTTATAGGGGAAGGATGCCACGTAAGCTAAAGCTTTTCTTGCGAACCGCGGATTAAACGTCGGTAAAAGAGACGCTTCCCAGAGGAGTTATTGAACAGTTTCAAGGATGAGCTGTTAAAACCAACATTATCTGAGATACAGTAAAACCCCGCGTATAAGAACTTGGTTTTTAAGAACACACGTAGGAACCTATTAAGGCTAAAAGTTTAAGTTAGGTTCTTAACAGTGGAGTTGCTGTAAAAGTGCATTAACTTTGAAATGGCATTTCAGAGAACTGACTATGAGTTTGTTTGATATGTTTTGTTAAGGCATTGTACTGCCTTTAGGCATTATGGTATGAATGACTTATATGGTATTATGAGATTATATTTATAATATACTTAAATGAAATTCATATGAAAATAGAAGAACCTATTTTAAGAACCTTGGTAGTCTAAATTTGTTTTAAGTACTATTTATATATTAAGAACCTGTTGAGGCTAAATTAAAAAATCCAGGTTCTTATACGCGGGGTTTTACTGTATGTCAAACAGATAAAAGTTTTTAATCAGGGATCAATATTTCAGCTTCAAGACTTGCTGTGGGCTCGACTATCAGCCGCTGTAAGCGGAATGATGCTGTGCTCCTTCCCGAAAGACTCTTCAAGAGAGCGGCGGAAGTTTGAGCCTAAGCTTGATTGCACGGATAGTTGGGACCTTACTATTCGACGACTGCAACCTCCATGAAAACGTCGCTGAAAATAGACTTCGCGTCCTTTCACTTTTTTACGTGATTACGCTAAGTTGCTCTGTTACTTAAAAAAAGGAAGTTTAAGTTTGAGCTGAAGAGAGGGGACCGCGCCCAAGTTCAGATAGCCTGCGAACAGCAGACGCATTTCCGGTCGTCGCTTCTCTCCCTTCTTCTCTTCGGAGGGAGAGAAGCGACGATCGGAAATGAGTCTGCTGTTCTAAGGCTAGAGTTGTCAGAGTTCAGACATAGAAAATAGAATTTATCGCCATGCCGTTCTCAAGTAAACTTAAAACTTGTTCATTACACATCGTAGTTGTGCAGGGACGGCAAAGAAATTTACCAAAAAGCGCGATGCGCGCGCAGAGGTGTTGTTTTGCTCATTAAACCTATTACTTCTTTTGCCGTCGCCGTCGTAGTTTCGTAAGGTCACTAATAATAGATTCGTCTTCTTTTCATAAAAGTTTCTAAGGATGACTCGTACCTTCTTTTCCAGCGTATCAGCCAGAGCGGCAAGTTTCTTTTCCAACAGTAAGTTCTTAAAGTTGCTCTTCTGTTGTACTTCATGGATGGCCTTGACAAACTTGCCGTACAATTCATCGCGTTCGTTTTGAGTCTAAAAACATCAAAGGAAAGACAATACCAGCTTGATCATTAAGAAATGTGAACACATACAGTACAACGAAACAATCAGTTGGTAACATACAGATTTATATTCAACACCTGTACCTTTATATTGTTCAAATAGTCATTTTTTCGGGCGTTCAATTTAGCGAAAACAGAAGACGCAAAACTTTACTCAAACTGATTGTGCTACAGTTCAACTAAATTTGACGTCCAAATGACGTCTTTAATGCAAGTTAGCGAGAGCGCAGGACTTTCTCGCACGCTCTGAGCTATCCAGTAACAACCACGCGGGCTTATTCAGCTCAGACCGGCCCCTGAATCAGTGATCCGTTAGTCTATTCTTACCTGAGAGAAGCGTTGTTGGAGGACCTCGTGTTCCCAATGTAAACTTCTCAGCTCTTCTTCCTGGACTTTGAGCCGTGCTTTGGCGCTCTACGGATTAACCAAAGAAAAAATTTTATCACAACAGAGTGACATACCAAAAACTACGAAATAGCTAAATACGCTTGGGTAAATCAGGGTGCAAAGAAAGTCAGTTTTACAGGCTGCCATTCGGGCAAGCTGTAGCTAACATGTACTAGCCCACAAGTCATTTCAACTAGCCCCAAAACCCTTTTTGATTAGCAGGATTGATTACAATCCTTCTGTAACTTGAATTTCCCAAAAAAACAGCACTTGCCCGTCGGGCAAGCTAAGAACAAAAATCACTAGCCCGACAGCAAAATCTACTGGCCCCGGACTATCGGACATGACTTTCTTTGCATGCTGGTAAATCAATGGCGGCAAAAACGAATACTTACAGCCAGTGACGCTTTGTCTTTTTCGTAGTTCGCAAGCTTAAGATGAAAACAAAGAAAAAACAGTCAAATGAAATTACTGAACAGCATTCGACAGTGGTAAAGTTTATTATGTTGCAAAAGGTGAAACCTTTTAACAATTAAGTCTGCCTATGAAATCCATAAGTGTGGCTATTCAATCGACATCTTCTGTGAGAACAGTACTTTTCAACATGAGTTTAGGTCAATATAAACAGGCAGATATTCCTTCTTTTAGTCTTAAAAATGGATAGTGAAATCGTCTGCCCTACGAGCGAAGCTGCCGAGAAGAAATTGGCCGCACCCTTCGTCAGTATTTTGAGAAAAGTTCCTATTTTATTGTTTGGAATGAACGTCAATCATTCTAACCTGTTTTCGGAGCTCTTCGACTTCTTCTCTGGCTTTCTGTAATGGTTCTGTTAATCTCTTATTCTCCGCCATGATTTCATTCATTTGTTTCTCCATACGCTCTTCTTTCTTTTTCATCTCCTCTACTTGTTCCTGTCGAAACATCAACAACAGCCTCACATTAACATCCGACATGAGTTTCACCCCCCGTCGGCCAAGTTATTGCAAGACTGTTTAGTCACTCTAACTTCAACCTCGTTCCCAGGAAAGGGAACCTGGGAACGAGGTTGCCCTAACTTTTAAATCTGTTGTCAAAATCCTATGGTGTTAGTGGATGAAATACTGAGGTGTTACCATTCATGTGACACCTCACTGGCAGAACTTCTGCATAATGTTATTCATGTCTTGAAGACCATTAGAACATTTAATGAGACTAGATTTACAGGTAAACAAACAGCAAGTAATGCCCTTTGTTGAAAGTCATTACAGGTGGATAGCCAAGCCTTCAAATGACACTGTGATACCTGGGCTGAGTTGTTCAAAAGGTGGATAACGCTATCCACTGGATAAATCTCTATCCAATGGATAGCTTAACTGGTTTCCCTAATACTTATCGGCCTGATAGTGATTTATCTGGTGGATAGCGCTATCCAAAAATTTTAACATTTACAGTCATCTTCGAAAGTTTGGAAAAGGGGTATAATTGCAAAGTGGTGCTTCCTGGTAATAATGAACGACCAGATGATACCATTGTAAGACCACATAATGGCATGTTAATTACATGTACGTTGGTCACTTTATTTTACAGAGTTCCACTGAAAAGACATGTGGACATGTGTTTTTATCCAAACACTGTTGGGGAAACCTGTACATGCATATACTTCGTAATAAGTCAGCAGTCAATTTATTACCTTGAGAGAATTGATGAGCGCTAGATTGTTAAGTGTGATGTCATTATAATAATTCTTGATGTCACTGAAGGCCTTCTCATGATTCTTCATGAGGGTGTTGATTTGACCATTCTTGCGCTAAGGACAAGAACAACAAACTAACATATCAGCTTTGACGAATAATTACAAAGCATGAATATTACATTTTTAACACAACCTGGGGCCCAAGATATGTACTCTAAATGAATTATTACCAGGTGAGTGTGCAATAACTTAAGTCCTGGTCAATACACTGGAACTGGTGCTATATGCTGGGTGTGAGTGTGAATTGGGCAGGGGAGTGTGTGTTTGCTACAGGTTTTCCTATGGGTGAGCAAAATCTGTCACATTTTTAGGGGGGAAATAAGTGATTAACTTAAACTCTGGGCTAATAAACTAAATCCTCTCACCTTTTCAACGAAATTACTTTTTCATTTTTGCATGGTACCTTACATTACACTTTTTTGGTACATTTTAGAACACTAATAATAAATTGGCATGGGAAGTTGATGGATGTTTTGGGAAAGGGTACATTATTTTTATGTCAAAAGTCATGTAAAAGGCAAACCTCTTCAATTTCATGAATTTCAGTCTTTCTTCTCAGCTCTAGTTCTTCCCTTAGTGACTTCATTTTCTTGTCATACTTAGATTCAATTTCTGTAAACAAAAGTACTCTCATAAGAATCAAACAATTTAATTTTAAAAATTGTCAACAATCCAATGATCGCAAACCTTTAACTTGTCTTTCAAAGTCTTGTCTGAGTTTAGTCACATGTTCATCATGGCCCTGTAGACAGAGAAACCTTCATGAATATTTTTAGGTTAAATGCAGGTAGCATATCTCTACTTAATATGCACACAATGGTAAAGTTAATATTGTTATTTGCTGGGGTTCTAAGAATAGCGGCAAATTATTGTTTTGATGGTTCTAGCTTATTGACAGCTGTCATGGAGACTCAAGTATAAAAGGGCGGAATTTTACTGAGGTGATCATTCTTAGCTGACATCGCTGCCTGAGTTTTGCTTGTCAATGCTTTTTTCTTTTTGAGTCATTCGAACTGATTGTAGTTCGTTGTTGATGTACTCATAATTTTGTATTCTAGTTCAACCTCTCTCCCTTGAGGTTCCTGTTCAGTGTCTGGCTCTGCTTTCGGGAGGGTCCAGGTTTCCTCCTTAGCTAAGGGGGTTTTTCCTGACGGGCAGCAGACACAAGATCATCTTTATTACATTATTGATCAAAGAACTTTACTTGGAACTTGTTACATTTTTTTCTGCTTGTCTGCCTTTGCAGTACCTATGTGTTTGTATTTGTATAATAAACGGGGACTGATGTTAGCATTATGCTGGGCTTCTATCCAGTGCAGCAGTCAGTTTTCCTATTTAGCACGGAATGATTTCATTGTTTTTCACTGTTCACTGTTTCATCAATAGGGAATTGGGAAAACTTAGATTATGCATGAGTTATACAGCTGCGCATAAACCAACAGTCATAACACTCGGGTAAAGAAAGAAGGGGTTCTAGCAACAAATAAAGATTGTCTTTTATCTATAATTTATGATGACTTAGTTTTATAGCCTTACCCTCTTAAGGTTCTTGACAACATCTTCGTGAGAAAGTTCTTGCTCTTTGAGTTCAACCTAGGTTCAAAATGTCCATGAATTATTTTGTATTCAATTAACAATAACTGTTTGCATTGTTAGGTCACGTAGCCAGGTAGTAGCTTCTTGATCTTGCTATTACTTGCTTGAGATGACAATTATGTAAACAGTTTCAGCACAAGGATATTCCAAAAAATGTTTCAGGCTAAACTTAGGGTATTATAATAAGGCATAGGATTTCAAATCCTACGGATAACAAGTGATGTATGTGATGCTTTACCACTTGAAGGAAAGAAAATGCTGAAATCAAAGTTGAAAAGTTCTTTTTTGGGAATCTGACATTTTGATACCTCTGTCATTCTATTTGTTTACAAATGTAAATTACTATATGTATCACTGCATAGTTGAAACAGAAGTTTCCTTGGGTTCACAAGATGTCAGCAGTTTCTTAGAACATGAAGAGAACAAAATAATAGTAACTGGTGTTCACTGTACAGTACTGTAATGTCATGAAATTGTTACCTATCCTTGGAAGTAAACTTACTTTAAGAGATCTTTTGTCTTTTCTTAGATCTTGCTCATTATTTTTATGATCATCCTGCGCAAGCTTCAGTTGTACAGCACCTAAAACAAAACATGCAGTATTGTTAATAACTGATGAGTGATCCAGAGTTATCAGTTATTTTTAAAATCCTTCTGGTCAGCAAACAGCAAAACTGAGTGGTTGTGCTGATGCATAAGTTTGTTTGCTCTGACTTGTCAACCCTCTGAACTGATGTGTATCTGTATCGATATCACATAAGCCTGAGCAAACCGTCGATATTTCGTAATGACACCACTGGTTTTTCCATGAAATGATGTCTGAGAAACAAGCGCAGAATTTCCATACTGATGAAGTACTGGGTGATGCGTCATCAGTATGGGATTTCTGCGTTCGTTTCTCAGATGTCAATTCACAGGGAAACCAAAGTGGCATAGCGAAACGTCAGCTGTTTCTCAGGCTAGTATCATATTTTGAGTCACCTTTCTGTATTATTAATAGCCAGTTTAATATACATAATTTGTAATAGTAGAGCCCCAATTGAGTCAAACAGGACTGGGAAGAATTGTTTCATAAAGTATGGGATAAACAATATCATTTGTTACTCCAGGGTGTTATTATAATAGGGTTTGTTAGATTTGTGAATGTATATCATAGGTTCAACAGTACATGAATGTACTTACTTTCAGCCTTAAGTTCAGCGATGTTGTTTTGGTGCTCATAAAGCAAGTGCTTCACTTTTTGTTTATAGACTTTGATTTCAACCTGGTGTCTCTCCTCTGCCTCCTCCATTTCCCTATCTTTATTACGCAGCTCTGCTTTTCTTTCTTCAAGTTGTCTCTTTGTGATCTCCCAAAATGTGGTGACCTTATCTCTTTCTAGCTGAAAATAGTTACGCTCTTCACGTTCTCTGTCCAGTTCTTCTCGCAATCTCACAATATGCTCCTCAAGTTGTTCTTTACTCATTTCTTCTGTGCTAATGCCATCAACTATTGTTGGTGTTTTGGATTTTGCGGACTTCTTCTTCCCCTTTTTCTTTCCACTCTTCTTTTTGGGTGGCTGGAGGAAAAACAGTAAGCTTACATCAAGAACCTTACCAAAAACATAACAAGAAGTAACAACTGTAAGCTCTACTTATCAGCTACTAAACATTCAAATGCTATCAACCTACCATGTTGAATAATTTGATAGAAAAAGAGACGAAGTTATTCTAAAACGATCGCTTCTTCAACAATTCAACATGGAGAAGATTGTGTTGCCTGGAAACGAATTCAACAATATCAAAACTCCCGGATATTAACATGAAAGTTTCCGCTAGCAGCTATATCGTGGGCGCGAATTAGTCACGCAATAGTTTAGACAAAATCACAAACAATAAGAACAGGTTAAGTCTCAAAGACATAATACATTGGAATTTGCCTTTACCCCTTTTAATAACCAACCCATTATGTTCTATCTTGGCTTTTTTTTAAAACTATCCTATGTCAAGGAATGCTAGATGGCGATGGCGAATTTGGTATGGCGTGACGAGGGACACAATCACTTGAGAGTCACGAGCTTGTGAAGTGTTTTTGGTTCGCCTGAATTTGCAGTAGTTTCTTCATCTTCTGCTTCTCATTATGTTTTTAACAAAATTGTGTTTGCTTGTTTTCGCAGTCGAGACGGCAAATTATGTCTCATTATTCGTCAACGCCTCGCGTGAAACGGTGAATTCAGCTACTGGTACGTTTCGCTTCGCCAATATTTATGGCGACCACATGGTTCTTCAGGCAAAGCCGTTCAGTGCCATGGTTTGGGGATTTGGAGAAATCGGACAGACAGTTGATGTACGTGTTGGAAACGAATTTCTTGAAACCAAGGTGATAGAAGGTCTGTATGGTCTGTAGGGAATTTTGAATTTGTGATGTTAGTGATTATTGGACATCGATCCAGGCAATATACAGCTGTATAGGAGCATAGGAATTCTTTGCAAAGTAAAAACAAATAATAGTTGAACATAACATACGATAACGTTCTGACGCAAAAAGGGTTAAAAAAAATTGAAACATTGAATTTTAATCTCTTCACAAGCAGTGACGGCGGGGGGGGGGGGGGGTTATGAGAGGGGAGGGGTCGTGGGTAGCATTCTCTCTCCCCTTCTTGGAATGCTAATTATCAAAATCATGAGGGCTCCCTCTTAAATCTTCTTTATTTGAATAGAGCGTTTTCATGGACAGCATGTCATTTTTAAAGGCACTTTGTCCAGAGTGAAAAAAAAAACTCATTGCATGTTGGGGGGAGGTGGAGATGCAAATTTCCAAAATCAGGGACTCCCTCTCAAAACAATCTCTTTCCCAAGTAAAATGCCCTGTTAAACAGCCATATTCGAACTTTGTCTGACATTTAAAAATGTTGGATCTTAGGTGCCAATGGTTCTGGTGTGTGGAAAGTTACACTCGACGCTCAAGATGCTGGAGGCCCATACACCATCAAAGCCTCCTCAAAAGTGGGTAACACCACCGCATCCATAAGCCTGGCTGATGTGCTGTTCGGTGATGTTTGGTTATGTAGTGGGCAGAGCAACATGGCCTTCACAGTTACTCAGGTACAGATGTGTACATGTAAGCTCTTGTCTATGTATGGAAGACACAGCACAGTTTGCAACTAATTATTCATGATCAAGTTGGCATAACCAGGCCCCAGTTGTTCAAAAGGGGGATAGTGCTATCCACTGGATAAATCTTTATCCACTGGATAGTGCAATTTATTGGTTTCCCTAATATTTATCCACTGGATAGTGATTTATTCAGACAGTGGATAGCACTATCCAGCTTTTGAACAATTGGGGCCAGGTGGTCGATACTGTCCTCTAGATAAATCTTTTCCAGGTATAACGCAATATCAGTTTCCCTACCACTTATATCCATGGGATAGTGTTAACGTAGGCTATCTAATGGTCTGAGTTCTATTGGTGGCTGAAACATTGTTGCGGTCCAAAGTCGAAAACTCAAACTCCGCGTATGTTAAACTATGTCTTTATTCCATAAACATTCCAGGTTTCCAAAGACAAATTAAGATCTGATCCGAGTCAACTTCAAACAAATTCATGATTAAGTGGGTCCAAATAAGGTCAAGTATCCTATGCACGACGAGTTAGGTTTTCTAGAATCAAAATACAAGCTTATGATGAGTTCAGTGTTCAAAGTTCTTTAGGAAATGGCTGAAATACAAGTCAGAAAACTTACCGACTGTTTTGAGTTGCACGAGTACACTTCCAAAATGGCAAACTTACAAAGAGTCAGGTTTCAAAAAACATGTGGTTACATTGCAGGCACGAAATACGTGTGCAGCAGTATTAACAAACATACACTACCACACCCCTTAACCATTTAATTTTTGACTGCTTTGAAGGTCTTTTAATGAGACAGAACGTTTGTGGTGAAAATTACATTTATCTGATTGGCCTCTTTTACTTGAATTGTTTGTTTTCCCATTGCAGAGCATTGACAATTTCACTGAATGTTCTTTAAGAAATTGTGCCTCCCCTCTAGGTTTTGGGTGCAATTTTGATTGACAATTAAAAGAACACGTGACAGTGAGGAATAAAGATGTTTTCAAGTTTTTTCACGTTGAGAACAGTTGAGTTAATGTTTCTGTGTTTTATTGGTGTTGAAAAAGTGTTCGCGTTTAGCAAAGAAAAATTTAAGAAACAGAAATTTCTCTTTAAATTATGAATACATACATAATACCGGTACATGTACATGTGAGAAAGACAAAAATGGAAAGAAACAGCACTCTTAAAGTAGCATCACAAAATTGGCCTGTGCTCACCATGGTAAATTAAAAAAGTGAATTAACAAACCTAAAAGCTTAAAAGAGCTCTGTTGTCTTATAAAACTCACATTAGGTTGTAAATGCTTCAGAGGCTATTGAAGAAGCTGACCATTATCCTGACATCAGACTGTTTACAGCAAGCCTCATAGCATCCGACACTCCTCTTTATGAACTTCAAGAAGTTATGCAACCATGGAGTGTAGCCTCTTCTAGTAAGGAACTGAATTTTTTTTGTCTATTAATGAAAATTTGATGGTTAACCCCATCTCAAATATTTGAGATATGATAGACCTCTTTAGCTTGTATGTATTGTTTTCCCGATGAAGGTCGCAGGGGAATTTGCCCCTTTGTCTTTTCATAAATTATGCGTACATACACTGTATGAGTGAAGACAAAATTTGAAAGAAACAGTTCTGTGGAGTACTATCACATGTGGAAAAATAGAAGACAGAAGTTCAAGGGGACTAATAAGAAGCCACATTTTGAAGTTTTAGTTTCTACATTTATGTTTTAAAAAGTCACAGGTGCTCAGAATAGTTACTTGCCTGTGTAACAAGGCTGTGCTCTAGTAGAGCCCCATGGCCTTGGCGCCCGACTTTTGCTCTCGGGTGCAACTAGAAATTCTTAGCGTTTCCATACAAATCATATGCTGGGCACCCTAGATTTTGCAGGCTCAGAGCATTGGGCTTCCTTTCAATTTAATTTCCATAGAGCACATAATTACGCAGCCTTGTGAAAACTTGTTTTTTATAACATCTTTGTATGGAAAAGAACAAGAAACGTATAAAGTGTGTGGGGATAACATCTGTTACAGTATTACTGCAAAACTATTATAGTTACCATTACTATTGCATGCATTAATCAGCAAAGCTACACAATAAGGTGGCCAGAGCTTGCAACCCACAATATTTTGACTAGCTCATCAGTCAGCTTGGGCAGTTCAATAATATTGGGTAGAGTGTTACATCTGGTCATTTTTTAAGGTCAGGGCTCATGTCATTTGTCCCTTCAAGCATGTATTTTTTTTCCAAGCTCTTTTCAAAAGGCACCAACATTTTATAGTGCCACCATTTGTTTCCACTTGAAATGTTGCCTGAGGAAAAACTGCCGAAATTCCATACTCAGATGGTGTGTCACTGCACCCAGGTCTGGGTAGTGCTTTTGGTTGGTTGAAGAAAATTTTCAACCAATCCGAAGCACTATGCAGATCTAGCTAGTGACACTTCATCAATGTGGAATTTATATCTGTAGTCATTCCTCAGATGTCATTTTGCGGGTATTAAAACCAGCGGTGGTTTCACAACATGTTGATTGTTCTCTCAGGATAGCATACCATTGTCCAGTGCAATTTGTTTTTGGAGAATGTAAGGAATTGCATAACCCATTTTCTTTATAAAGTTTTTACTGTTTACAAATTTGTCTCATTTTTCAAAGAATCAGTGAATGGTGGTGCTTGGAAATACTTCTCAGCGGTGTGCTGGTTTTATGGTAAGAATCTTTATGACCAGTACAAGAAACCAATTGGATTGATTGCTACAGACTGGGGTGGTACCCCAGTTGAATCATGGTCATCGCCAGACGCCCTGCATCAGTGTAACATAACTGGAGACAAAGTAGTGGATGTGTAAGTTAACAAAAAACTTTTTCACACTGCTGAAGGAATTTAATAAAGTCAGCTTTTTATTGATTAACAGCTCTATGAGATGTTCACCTTTCCAAAATAGACACCTAGAGTTGTTCCGGATCATTATAGGTTTCTGGGAAACTGCCCACGTACCCCTCCCCTAAGCCAACATTAACACTTACTTTTCAGTTAGGGAAAAATGTTGGCTTAGGAGAGGGGTAGGTGAGCAGTTTTCTAGAAACGTGTAATGATCTGTTGTTCCCTGCTGTTCTTGTGTCATTGTCCTAGACACTTGAACTCATAGGCCTGGTGATCAGGTTCAACATTTTTCTTTTTGGAGTGGATTAAATGTAGACAATCCACCTGATTTTTCTTATTGCTCCACAACTTAATACCTCTACTGTAAAATGGAAATTATCAACTGGTAAGTTCCATTTTTGTCTTTTATGTTGTGAAATAACATTAAGCAAAGTACCAAGCTTTTTGAGAAAAATCCGCATTTCAGCATAAAACAACCAAACATGGCTATTTAATGTAAAATCAGGTGAAAAATCTGCAAACGGCAATTTTTAGGTGTTTTTATTTAATTTGCAAAGATTTCACTCATGAAGAAGAGAATCTTGCAAGAGTCTTGAAAAGTTCAGACTTTTTGAAAAATAAAATGAATTTGAGAGCCCTTGAATCGCAAAATTTAATGCCCTTTTTGATATTTGCCTATTGAAATCACAAACATCAAACCCCTCAAAATACCGTCTTGCCAAAATTGTGAAAATTTAGCGCCAATCGGGAACATGCGAACAAACTATACAATGCAGGTGAAAGAAGAAAGAACAAGTTTTTTTATATGCATTTATCTTCTTTTCCTATTTCTTTACAGATTCGTTTCACCTGAAGAAGAGATATTTAAGGGCCCCAACACACACTCAGTATTGTATAATGCAATGATTCATCCTTTCTTGAACATGACCATATATGGGGCTATTTGGTATCAAGGCGAGGCTAATGCAGCTGCACCATTTACGTACAACTGTACATTTCCGGCTATGATTGATGACTGGCGTTCCAAATGGTTCTATGGTACCGACAAGCTCACTGATCCTGAATTTCCTTTTGGATTTGTTCAGGTAGGTCATTGGGGGGTAGTAGTCTGTTATGGGCGTTCAGACTGGGGACGGTGCAAAAAGATCTGAGCAGGGAAAACAGCGAGGGGTGGGGTAGCGGACTTCGGGCCACACTCCACTATCTGAACACCTGAAACAGCTATGAGGGTAGTAGACTCATTATTATCATTATCATCATCATCATCATCGTCAGGTTCGCTCTCATCATCAAGTTATTCTCAATCGACCTTCGATGAACAGCCTTCGCGTTTTCTTGCTTTTCAGCGTTATTTCAGTGGAAATTCCACATTCAGTCACTTTCTCGCTGGTCTGCCGCGATATCTTTTAGGTGATGACTTTCAAAATGGAACTTGACTATAGAGGATAAGAGATTACTAAAGGGTTGGCTAACCACATTGAGCTACAGGCTGGATGGTCTCCCTCGCAACCTTTTTAAGTGTGATCACGCAACGCTTGTGCGGAGGAGTTTTGCGTGACAACACTAAAAACGGCAGCGGGGGAGACTACAGACAGGAGGGAGTTAAAAGATAAATGTTGCGAGGCTGTGTCAGTCGGGGGAGGTGGCGAGGGGATGGGTGTTGAGGCCTGATTGAAAGGCAGAGAATGTCAAAGGCGGCTGTCTCATTTTGTTTTTTTTGGTATTAGCTATCATCGTTTTACCAAAAATCAAAGGTTGCAGATGGCTTTCCTGTTATCCGCTGGGCTCAGACTGCCAACTACGGTCATGCTCCTAACCTCAGAGAACGGAATGTATTTATGGCAGTTGCGATGGACTTGGGGAATAAATCAGCTATTTATGGCAGTATTCACCCCCCTGACAAACAAGATGTTGGGTTTCGTTTAGCCCTTGCTGGACGAGCAGTTGCGTATGACGATTTGGATGTATATTTCTCCGGTCCCATTGTTTCTGATGTAACATTCAGTTGGCAGATTAACACCACATTTTGGAAAGCAAATGTTAAATACCACCACGAAAGTGTAGGAAAAGGAGGTATTGAAGTGCGTGCCTCGCGCGGCTTTCAGGTTTGAGCATTTTTTAAACTATTAAATTAAAATAGTTAAATCTTCATTGTTACAAGGGGCAATCCTCTGAGAGACTAGAATTTAGACCACCGCTAATTGTATATGAGATGTCACAAATACCAACAAATTGGGAGAAACCAAACTCGTTGCGAAGATGAGTAGTCTGAAAGATCACCCTTCAGTTGTGATTCTGAAAAAAAATAAATCCATCGACTTAACAGGGGCACCCAACGACGTCTTCGTAAGAGCATTGAAAACACTTTTTAGGCTATCCAGAGTACTTTTACGTCTCTAGAAATGCATTGTAAGAGGCACTGTAAAATTTGTATCTGTTCGGCTGAGTCTTTTCGAAATTAGAAGGGCTTCAATATTATCTTCCCGAACTTTTAGATGCAATTTGACGTATCACGAAAGTGAGACATTTTATGATTTCTCTCTCCATCACATTTTTGAGTCCGAAAAGTTTAGGTTTCCTTTTTTTCTACGAAAAATAGGCTAACTTGGGAAGGGAAATGAGAAAATTAAAGATCAGAAAATCGTAGGGGATTTATTAGAAAATTTTCGAAAAATGAACATGAATGGAACGGTCATCTAGAAATTTCTAGCCGCCCTGAAGTAATAGAAAGTTCCAGGCAATATTTGCTTCTCCGAACAGATATTTTATCGAAAACAGTCGTTTGGTGCCCCTGACTTAACTTCTCAGGTATGACCCAGTCTCTGTTAGTGTAAAAGATATGGCAAAACGAATACCTCATGTCAACCGTCAGTTTTCGAATTTCGATTGAGTGGATTTAAGTCTAGCTTGTGTACAGCCGCCCCTCCGTGGTCGTTAACCTACTCCCTCGAAACCACACTTGCGGTTTATTTAAGATGCTTGTATTATTTGGGGCATCATCGGCACTCGATGGCTTTTCTGTTTCATTGCTCTGCTATATGCATATTGCAATTGTGTTAGCGAGAATTTGGAATTGCATGCTGTGCTAGTTGAACATTGCGTTTATCCCGTCAACAACTGGTTCAAGATTGTATGCTGTTCTAGTTTCTCATTCTCAGCAAGAGCTCAAGAATGCACTTGGCGCTAGCTGCTTATTGCACGAGTTCATGATCGCGTGCGGTGCCAGTTGAAAATTGGGCTTGTGACAGCAAGAATTTTACAGGGCTGCGTGAAGTGCCTATCGCAAATTAAGTTATGCTCGGCCAGCATTCAAGATTGCATGTTGCGCTGGTGTTAATTTTTTTTTAAATTCATAATGCCCTCTAAGTACTCACGAATCTAAACGAGTCAAACGGACAAAAATGGCTTAAGAACGTTAATTATTCCAGTGAATGTATAAAGCATTTCGTCACCGCTGTTAACCCACCACTAACCGCGCGAAATCGCCCATTTGAAATCACGTTTCTTGCAGCATGAGATGTGCAATATATTTGTAAATAACTCAATAAGCAGCGATTAACTACAATGAAAATCTTGTCTCTCTACCCACTTGTACCTGTACAAAAATAAACTTCTCTTTTTCTTTCGCGTTTTTGGGAAAATTTTTCGCAAAGACATCAAGGGTTGTAAACACCCAGCTAAACTTATGGACAGAAAAAAAGCGAAATTTTGAGTTTGGCGCAATTTCTTAGAAATATAGCCGTATTCTCACCCCAGGAAAGAAAACTCGATTGGTTTCCCATCTGCAAACAAAGATTGCGATAGTTTTGCCTTATTTGTCCTGATACTGGTAAAATCCTACGACTGCTGCGAAAAGAAGCTGTGTGCTGAGAACACCAATTTGGCTGCAACTTTAGAGCTTTTGAAAAGCTGGTCATGTTAATTTAAGACCTCAGATGAATATTTTGTTTACGTACCTGATGCAAAGGGACCAACGGTGACGCATATGGTCAGGGCTCTCGCCCTTCACCAGCGTGATGAGAATTTTAATACCATAGTTGACTACTTACTCAGGTTGAGGTTTTGCTTGATTCTTCCTTTTGTTCCGAGGGGGTTTTCTTTGTGTTACTTTACCTTAAAAACCAACACCTTATTTCATTTCTATCTGGAACGCACGAAGAAGTCAAGTCGGGTTCTTCGGCGGTAAAAACAAACTACTTTAAAATTTACAACTCCAGGTACATGCAATGGCCTTGTTTCCTCATTCTGATGTGTCCATGGTTATTCGATCGAGATAATCCACTTAATAAAAAACCTTTTCTAAAGTAACCGTCTTCCAACAAAAATAAGAAAATTGTTTTTGAGTGGTCAAATCAGTTGAAAGGTTGGATTGTACTTGTTTTTCTTGCAGTACTACTGCGTATCATCCAGTAACCCAGCAGACTCCATGTTCACAGAGGCTGAGATTAGCACAAGTGCATTTAACATGCTTGGTTTGTCTGGTGAATGCCCATCCGGTTACCAAGCAACAGGGTTAAGGTATGCTTGGAATGTGACACCTTGCGAGTTCAAGAACTGTGCTGTTTACAGTAAGGAGAATGAATTGCCAAGTCCTCCCTTCGTATGGAATGCACCAGATGTTCAGCCAACCAAGTGATTGTCAGTCGTAACCGCTATTCACCCCCTCCCCACAAATAGTCAATATCAAAGAAGTCCTCAATTTCATATCAAGTAGAAGTACCGCTAAAAAGGTTTAATTTGCATGGTTACATTGCAAGAACTCGTCACCAGATTCCATAGTTAGCAGCAAATTACGTGCCTCCGTGGTAGGCTCCTAGTTGCGCCCCTAGGATTGAAAGTGGTAACCGGATTGCTCTCACGTTTTCAGCCTCGAACGAGGCAATTTGAAACGTCTTTTCGCACCGGATTTCTTTATGCAGCTTTAATCTAAGTTACCGAACTTGTTCAAAGTTTGCTAGATGTCCTTAAATTTTGATATTTGTAAAGCCTTAGTGGAAATGTCACTCAACGATTTCCTTGACTTTTTAAAGACGTTTCCCATCAGCAACGATCAGTTAAAATGAAATAAATATTTGAAAATGCTTAACTTATTTTTGTTGCATCCTTTTTAACTCATTCTGTCCTTTCAAAATATTCTGGAAAGCTGAAATAATGTGAGCCATTGAGCGATTTTTCTAATATGTTAAATTAAATGTTAAGAAAAAGGCTTCCGCGCTGCATTCAGCTTCGTTTGTTAGGAGTAATGATAGGGTTTGCTAATTTCCTACCTTCTTTAAACAGTTTGTTGGGTTTCGAACACCTCACACTGTGGAGTCCTTCTTAATTAAGTTATGTTTTGTCTTTGCCCGTCCGTTTATTCCTTGTCTTGCGGTATTTTCAGGCTCTGCTTCTCAGATCGCCTTTTTTGTTAGTTGATCAATATGCCGAACACACTTCCATTTCAATGATGTACCGCGATGTCCTTCAACCTTTAATCTGTTTTATGTTGTTCTGTGTGCACATCTCGAGTTGATCTTGGGAGCTGAAATTGATAATTTGCCGAAAGCCGAGGAGCCCCTATAGTAAAGGCTGTCTTGCAAACCTCGACTGGGTATCGATCAACTACCTAACTGAATGTCTTAAAAGAGAATGGTGCGTAATTTTAAAAACCAAAAATAACTATAACTTTTGTGCGCACAATAACAATTGCATACGCTAGTATTAGAATGATGTTTATACACAGTTTATGAAAACAAAGGCGTTTGAGAAACTAGAGAACTGAAGACCAACTTGAGTTCACATGTACCTTCGCGGTTCCAAAGAAGTATTAGTTATACCAACATGAATGTGCCAGGGCGAAACTTTTTTCCCTTGTACGCTGTTAAACTAGAAAATTGATACTTGGGACGTGACGCTTTCCCAGGTATTTTGCTCGCGAGGGAAAGTAACATGCATCCCAGCAAACTAAACGCAGGTGTTACATACTAGCTGTCATAGGTAAACGCACCAGGGTAATATGCTATTGATGAATCCTGTGTATTTTGCCTGGTTGAGTTAGTATACAAAAGCTACGAAACGGCGATGAAGAGTGCGAAGCCGGTGTTGGTGCAATAAGGTTTGCATACAAGAAAGATGTACTCGATCATCTCAACGGGCTATGTAATAACACGAAAGACTATTTCTCATGGGGGACGAGAAAATAAATGTCCATTTTCACAAGAATTGTGAAAACACAAGGAAATTCTGAAAATTTCATGTGTAAGATTTGATATTTATTTTCTCGAGCTTTCATAATAAATTTCTTTGGTGTTTTTACAGATAACTAATAACATATAGAGCCCTTAAAAATATAAAAAAGAATACGATATTGTTTAAATCATTCTGGTACAAGGTTTTCGACCACTAAAAATTAAAATTACTCAATTTCCTGGTGGATTCTGTCTTAAGTACTGTTAGGGTAGTTTCTCTCTATCATGCGTGAGAAAGCTAAACCACAGGCAGTATAGAAAGGAATGGAATGAATCGGTGTGTCGTGGATTAGAGGACAAAAAGACGGGCGCACTTTACATTATATATTCACTTGTTAACAGTACCTGGGACTTCAGCATACAAGGGCAGTTCTGGCAACAGCTATCAGTACATTTATAAGCTTACCGTTACCCACCCATAGCCCATTATGTGAATGATGCGTGAAAGGTAGACCACACCCCCGGGAAACTTCCCCTAACCTTTTTGAACAGTGTGGTAGGTTCTTTTAGGTCCCCTTCAAGTTGACTTAAGGGGACAAGGTCAACGGCTTAGTATAATTTACTTGCACAAGCCCTTCCGTTTTCTGAATTCAGAGCGGGGTTAGGTATTCCGGCATTGATTGGCTTGCGGACAACTCTTGTTCCCGCTTCCAAAGGAGAAATTCGACACCTTCGACCTCACGTATTCCATCGTGTTTTGCTGGGGACGGAAAAGGAGAATGTGGATTCTGTGTGGGAACACAAACCAACAAACCAAATGAAGTTGCTAACGTCGTTAAGCAAGACACCAGGGCTACGTACAAGTTCTCAATCACCACAAACGCCAAAGGGTAATGTGCTATCGATGACAACAGCAGAATGTACGTAGAGAATCCTATGTATTTTGTCTTGTTGAAATTTTCTCGAATGCGGTGCGGATGGTTCTCCCTTTGAAAGCGTAATACGTAAACATGAGAGCCAGAGTGATTATGTAAAAATAAGTGGCAATAAAGAGCGCGAAGGCGGTGTTGGTGTAATAAGGTTTGCACAAAAGAAAGATGTACTCATATGAACGGATGATCTTTTCGCGCCCAGGAGGATCCGAAGACATACTCAGAATTAACATGGATACTGCAACGGCCTTCACTACACAAATAAAGATGGTTTGCCTTGTCAGGATTTTGTAACACTGTGTCACTGGGCCACTTTGTCAACCTCTAACACGCTTGTTATCCGTATCGTTTTCGTTAAGAACACTGTAACACAGAGATTGAGGGCAAAATAACGCCAGAAAGTTGATGCAATGCAAAGTAAATTGCTGGGTTCAGAAACGTTGAGGACGGCTAGTATATGAAGACCTGAGATGCCAAAGAGCAGCAGGAAAGAGAACTCTATGTTCGAAGCCTTCACGATTGGGCTGTTATAAAACTTGCTATAGATGCCGCAAGCTAACTTGGTGAGAATTACTCCTATGGAGGCCACCACTGTTGTGATCATTACTGCGGGAATTGTGGGAGTGATGTTTAACGTGGGTAGTTTTTCACACTTGGTGCCATCATTATTTGGCTTTGTCCCAGGCTCACTTGCTTTGAAACTGTTGGATCCGAATTCGGCGCTGACGGATCCTTGAGGACACTTAATTAACGCAATCCCAACAACATGGCGAGGTGATCTCCCTTTGGATGCCTGGCAGGCATTCAGTTGAAAAGGAAGACACCGAAGTGGACAGTGTTTTCCAACGTAAATTCGATGTATTTATCTTGAGTTTAGGCGTGCTGTCCTTGTTCCAAGTTCCCATCCTGACCTTTCTGAGACGTGTTTCTGTGGCTGGTGAAAGTTGGATGTTTATGATGCTGTATAAAGCTGAGAAAGGATCTCCAAACCTATGAAATCGCACTTTTCCGGTCAAACCATCAAAACTGACGTTGCTGAGGTACTTTTGTAGATCACGTCCCTTAATTGTCGGATGGACCGAAGACAACTTTCTTCATTTCGAAAACCTTGTTCATCGGTGCAGCGGTAAATAAAGAAAAAAAATTTCAGAGCGTAAGCGATAGCGTACAGAGCATCAATGACATACGATACGAAGGGGCTGCGTAGCCTAGAAAATTCTTGGTATAGCTTGTGATTTGCCTTGCAATTTGCAATCCCCAAATCAGTCGATTTGGCTGTTGAAACTTATTGAACAATTAACCTGCCATCACCGAATTCTCTCCACCATTGTACGTCGCGCTCAACGCTTTCTGCTTTCTTAGCGTGTTTCTCAAATGCCGGAACAGGATAGTCATGAATCTATTACCAGTGACCCATTAAGGATCGTGAAGCGAGGGTCCGAGAGAAATCTCTCTTCGATAGTGCTTCCGTCGGTCGCTCATTATTAAACTCTTTCGTTTTAATCCTTTTTTGGTTGCCACAGCGAACAATTTTTCGAGGTATTTCCCATAAAGCCAAACGATGATCACTCCTATTGTACGGTGCTTTCTGATTCTAGCAACGATCTGCTAGCTATCTGTTCCATGTTGCCGCGGTAGTCTCGGCGAGGGATAAACTCATTGAAAGCAATGCAGAACGTTTCTCTATGGTACGATTCTCTTTCCAGCGCTAAAATTCCATTCCGTGCATAAGAATCATCCAAACCAATAACCGCCACGTATGTCCAGTTAAAGCGTTCTATGAAGTCTGCCATGGCCTTTGCTACCCACGTATCAGAAGGAACCAGCGACCTGAAGTAGGCTTGCTATCAAGATGGCGCCGGCGGAATTATAAGTACCGATAAGCGCTGAGATGGGCTTGTACTCGACCCTCTTAGTTAACTGCTCTTTGTATACATGGAGGAGTTCGATGTACACATAACGACTGGACCGCTATTACGCTTGAAGTCATACGCTTCTTGCATGGCCAGTGCTGGACTGTCACAGTAGTTTCTTATGTCATAACCGAGGGACACGTTTGGCAAAAGACTTGAATTCTTGTTTACCATGTCAATAGCAAAGATGACAGCTTCAGCAAGTCCAAATTCTTTAGCGGAAAATTTGCCACCCATGTGGAGACTGAACAGGCCACCTAACAATAAGTCACCGTCTTTATAGGCTCTCAAACTCTGGTTGCAGGACATGCAGTGTCCACATAGTACAACGAAGAGAGTCGCCTTGCGATGCAGTAGGGAATAGTTTTGCTTGTAACGTAATCATCCTTATTCTTGCCGCCTACAATGAGTTAAGTAGTGAGCTTGCCAACCATTAGTACTTCACCATCTATCTCTAAATTTCATCAAGAGATCCGAGATTCTAAACTATTTATTATGTTTGCATTTAATGGTTGAGCCTAATTTAAGACTAAGCAGTAGAAATTTATTCATTCCCAAGATCTGGAGACGAATGTTGTGAAATGTTTAGGAGGGCACTTTGTGAAATGCCAACATTTATGTAAGACAACCAATTTTACATAATTTTCTTGGCAGAGCATCATTTCAAAGTCATTTTTCAGTCACAAGTTAGAAAAACAGCTGGACACAGGCAAACAAAAAGTAAGAAAAGGAGGCAGCAAGCTGGCAGTAGTATTTGATAAAGAGGACTCCTTCAGCTGGAATGGTTTCTCGAGTACAAACAGCCAAGAAGGTAGAAAGTCCTAGTCCCAAGGCTGCTCTTTTCATAGCAATTTAAGGATAAATTTTCTTAACCATTGCGTTATTTTCGATCGCCAGCGCATCTTTTGTTTCTCTTAAGTTTAAATTATTGTTAATGGTGTCTCGACAAAGTAAAAAAATCTAACAATTAAGTTGGGGGCAAAAGCGTACGGTGCATTGCAATGAATTATGTTAAGCTACAAAAGAATCAATGGTGTTGACTCGTGTTTGCGCAGTGCGGTTCAGAATATGTTCCCACAAGCATCGGTTGTATTTCAGCTATCCTAGCTTGACGCTTCTGTTTGACAGATGATCCCCATTTCCAAAACCAAAAATTCTCTCAAAAGCATCTTCAAGAAACTGAAGGTTTGGATTGTTTATCCTTGGACGACCTCCAGCAGAGATAAAAGCAAAATATTTTTTTTTTGTGGAATAATTTTTCTTGGTGATAGATTGTAGAAAGTATATAACTTGAATTAAGTCGTGTTTGTTAAGTCACAAAAACTGTTTTTTTTAATGCGGTGTGTTATCACCTTAAATAAATGGAACGTTAACTTTTTCGTAGCTTTCAAGCTAATGTAACTTAGTTTTACAATCATGGTATCCCATATAAATATTGTCGGTTATACAAAATTTGTTATATCCACCTGCCTTATTTTCCTTAATTGGAAATTCGTGTAAGCTCAGCTATGGACAAGAACTGGCGCCAGAGAAAATGAATATGACTAATTGAGACTTCTATTCCCCATTTTTGTTGATGTTGATTAGTATATCTTTTTGGACGGCTAAGTGTGTGGTATCGTGGGATTTTTTTACGGGTCACGCCGTATTTTAGAGAGCCCGTAGGGCGAGTCAAAATACGAGAGACGAGTGAAGCTTAGTTGCATCCAGTTAGCAGAATAATATGCAAAACTATTGCAGATCTCATTTTTAGCCATTTCCTTGCTAATTGGCGTAAAGCCGGACCAAATAGGAGGTTTTGGTTAAAATATGCGGCTTTTGCCCCTTTTAAATTCCGCATTGCAAGATTTTAACAATAACCGGTGTTATCTTTATTTTGCCTTACACTCCAATGAGGGGTATAAAAATGACTAATTATGAATTATGATTGGTAGTAGCTTAGTGTGGTCTTTTTTCTTAAACGACTGCATGTAGGTTTTCCAAATTTGTGAAGACAGAGATTTGTTTTATTTTTGGAAGGAAAGATGGCCCCGCCAGCTGCTTATTGCTGGCTTCTTGCCCAACTCTACAAGGCGTGCATGCACGAATCATGCAAATTGGTGTTCTCTGATTAGCTAACTAAGGTAAAGTCGTCAAATGTCACGCCACTCGTTTGTTTCCGCTCATGCGGTCATTCGTCGGCCTTATCCGTGGCAGACTGTCCTCTGACTTTCGAATCATGGTGCTCCTATAATGCATTTTCTCAGCGCTGAGGTTTTTATTATTTCATTTGGCCTTGGCCTATTGCAAGAGAGAGTCATCGTCGCTCTTCTTCGTCGGCTTCATTGTACTCGTTGAGCGGGAAATTTATACCTCTGTGGCCTGCCAACTGATGGTGAACCTGCCAACTGACTGCCCATTGTAATTGTTCTTTTTTTCACTCCCAGGTAAAAAGTTTCATTTTATCATATGACAGAAATTAATATTACCGAGTGAAATTAAAGTACTAAAGAGGCTTCCTACACAAACTCAAAAGTTAGAAAAGCACATGTGTTTACAATTGCCTGTAAACGTAAAGGCATTAACCTCTTGGCTGTGGATCGGGACATTATAGAACGATACAGATCATGCATACCTGAACCAACTTAGCCTTCAGTTTAAGTGACAAAGTTGGTAGGCAACGAATTTTGGAGGGACAGATCTTGCCATAAATACCTCGTCATTTTGCAAATTCTGACCAATCCTGACCAATCCCGACAGAGTTACACACCATAGTCTAACATTTTTGGCAAAAATCCACTGCCAATTTTGCTATTCACCAACTACGCTTTCCAGATATATTTCCCCTTTTATGGAACGTTAAACAGTCACAATTTCGTGGGAAAGAGGCACGATAATGCGGGCAACAAAACAAGTTAAAGAAAACATAGAAAGATATTCGCCTAAACAGTCCAACTTTGGATTCAGGAGCGGGTTGGTTAAAAATGCAGCTTTTGCGCTGTTTAAATTCTGTATAGCAAGGATTCGACAATAACATGATATCTTTATTTTGCCTTATCCTCATATGAGGGCTACATAAATAACTAGTTATGAATTATGATTCCGTATTTGCTTGGTGAGGCTATCCTTTTCTCAAACGACTTCAAGCACCTTTCAGATTTTGAGGGGACGGAGATTTGTTCTACCTTTGGAAGTTAACATGGCCCCACCAACTGCTCAGTGCACCTTAATTGTCCAACTCTACAAGGCGTGCGTGCCTTTGAATCGAATTCGCGTTCTCTGATTAGCTAACTTTGTACAAAGATCCTTGCGATCTGGCAATGACAGTTTTTACGTGCTGTTATATCCATAAATTTCGATCAGTTCAGTTGAATTCCGGCAATATTCTTCCAGCCACAGTCAGATGTTGCGCCACTAGTTTGTTCCCGCTCACGCAGTCATTTTTGTGCCCTGTCCGTGTTAGACTATCCGCTACGGCTGTGCCACTGTCTTTCTAGTCACGGCCCTCCTGTGCTCCTTTTTACCTGTCAAAGTCTTTTCAAGGTCGTCAATAAGTGCATCTTAGTGTATATGTTATAGTGTCAGAGGATCAATATTCTTAGCCGACTTTCATCGCGAATATCTTTGCGTGGAAATTTTTGTGCTCTTTGTGCACATCATAATGTCTCATGTGCGCCAAGACGCCAAGGCTTCTTGACAAACCACTCCTTGGTCTCAATCAACTATCTAAGTCAATCAAGGTCTCTTAATCAAGGTTCAACTAATGAAAAAGGTAACTTGGGTTAAAAAACGACTTCAGATGAGACTGTTTAAATTATTTTATCCCGTATATTTTCTCAACGTTTGGTAAACTTGAGAAATAAAACCTACTATAATTTACTTGTACAAATCCCTCCGTTTTCTGGCTCTAGAGCGGGGTTAGGAGTCCCGACATTGACGGGCTTGGGCAGAACTCTTGTTCCTGCTACGCTGTCAAACGAAAAATTCGTCACCTGTGATCTGACGCGTTCCACCGTGTTTTGCTTTGGACAGAAAAGGAGGATGAAGACTTTTGGTCCAAACATGCAACCCAACAAACCAAACGAAGTTACTAACGTCGTTAGGCAAGACACCAGTGTTACGTACCAGCTGTCAAACGTAAACGCCACGGGGTAATATGCTATTGATGACAACAGTAGAATGTACATAGAGAATCCTATGTATTTTGTCTCGTTAAAGTTCTCAGGAATGCCTCGTCCTTTGAAAGCGTAGTACGTACACAAGAGAGCCACAGTAGTTATGTAACAAGAAACGGTGATGAAGAGTGCGAAGCCGGTGTTGGTGTAATAAGGTTTGCACAAAAGAAAGATGTACTCATCTGAACGGATGATCTTTTCGCGCCCAGGAGGATCAGTAGACATCCATAGTCCTAACAGAGAAGTTGGGACTAGATTCACGACAGAAGTAAAGATGATTTGCCTTGCCTGAGTTTTGTAACACGGTGTAAACAACTGGGCAACTTTGTCGACCCCAAACACGCTTGTAATCCGCATCGTTTTCGTAAAGAGCACTGTAACACACAAATTGAGGGCAAAATAACGCCAGAAAAGTGCTGCACTGCAAAGTATATTGCTGGGGTGAGAAAGGTCGAGGACGGCTAGCATATAAAGACCTGAGATGCCAAACAGCAACTGAAAAGAAATCTCTCTGTTAGAAGCCTTCACTATAGGGGTGTTATGAAACTTGATATAGATACGGCAAGTTAACAAGGTGAGAATGAATCCAATGGAAGCTGTAACTGTTATGGCCATTCCTGCGGGGGTTGTGAGAGTGATGTTTAAGACAGGTAATTTTTCACACCTTGTGCCCTCATTATTTGGCTTTGTCTCTGGCTCACACGCTGTGCAGCTCGTGGATCCGATCTCGGCGCTGATGGTTCCTTGAGAACACTTAACACAGTCCCAACAACAAGGCGATTTGCGTTCCTTTGTTGTGCCTGGTGGGCATTGAGATGAACAGAAAGACATCGGAGTTGACAGTGTTTTCCAACGTAAATGCGATGTATTTATCTTCAGTTTAGGCGTGCTGTCCTTGTTCCAAGTTCCCACCGTAACCTTTCTAAGCCGTGTTCCTGTGGATGATGAACATTGGAAGTTCATGATGCTGTATGAAGCAGAGAAAGGATCCCCAAAACTATCAAATCGCACTTTTCCGGTCAAACCATCAAAACTGACGTTCCTGATAGCTTTGTAGATCGCGTCCCTTAATCGTCGGATGGACCGAAGGACAACTATTTGCATTTCGAAAACCTTGTTCAGCCGTGCAGCGGTAAATGTTATCCAAAGCATATGCTATGGCGTACAGAGCATCAATAATATAAGACACGTAGGGGCTGCGTAGCTTAAAAAGAGGACGTTCCAGAGAGAGATTGGCCTTGCAAGGGGCAACCCCGAAATCAATCGATTCGGTAATTGAACAGTTGAATTGCGATCGCCATATTTCTCTCCACCATCCTACGTCGCGCTGGGCGCTTTTTGCAGGAGTAATACTCTTAACGTGCTCCTCAAATGCTGGAACAGGATAGTAGTATGAATCTATTAACAGTGAACCATTGAGAATGGAGAAACGTGGGTCCGAGAGAAATTTTTCTTCGTTAGCGCTTCCATCGCTCATTAGCAAAGTCTTTCCTTGTAAGCCTTCTTCAGTTGCCTCCATTAAGAATTTTTCGAGATATTTGCCGTAAAGCCAAACGATGATTACTCCAATTCCAGGATGCATGTTGATTCTGGCAACTGTCTTTTTTATGTCCTCGCGGTAGTCTAGTCGCGAGATTAACTCATAAAAAGCAATGCAGAATATATATTATTCTTGTACGATTCTCTTTCTAGCGCCAAAATTCCATTCATTCCATAAGAGTTACTAACCCAACAGCTGCCACGTATGTCCAGTGAAAGCGTTCTATGATGTCTGCCATGACCTTTGCTAGCCACTTATCGGAAGGGACTGTCCTGAAAAAGTCTTTGTAAAATTGTGAACTCAACTCTGCGCTTGTTGTAGTTGAGCTAATGGCAGGAATGTCAGCGACCTGAAGTAGGCTTGCTACCAGGACCGCGCTGGCCGAATTGGAGGGACCGATAAGCGCTGAGATGGGCTTTGACCCGGTAGACCAAATAATGGAACTGCTCCCAGGAGACGTGGTGGAGTTCGGTTTATGCATACATACTGGATCGCTTTTACGCTTGAAGTCATAAGCTATCTTCATAGCCAGTGCCCCACTGTCACAATAGTCTCTTATGTCATAACCGAGGGACACGTTTGGTGGAAGACTGGAATTCTTGTTTACGCTATTAATAGCAAAAATGACAGCTTCGGCGCGTCCAAATTCTCTAGGATTAACTTCCCACTGTTTATCGTAGGTAGTCATATGGAGACTGAAAAGGCCACCCAACATTACGTCGCCATCTTTATAAGCTCTCAGTCCTTGGTTGCAAGACGTGCAGTGCCCAAAGAACAAAACAAAGAGAGTCAGTCTAAAAAAGCAGGAGGAAACCGTTTTTCTTGTCCAACTCATCATCCTTATTCTTGTTGCCTAAAACAAATTAGTTAGTGAGCTAGCCACCCAGTAGTACGTCACCATCTATCTCTGAATTTCATCAAGAGAACTGAGAATCTAAGCTGGTTTGTGTGTTTGTATATTTTGTATGACCCTTTTCAAAACTAAGAACAAGCAATTCATTCATTCCTAATGGAGCACGTCGTGAAATGCCAAAATTTACATAAGACAACCAGAGCAATCAAAGTCATTTAGTTTTCAAGACACCACTACCGGACCATTTCTAGTAGTCTTAGAGGGTCAGAGTTAAGCCCCGTTGGTGTATAGGTATACGTATAGGTATATGTAAATCATTAATGTTCACATTCCGTCCCGCATACTAATTCGGTATAGGTTTACTAATGAGCGTCTCCCTTAGTCAATAGAAATGATAGGCTTGCCTCGGCTTGCCCGGTAGGTAACTTGAGCTCGGTTTTTAGACCGTCTATTGATAGGAATAAGAGAAGCGATCACCTAGCAACGCGAGAAAAGGCTTCCTATATCTTATTTAGCGCTAAAACTCGGATATATATAAACAAAACACATACACAAAGTAGAACTGAAAACTCTCTATTTCAATTTTGTCTGACGTTTTCTCCTATCTCGAGGAAATCAAAAACAATTACAGTCTCAGCGTTTCACACACCGTTCATCAGCTAATTATACGAGTTCGCAAGCCCAAAGTTGAATACAAATTAGCTCTACAGGAAAGACCCAAGGGAGCACTTTGACGTATTATTATATAAACAAGTTTAAATAACTTAACAAGGATCAATTGAAACACGCGAATAATAATTGCTAGCAATAAAACCACAAGAGAGATACCGTTTTAAAAACTTTATTAAAAAAACAATGACAAAAAGAGTCAAATACACAACGATTTGTAAGGAATGGAAATTAATTGATCTTCATCTTCTTCGCTCATGGAGTAGTTGTAAGGTTCGAATTTCGTATGCCGACGTTTCCTGAGCTGTTTGGCATGAGCTTTATGATCATCCAAATAATTTACAAATTGAATCCGACGCCTTTTGCGCTTCGGGCCTTTTTGTGATGGGGTTTCTACTGTGGGAGGAGGGGTAAGGAATGCAGGATTTAAGGGTGGTGGAGGGGTGAGGCTTTCTTTATCAGGTTTTTGAGAGATAGCCGCTTGTGTTAATTCAGGTGTTACTTTAAAGGGGTTGAGGGGGGTGGAGAATGGTGTCGTTGCTGTCGAAGAATCTTGTGTCCTTGATGTTAAGTCTGTAACAGTGCTGATTATTTCTTCCGGTCGTGTTCTTGTATTTAATTGTTCTTTAAAAGCCAGGCATCTGTTTTGCAACTGAAAGTAGCGTTTAGCTTTTTCATCGTCCCGAAGATCGTTTCGAGAAAGCACGTCATCCATGTTGTCTTGTATTTCTTGCATAGCTGGAAGAAGCGGGACAGGCGAAAGAGTTTGCTGCTTCAGATATTTTAGAAGCTCTTGAGGAATATTTTCTTGAAACCCTGCTTGGTTAAAGCCTTCTTCACTGGGCAGGACGTTTGTTCGCAACCGACAATTATCTTGGGTAGTAGTTTTCAGATCAATCAGAAGATAACCAAAAGGTCTTAATACAGCCTCTTCGTACTGATCATCAAACACGATCAAATTCCGTTTGTTCACATCAAAATAGGAATCCTGCCCCAAAGCTGTAGGAATTCCTTTGACGAATTCAATGTGTGGCATGGCGACTAACAGTTGTGTATACGCAGGCTGCCATTGTGAATAACACCAAACGATCCTCTCCGGGGGAGGGTAAATGGTCTTTGAAGCTTGTTGCAATAGAGATCGAACCCAGGCCGTTTTTCCGGACCCGGTATTCCGGCAATCATGGAGGTGAAAGGACGCTCGAAGCAAAACCACTGACATTTCTGTGAAAACATTGGAACTGAAATGGGGCGAGACCAGCATTGCGGTGTTTAGACATCACGTGCCTTTGCATATTATCTTTTCTACTGAAGGAATTTTCGCGGACAGAACAGAGCCAACTCATGTCAACTCCGCAGGAGCAAAATGAAGACTGAGAAAGAGGTAGAATGTTGCGCATTTATATAGGTTTTCAGGCCATAAAATTCTATTGTTTTCCTCTACCACCCCCGCACCACATTTCAATTGTAATCTCTCCACCACCACCACTACCATCACCACCACCACCACCACCATCACCGCCACCACATTTCTATTGTTTTCCCTCCACCGCCACCACCGTCACCACATTTCTATTATTTTCCTCCACCATCACAACCACCACCGCCACCACATTTCTATTGTTTTCCCTCCACCACTTCCACCACCACCGCCACCACATTTGTATTGTTTTCCCTCCACCACCACCACCACCGCCACCACATTTCTATTGTTTTCCCTCCACCATCACCTACACCACATTTGTATTATTTTCCCTCCACCACAACCACATTTTTATAATAATAAAAGATGTTTTGAGTCATCTTTCCCGCGCAAAACCGGAAAAGCGTGCTTCTGATTTGCTGCATAGTATGGCCGCGTCCAAAGATATTCTTTTCTGGACTCCCAGCGGACAATTACTTCCAAATAAACGCACTATTCCCGTCACAAACATCGCTAAGCTAGTTGAGTATGTGTTACTCCCTCATAACAATGAAGTTACCAAGCCTCGTGTTCTGAATACGTTTCTAGATGGACTTGCAGAGTTAGGAATCGATAAAGGTTTAATCAAGAGCAAAAAGTTGTTAAGTGATTTAATAGAAAAGGAAAAAGGCTACCAAAATGTAGAAAACACTTCCGATAACGAGAGTAATAATGAGGAGAGTTCATCGGATATTGAAAATCAGGAGGAGGAGGAGGAGGAGGAAGTGGCTTCCCAGAATGGCGTTGAAGCTGAAGGCACCCAAAAGAGCGACAACAACACTGAAAACGACAGTCAGGAAACAGAAAGTAGTAGCCCCGAAATGTCCACCGCCTTTTACTCTAAACGTCCTAGTGAACATTGTGAGAACTCTAATGTGTACTGGACATTGATCATGAAATGTCCTAAATGCTTTTGGCGCGATTACTACAAGATTTGTCCTATATGCGATCACCAGATTCGCGAGGGGAGAAATTACATGAAAGAGGGCTTTCTTCGGTGTCACGATTGCGGAGCAGTTACACACAAAAACGTGAAGACGTTGGAAACCAATTTCTATTCCCCTTCTAAAGAGGAGAACGAAGATGAAGATTAATTAATTTCCATTCCTTGCAAATCGCTGTGTATTTGACTCTTTTTGTTATTGTTTTTAATAAACTTTTTAAAACGGTATTATGGTTTTATTGCTAGCAATTATTAGTCGCCTGTTTTAATTGATTCTTGTTAAGTTATTAATACTAATACGTCAAGGTTCTCTTATGGGATTTTTCCTGCAGAGCTAAATTGTATTCAACTTTGGGCTTGCGAACTCGCATAATTAACGGACTAACGGTGCGTGAAACGCTGAGACTGTAATAGTTTTTCATTTCCTTGAGATAGAACGGAGAAAACGCCAGACAATTGAAATAGAGAGTTTTCAGTTCTACTTTGTGTATGTGTTTTGTTTATATATATCCGAGTTTTAGAGCTAAATAAGAAGACACAAACTAAATTGAAATAAAGACTTTTCAACTCCACTTTGTGCATGTTTTGTTTATATATCTGAGTTTAAGAGCTAAATAAGATATAGGAAGCCATTTCTCGCGTTGCTAGGTGATCGCTTCTCTTATTCCCATTTCTCTTTTAATAGACGGTCTGAAAACCGAGCTCGAGTTACCTAACTGGCAAGCCTAGGCAAGCCTATTGTTCCTATTGTAGTATTCGCTCATCAGTAAACCTATCCCGAATTAGTATGGAGGAAGACAGTCATTAGTATGCAGGAAGACACTCATTAGTCTGGAGGAAGACAGTTATGCATATTAATAAAAGGGAAGACAGGGGAAGACACCAACGAGGCTTAATAACATCCCTCTATGACTACTATTTCTGCTTTATATCCTACACCCTTTGCCATTCTTGCTCTTTTCGGCGGCGGCAAACGCCACGTTCACGCTCCCAATTAATTAACATATGTACCTTGTGGACAGCAAAGCTTTACTCTACTGAATTGTTTACTAGCCTGGTTTGTTTTAAAAATCAGACCATTTCTACTGTACATAGCATTTTTTGTTGTTTGACGACCGCCACCTTACACTCCAAATCAATTGCCATTTATCATTTGTACCTTGTAGACAGCAAAGCTATAAACTAGTTGTCTACTAGCCCGGTTTTACAGAGTTGGCCAATATAATCTATCAAAAAGGGGTAAAAATTAACCAACAGAGGAAGCGGCTGCGATGCTAAAAATATGTGAGGACTATAAGAAAAGCACACTGCGGTTCTTGCCTAGGGATTCATTTTTCGTTAATTATATTTTAATACATGAATAAA